>NC_143396.1:147167762-147470570 GCF_052110815.1 Crocodylus siamensis
CCTCTTCCCTCCCCAAAAGGTACCTATATACATAAAACGTAGACTTCAGAAGGAAAAAATATTTCGTTTAAAGAGACTCTGGAACTCTGTGGTTAGAATATTCTTTCTGTCCATGTTTTTAAGAACACATACTATCATTTTTGTTGTTCTGGGCAGTAAGCTAGGGAAGAGGAGAAACATTACAGTAGCTATTACATGCTAGCTCATTGATACTGCATAGGAGCATCTGAAAAAAAAAAACTGGGGGACACTACTGCACAGTATTGCCTGTTACTGTGCAGTCATTTAGTACTTGTTTATGCCAGTCCCAGCCCTGCTTCCTGTATCCCTGCCAGCCCCAAACATAGAGCTTATTTGTTTCCAGGGGCCTGCTTCCTTCTGCTCCACTGACCATGTGCAGATGCCAGTTAATTTCCTCATTAGCTGGCTGCCCATGCAACCTGTGGCTGCGGAGCTCTGCTTAGCTCACAGGGCTCTCTGGGTAGGTGTCACAGCTGGGCACTGTGAGTATATCAGTTTAGTTGCAGACTGACTGATCACTGCAACTTTATTAGCCACTGGGCTTTTTGGTTCGGGATCAAGTAGGTAATGCTGGAAAGGAAAGCAATGACAAGTTTCACTTGCACAAAGGAATGAACTTTACTTGTGACAACAAAAGATATAGTTTGCATATATAATAATTAATAAAAAGGTTAAGCTAATAAACAGACAATATAACAATACAGATTAAAATTGACAGTGATTATAAAACAGATAAAGAAATTAACTAAGAGTTCCCACTTGGTTAATAAGTTATCCACAGTCCCTCGATTAGAAGATGCACATAAAGTTGATTCAACAGTCAGACGTTTCTGAACTGGGCTGCCCGAAGGAGAACCGGTGGAAGCCCCTCAGTCAGGATTTGGTCCTTGCTCTCAGGGAGTAAGAGAGATCGGGGGGTATGGGACAGCAATGACCCTTCTGTTCTGTCCTTCCCAAGGGTTACTTTGATGTGCGTGTTCTTTTATATCCTAATTATGCTAATTTTTAGTTATATAGCCATTCATAATATTATTATATAGCTGTTATCCTATGGGGTTAAGGTGTTAGAAATTATTATAATAAATTACTGCCTAAACTTGGATTTATCCAATAAGCAAACTGCAACACAGCATCTTCAGGTTTGAAATTAACATTACCCCACCTAAATCCAGCCCCTTCAGAACTTTCTGACTATGCTTTTTTGAGATGTGCTTTTTTGAAATGTACTGGATAAGCTGGGCAGTTGAATCTAGTTTTTATCATCATCACAGCTAAATTCTGAGTGTGAAAACTATTAGGTCAGCTAATTTCACAGCTATAGCTTTGTCTTTGAGGCCTAGTCAGTCCCACAAACAGTTACAAGTTACATTTGCAGGTTACAAAAATACAAGCTTCATATTAGACAGAAGTTCCAAATGCCTCCAAGAAGCACAGATTTATTGCTTATTCATTTCTTTGGTTCTGGCCATCACAGTAGGCTACTTCTACCCTCAAAGAGCAGGCACACCTTAGTGCCCTGTGACAACATCACCTAGGGATTCTTGAGGAATCCACCCAGCATGCTCCCATTACTGTAAATACTAGTGGACCTAAACTGATGGAAGCAAAATTTTGAGACCAGACCTCAGTGTAAAAAAAGGCCGTCTTTGATGCCAAATCAAGACTTCAGTGTGTATGGAACAGGAGAATTCATCACTTCTATCTGGGAATGCATAAACATTTCTATATTTTTTAACTGTTTTCCATAAATCAGGTACTGAGAGCAGGTGGACAAGTGCATTATAAGACAAGCATAGGTGTGGAAGCCTACTTTCTAATTCTAGATCATTAGATACCCATGTGTTCTCTCTTGTCTGCAGCATTTTGACAGTCACATTTACTTGTTTAAGATGCCTGAAGGAAGCTTTCAGGGGAAGGGCTATGATAAACACTAAAGTCTCTCATTTTGCACAGGTGTGATTGATTACACAAGATACGAGGCTGTAGAAAATGATGCCCACAATTATTTTAATCTCCCTCAATTCTTTTTGTTCTTAAAATACTCAGTATTGTGTTTGGACCATTTTAGACCATTATTTGTCTTTTAATACCACCTAGCACCAGTCAATCCCCTTTGTGCTGAGCACCATACATTCTGTGAGGCTCTGGGAAAGAAGGACAAATAGTTTTAAGATGGAACTTGCTACATTTTCAAAAGGGACTGTATCATGTGGCTGCCTGTGATAGCAGGGGGCTGAACTAGGTGACTCGGAGAATCCCTTCCACTCCCATTTCTGCATGCACACACATACACAGCTGGCTCTGCCCCTCAGAAGATTAACTTACATAGATAATGCAATGAAAGCTAAAAGAAAGGCAGTATCATCATCCTCATTTGGGGACAACAAGACAAAGACAAATGCAGTGACATGCCCGAGTTCACACAATCTGTGGTATTGGATCCTAATCCCATGCTTTAACCTCAAAACCATCCTTCAGCTTTGATCTCACTTTGACTAATAATATCTCGCATTAATTGGTGAGAAAATAACCAGTTTTGCCAATCACCCTAACAGCAGTAAGTAAATCACGCACCCAACCTCCCCCCCACAACCCCTTTAAAATACATGGAGAAGTTATGGGACAAGGAATCCTAGACCCAGGCCTAGTTGATCATTGTACAATCTTTCCTTTGGTTTCTCTCTCTCCCACCCTCCCAGCATATCTCCTTACTTATAAAAATTAAAGTGCTTGTTACTGTGCCCTTTGCTGTTCCACCTGATAATTTTGTGCAGTTGTGTGCAGAAAGTACATTTTTACCAAGAGTCTAAGGAATGTAAAATTCCTGCCAATTTAAATGTAGGAAAAACACTATTCACTTAAAAGAAACCCTGCATGGTAGCCTATTCCAGTATCTCTAGGCAACTGAGAAAACAAAAGTGTGAGAATCTTGTCTCATCAGTAAAGGAGGAAAAACTGCAGAAGGTAGGAAAGGGCCAGAAAAGGACCTGCAAGTTGCTTGAGGACTGGAAATGGAGATAAGGAAGGCATAAATCAGGTGGAAGGTAGGCCACCAAGCTGTGGCTTCATCCAATGACAGCTCAGAAAGAAATATGAGAGAAGAGATCAATGCATTGTCATGGTTTTAATCTGTACCTACCAGCTCTCTCTCCTTGGACACTCATAGGAGGAACAACTGGGAATGAGAAGGGAAAATGTGAGTGTGGCACTGAATGCTAGGGGCTGAGGGGGAAAATTAGTGGGAAAGATACTTTAAGTAGGGTACTCAATGTCTGTATGTTGCCATATTGGTATTTAAAGAGTTACTAGACATTGCTGCTTCAGTTCTCCAGAGAGCTTGTGAGCTACCACTGCTGTAGAAAGCCCACAATGTACAAATAACTTGATACAGAGATACTGGACTTCTCTAGTTTTGCTTTCTGTTAAGGATGAATGGGAGAACAGCACAAATGGAGTCTGTCTATGCTGCCACCTTGACTCTTTAACACCATGGGCATCAACCTAGTGTACATAGCTCACTGACCCTTCCTTGCTTATCTCTGGTCCTCCCCACTTAGTCCCCAATGCCCTGCTGACTTTGATAGTCTCACAATTTCTGCTCTCCCTTTCTCCTCAGCTCCCTCTTAGGTCACTGTTGCCTAATGCACTGTGGAACTGAAACACTATAAATGTGACCTACACACATAGACATAGAGCCAACACCCTTCATGACTGTAGAAGAATGCCCTCTCCTCTATTGCTCTACTTTTCTCCATTTCCTCCAATATTCATAGCCTCCCAGTGCTCCAGAGATTAGAAAGTAGCCAGTACAACTTAGCAGCTCTAGTGTCTTTTTTTATCTTGGAAATAAACCAGATTATAATGAGAATGGTCAATAGGTCTACTTGTTTTTAAAATGAAGTTCTATGGAAAGGGCCTATCTGCGCTGTGATGGAGATGCCTATGATGTTAACTGACACTTCTAGTCATTATGGTTCTTCAGACAGAACAAATGGGGGAAAAAAAAAAAAATAGGAAAACTTTAAAAAAGAGCTCATTCAAAAACATATCCTGTGTCAAAGATGGCAATTTTTTGTTTTATTTTATTTTATTTTTTTTTAAACCAAAAATGTGATATCATTTCAATCTGTCCCTCAAATACAAGTATGGCAAATTTAGAGACTAAACCTAATTGTTAAAAACAAAATAAGGGCTTTAGGTGATAAGCTTTAATACTGCCTTTCCTTTTTTTGCCAGTGTTTACATCCTGATAGGATTCAAAATACCTTGGTTCTCCAGGGTAGTGTTCTAAAGGGAAGGATTTGTGAGTGCAGGTTAGCAAATGGTATGGGGATTAGTTTTTACATTAAATGTTTTACTATATTCACTATTATTTCTCAGTTTTGTGCACTGGACATCTCTCCCTTCCCAACTCCATTCTTTCATAATGTGTTTGCTTGAACATTCAAATCAGAACAAGCAGTACAACATATCTTGAACCTCAAGGAATGTATCAGGATATCCAAGTCCTTTTCTCAGTACCAAATTCACATACATGAACAGCCAAGTGGCATGGTTGACAAATAATTTGTGTTCTCTATGTACATACACACAAAAGGAAAATTACTTAATAGTTTTGATTCCCCCCCCCAGACTGATTTCACTGACAGTATTTTCCCACATTTGTTTTGTGTCATTAATCTTCATTCTGTAGCTTCAGCAGAGCATCCTTTCTTCCTTCCCCTAAGGCTTTCCAGGCTTCAACACTCCAGGGGGGTCACAGGTTGCAGAGGAATCCACAGAAACAGGAAATCAAGCTTCCTTTGTCCATTTTGAGAGACTAAAACCTGTTTCCTTTCCTACAAAAAGGAAAGCAGCAGAGCTCTTTCCACATAGCCACTGCTTTCACAGTGATCCTAAGGAAAGATACTGGATCCTTGCACAAGGGATACATGTAAAGCATCTTGTGGTTCTTACTAACAAACAGCATGAAGAAGATAATCGTCTTGTTGCTTCTGTCACATTTACAGTTTGGCAGCCTGGTGGTTAGTACCCCAGCTGGGGATGGTGAAAGCCAAGCAAGCCACTCAGACTTTATTTCACTTTCTGCTGCAATGCACAGCTTCAGAAACCAGACAACACCATCAACATTTACCCTATCTGAGATCCAACCATCTGCAGTGAGTGCATCACAGGATCATCTCGAAAAGCTCACCTCTGCACCCACAGAAGAGGTTCCGGGATTGAAAGCATTGCCAGGGACCCAGGCAAAGAAATCCTCCACTCCAACAACCCAGCCCAGCAGGAATAGTACTAGTGGTCATGCTAGTGCTAAGCCAAGAACCCAATCCAGCAGCACAAGGACACTGCCACAGAGCATACCTAAAAAAGTACTTCCCCAGCAAGTGGTCACCAAAAGCCAAACTGCAACAGGGAACAGATCTCCCAGGCAGTCATTCTATAGCACTGACAGCACCAGCACTAAGCAGAATGCCAGCGTCCACAAGTCCAGCTTTGAAACTACTCGTGGAAAGTAAGGAAAGCTACATATTTTATTCTTTCACCTTAGTTTGCTTATAGAGTCTTTGGGCTATATCCTGATCCCACTGACATCAATGACAAGTCACTGATTTCAGTAGGGCTCAGCCCTGAGTGGTAGTACAGCAGTTTACACATGAGTGGCTGTTATACTTGCTAAGTTTAATGAATCATCTTTGGAGCTGTAGACCTGAAACTGGCTAGTTTTGTAACCTATTCTTTGTGCCTCAATTTCTTCAGCTTTAAATGAGGTAATAATACTTACCTACCTTAAAAAGGAGGCAGTGTGATGCTTAAACTGTACAGAAAAAAGTGCAAGATATTCCTGTTGTTCAGTAATATCCAAGACTCAGTGGTTATATAAAAGAGATTCCATTTTCTACAGAATGCATATACGTGTTGAAGTAGAAAATTTAGATTTGTTTTTAATTCAAGCAAAAGAGAATTTGCAAACTCCTGTACATTTCTCCATAGTATAACTACATTGCCTGAAGCTCTTTGAAGTCAGTGAAAAAATTTCCACTGATGTCACTGCACATAGGGACCTATGTGAACATGATCTCTCATAAAAAAAATAAAAGGAAGAAATACTAGTACTTCAGTAAGCGAGTGTTTCCTTAGAGACCTATAATGCAATGCTTCTCCAGAAGTGAATATAATCTGTTACAACACACACCTACCCACACCTTTTCTGGTTGGGTTAACTCTAGTGAAATTGGATCTCTTTACTGGTAAGAGGTCATATAATTTCATCATTGTTTTTATGAGGTAGCAGGTAAAAGCTTTAATATATGCTAATACTGAAGTCTATAGGATTCCCCATATTGATTATGTAGTCAGTTATGTAACAATTTACTAGGTACTGGAACTTCCAAGCATTCCTGAACTTGTCAAAAATGAAAGCCAGCTCTGGCAAAGCCACCTGTTCAGTATTCTAGTGAAATTAATCTTCACTACATTGTAGTAGTGAGGCAAGCATTGCAGACAGCATAATGGACAAGAGAGCTCAGTCAATTTGCACCTATACAAGCTTGGCTGTGGCTCAGAGAGATAAAATACACACATCTTAAATTGTATTGTACTTAAATTATACTGTATTTTGTGAGTGGTCCCACTGGGGATATGCGTAGTGATCCACGTAAGTCAGTGGCAAAGCCAAGATTAGATACTGTGCTAAGTGATTACAGTCACTGGGGAGTAGTATAGACCCTACTAGGGGTCAGAATGCCAACTTCCCACCCTGTTTCTCATGCCAGACTACCTGGCTTCTCACTCTGAATAGATAAAACAAACTTTTACAGTTCAGAGTAGATTGTCTGGTTGGTGAGGTAGAAGGTTAGTATTTTGTTTCCAGGATTCTTTACACTTTGTCTGTATATGGGTCTAGTTTCTAAAGTATGTACATGTATGTGTATTTTTACAGTAATTTTTAGAAGATCTATATTCTATTCCCAGATCTACTAGTGGTCTTTTAGATTATCTTTAGCAAGTCAATTTAATGCCTTATGCCTTGGTTTCCCCATCTGTATAGTCTTAGGCTGAATGAATAACATTTTCAATTTAGTGTAAAAATAAATATAAAAATCGGGGGGGACTTGGTCTGGTGAAACTGAAGCATAAATGTTTTTAAAGCTTAGTTTGAAAGGAAAAAGAAATTAAACAAACAAACATTCTCTTTCATTTGCAGGTTAATTTAACTGTTTTTAAATATCTTTTCTTTTCTAATTTATGTCAGTGTGTAAATGATGTCATTCTGAAAAGGAAACTGTACAAAACATTGTTAGTAAATAGAGGAAGGAAATATTTTGATTTTTCAAAAATGAAACATTTTCAAACTTTCCCCCTATTTTTGACAGTAATGATTAGCCAAAGTCTATCCGAATTAGCTAGTAGTTCTGATCTCCAACAATTCTAGTTTCCAACAAATGTATTATTTGTTGAAAACAATTGTTCCTGTAATGAATGATATTGATCCCTTCTGTAAAATATCTACTGTTGAAAAGCACTATAAGATTTAAGTGAAGCTTTTAATCTCTAAACCATAAATATGTAAACATAATCAAATATATCCTTTTTACCACTGTGATGTTAAACAAAATAGAATGATGCAGTCTAAAACTTTATATCGATACAGAAAGCTTGATGGATCTGTCTCTCATGGTATAATGTGAGCACAGCACAAATATAGCCAATGCAATTAATAGTTTTAAGGTCATCGTCTTGGATGATATTATACATATGACTTTCCCTTTATTTTATTTTGAATGGACATATTCATTTTTTGGTATGTTCAGTTTATCAAAGTGAATTTTCCAATGACCTTGTAGAAACCATTTGACAGAGTTATTCTTTGCAACAACCCATTGTGCTACCACATGGGTAGGGACACTGATGTGAAAAGGTTTTGTACACAATGCACAATAGGAAGAGGCAGAAAGGGGAAATAACAAAAGAAATAGTAGGGAAACCTATTGGATTTGTTATGAAAAATAAACACAAGACTAATTCAGTAATTCTGTGGAGAAAAAAAAAAAAAATCAGTTTCCAGTCCTGTCAAACTGGCACATCTGCTGAACAGTTCAGTCTGTATATATTAGTGCAAGCTTTAATTGTTCTAATAACCATCCTCTGAAACAAGGTTTTGTACCCTACTTTTGTTTTTTTTAAATTACAATGAAAATTCCATCAGTTATACCTATTCTCAGTTAACTGAATTTATACATCTTCACATATGCCATTTGGGTAATAGAAGTTGTACTATGTATATATTATGTAAACAGTCAGGCTTACTGAAAAATAGAATTAAAGTTTGAAAAATATTCATGAGAAATGCATCCCTTCTGGTACTAATTACATCAGTTTTTAGTAATCATTTTACCTAGAGTGTGTTTTTACAATCAAACCACCTAGAGTACTATACAGACAATCAAAACAAAAATATGGAAAACAAACCAGACAAAGAACTCAGAGTGATAACACAGAAGGGATAACACAAAATAGAAACAGAATTTAAAACTAGTTACCTACTTTATCACATATCTATAATCACATTATGATATATATTTAAACATGAGAGCTCACCGACACAGTTTTGTTGAAACCACTATATTTCTGCACAACATCTCCTGAATCCATGAAAAAGTTGTCAAATGTAACTGGTGAAGTATCTCAGGTTCAACATAGAATTTCTGGTTGGAAGAAAGGAACGGTGGGGAGAGAGACACCATGTTAATATAGTCAATGGCCTTTTAGGCTGTAGGAGCCTAACAAAAAATACCTGCATCAAAAAGTACAGTTGTTCTTAAAGGAATACAAGGTTTGTCTACATTGTTCACAAACTGGAACTACTATATTTTTAGCTATCCCTAGTGAGTATTTATGAAGATATAGGCTACTACTCCTTAAACAGGGAGCAAATGTGCTCATTACTACAAGACATTAACCTAAGACAGCACTTAACCCCAAGTACTTAATCTAGTAGAAAGAAACATGCAATGTAGCAACTGCCCTACTGGATCAGAGCAGAGGTCCATCAACTTCAGCAGTCCTCTGGCATAATAGCCACTGTAGTGGAATATTACGGGGCAACCTGCTCCAAAAAAAAAGTTTCTTCTTAGCACCCACTGATGAGCTTGCTATAAGTTCTGAAACATGAAGGCCTATATTCCTTCTGTGAGGCTGGGTCACACTGGGAAACCCAGAAGAAAAAATAATTAATGAATCATTCAGTTTGGGTCATTTCCCTGTTAGTCTTGCAAAAGAAATGAGTTTTAAAAGAGGAACTTGAATATATTTATTAAAAAAGATCTTAATACTCTTCTCTGAATGTAGTTAGAGAACTCTGGTCACCTTACCAAAGACCAGCAACCGTTTGGATTTAATTTCCAGGGGGAAGGAGTAAAGTTTAGTCCTTCAAATCACAGGGAGAACCACACTGTAGTGTTTGTGGGACTGAGTTAGAAGTGTTGAATGGTTAGTTAGAAGTGGGCCTGACCAAAAACGTTAGTGCCTGACCTGAAGTCCTGAAAAGGTCCAAGGAGTTTCAATCTAAGCCTCTCCTTGTAATTTGGTAAGGAATACTAATAGGGCACTTCACTGATTTGGCTTTACATTAGATTCATGTTGATTGTGGGAACAACAGGAACAGGATAACCTGAAACCAAAGCTGGTTTCCCAATGCAAGATGACTTGCTGGGTGATTTATGTGATTGTCCGGGTTCAAATTCTTAGTAACATTATTGGAAATTCTGAGCAATTCCTTTGATTTTATTGGAGGCAGCGCCTGCCACCGAATAGATTTTCCTCTTCTTTCCCCACCCCCTGCACTGGGCCCATTTTGGCTCTACTAACAGGATACTGGGCTGAGGATCAGGGCTATGTTCCTAAATTGAAAGGTGCATTAGAAGTACAAAGGATTGTAATTGCTTGACCATTTGCCTCAAAGAAAGAATAAAGATGTAATTTAATAATATCAGTAATTTCCTATTGACAATTGCAACAGTATCTTACTGATGTCAATTTAAAAAAAAAAAAAAAAAAAAAAAAAGGACAGAGAAAAAGACAAAGAAAAAAACCCTTAAAATTCACAGCAATCTAATGTGTGGTGTCTAATCAACATTCAAATGAAACGATGCCAAAAAGAATGCAAGTAAGATGCAATTAAAATTAAATTAAGCCTTGTTTTGAAACTAGATAACCGAGTCAGATTTGACCCAAGGTATTAATTTACAACAATGGGCAAACTACTGCAGTTTTTCATTCCAAGTTATGGTGTAACAGTTTTATTTACTAGGGAGCATAGATCTAGTCTGAAGCTAGTCTACACACCATCCCAAAGAGATGGAAAGGTGGGATTTTGATCTCAAGAACTCTTGTTAATTACTCATTATAGTCATTAAGCACAAAAAGGTTTAATGATAGATTTGTTTAGTTGTCACATCAGATGCGAGCGCTAGAAGAACATTGCACAGAAAAAACCAGAGCTCTGAAATTTTAAATGTATGCTAGTATATTGTTTGTGACATTATAAACCTAATGATATGTATAGTGCACAAATGAAATAGTACTCTGGCTGATTCAGCAACACAAGGCAGCTGTAAACCCAGTTCAACTGATTAGTTAGGCCAGGTTTATGGCTGCTTTGCAACTCAGAAGTCACATAAAGCATTTAGAAAGTATTGGCGAATCTAGCATTCAAGAGAGGATAGTTCTGGAGTGGGTGACTGAAGTTTTTGCAAGTCCACCTGCTATTTTAATCCTCTCCTCCATATTGCCTGGTGGTGGTGGTAGCTCTTTTACTATGGCCTGTGCGGGAGGCCCCATCATGCAAGGCTGAGTTTCTCAAGTAACTAAATATCTGGAGGTACTTGAAAAGTTAGTTGTCCTTACTGTTCCTTCCTACCATGCAAGTCCTTCCATAATGTTCTGCTCCTTTCCAACAGTGCAAGAATGAAAATATTTTTAACCCACCCTAGTATCCCAAGTCTAATACTACTTAATTTTTCTGTATATAGTGAGCACATGGGCTCAGCATACATGGTTTACTAAAGACCCAAGCAAATTATTAAGCAGAGTATTAGTTTTTGCCATTTTATATCCTGTGTAACAAATAAAATGCACCACCATTGCTGTTGCATGCAACTTGAATATGCCACTAAAGAAAGGTCTGTGTCTATGGGCAGATCCAGCTGTTTCCTACAGCCCCCAGCTGGAGCAGGACAGAAACAAGTCTGGGATTCCCCGTTACAGGGCATGACAGGCAGGTGACCCAGGGGGTTTCAATCCACTGCTGGCCTCAGACTCCCCCTTTTACTTGCATGCCCTGCCTTAGTGTTAAATAACTTGGAGAGCTTGCCTCATCAAGGGGTGGGGTGGTATGGATTTAAATCTAAGGGCCTTGTCCTTACCTATATTACTACTATCAGTGGTTGGGTCCAGGCCCCCAGCTTTTCAGTCTATAAAGTCTCTCCTTGCCTGAGCAAACAATCCTAGTTTTGTCCGTTCTGAATCTCAAACCTAGAGCTCTCAGCTCTGCAGGCTAACGGACTAACCTCTGAGCCAGGTCTGTGGATTCTCTACTTTCACTGCCTTGGAAAATCCCAGGGCTTAATGCAAGCACTCACAACCCACTTAGTATCAACTGCTGCAGAGTCCCATGTTTCAGTATTCTACTATGCAGGCTCCACATCTCCCGTTATAGTCATGTCCATTCCACCAGTTGTCAGAGATTTTAACAAGTTATAATGCCACTCTGGGCCATGAATAAAGTCCCAAACAAACTATCCCCCTGGCACAAAAGGTAACAAAGGAAAAAAAAATAATTATGCAGCTTACCCCCTCTAAGATCCACCTGTCTTCAGGTCCATTCCCTGCATGCCCCAGGGCGTCTCATGTCTCCCATCTCTCACTCAAGGGTAGTCTACCCTTGTTCTACTATCAGACCTTGCCTTCCTCCCCATGGGAACTTGGGTACCAGGTTCTATGTCCGGTGAGGTTAACCCAGGAGGTCCTCCTTGCCAGTGTGCAGTCTCCAGGAACGGTAAGTCTGTAGTTTGACCCCAGCTATGTTTCTTCACTGCTTCTGGCTTGAAAGATCCTCACTTTGAAAGGGACTTAGCCTTGCAGGTCTATCCCACAGCCTCTCCCCAGTAATGGGGATGAAACCCCCTGTGCCTGCCTCAGCTGGGGACAGTGGCAGGCAGGCTTTTTCAAGCACTTGCTCCTGGTCAGCAAAGGACACAGGACAGGGAGGTGGCAGAGAGCAGGTGCAGGAAGTGGAAGTGTGCCTGCTGCTGCTGTCCCCTGTACAGCTGCAGTATGTGACTGGAGTGGGGCAGGAGGACCTCTGGGGCTTCCCCGTGCCTTGGTCAGCCAGGAACACTGCCACAACCTGTCTATGTCTCAATAAAAATTGCATGGCCTGCTGAATACAGAAGTAAAAAAGGGTAAAGAGTTTTTAGAAAAGGATGCATGTTTTAAGAAAATGTTTGCTTAGGACTTCAGTGACATTGTTATGGAATTAACAGTAGTACTGGCCTATGGATATAGTGGACAGAAACATTGTTTAGGTCAGTTTTACTATTTACATTCCAAATACTTAGTCGCAGATGGAACATTTTTGGAGGAAGTATACATAATTCTGAAAGGTTCTCTGAATTCTTACAGAGGTTTTACAGGTACCACAATAAATGAACTCATCACCTGCATTTCCCCCTTCCCCTCCCACTGCCTTCTCCTAAGGCACTCTAGAAGAAAGGAAAAAAGAAAGCATTATGTAAAATGCCCCTGCAATTCTGAAAAGGTTAATGGCTGAAAACAAACAGTGGTTCAGAAAAAAAAAACAAAAAACAAAAAACCACACACCACTTTTTCTGAACAGCAAAATCTAATAGCAAAATCTAAAGGGCAGGTTTTTTAAGTTGCAGCTTTGTGGTGAAGATTACTAGGTATTATAAAAGCCAGGTCTGGTTTGAACTCAATGGGAAATTCAGTGCTAGAATAACCTAAACCCATTTCCAAGTGGCACTTGGGGACAGATGCAAGGAAAAACACTCATTACCTCTTCTCTTCACCTCTTCATTTAAAAGGCCAAATTTGGATGCTTCTTTGATCAGCTTCATCTGAGGCATTACTCTAAGTGCTAATGATTTTGCTGGCTCAAGTCTGTAATATTTTATGGCAGTAATAACTACTCCCACTCTCTTCATTATACTGATTACTTTTCATCTAGTATTCTAGATGTTTATCTGTGCTCTTATGCTTTGTTTCACTTACTATATGAGTTGCACTGATTAAAAACAAAAAAGGGTTTTTTTACATTAATGTCATTCTTTCTCATTACACAAATTAAGATTGCACTAACAAATTAGCCAGTTAATGTTAGGATTCAGTTTCAAAATCATTCACCTAGGTTGGACATTTAGATCTTTGCAGTATTTTAAGTCAACTGTTGCTTAAAATTTGCACAGAGAATATGGACTCTCATAGATATGAATTTAATTAACACTGTAGAAAATTAACACATTATAATTCCTAGAATAAATGTGGCAAGAAAAAGAACAGCAGCAAGGTACCTCCATATGTTCTCAGAAGGTGTTTTTCTTGTTGCTTATTAGAGAACAAAAGTGGTTTAAGGACAATTTCTATACTGACATAGCTGAGAGACAGATTCTGTCACCTGTACTCCCAGGACATAAATGCCACAGGGCTGGATTCCAAGCCACTCAAGGACATGAAATAACTTGCATCAAATTTCAAACAGATTTTTGGATCACACTGTTAATCTGTAAATCTCACTAAAAGCAATCAGGGAGAGAGTGAGGTTCTAGCCAGCAAGAGTAGGTAAGTAGCAGAACTAGTCTCAAGGTGAAAAGTAAGGCAATATAAACTTGGAGTTTAACTAAATACAAAGGTTCAGATTTGTTTATGGACTGGCTAGGCACAAGATCTGCAGAAAAGGACCTGGGGGTTACAGTGGACAATAAGCTGAATGAGCCAACAGTGTGCCCTTGTTGCCAAGAAGGCTAATGGCATATTGGGCTGCATTGGTAGGGGTCTTGCCAGTAGGTCAAGGGCAGTGATTATTCCCCTCTATTCAGCACTGGTGATGCCATATTTAGAGTACTGTGTTCAGTTTTGGGGTGCCCACTACATAAAGTATGTGGACAAATTGGACAGAGTCCAGCAGAGGGAAATGAAAATGGTTAGGGGGCTGGGACACATGACTTATGAGAAGAGGCTCAGGGGCCTGGGTTTATTTAGTCTAGAGAAAAGACGACTGAGAGGGGATTTAGTAGATTACTTCAACTACCGGAAGTGGGGGTGTTCAAAAGATGATGGAGCAAGACTGTTCTCGGTGCTGGCAGTTGCCAGAACAAGGAGCAATGACCTCAAGTTACAGAGAGGGAAGTTTAGGTTAGATATTAGAAAAGACTTGCTCACTAGGAGGGTATTAAAACACTGAAACAGGTTATCCATAGAAACTGTGGACACTCCATCCTTGAGATTTTTAAGACCAGGCTAGATAATCTAGTTGGGGATGGTCCTGCTTTGAGCAGGGGGTTGGACTCCATGACTAGATGACCTCCTTCCAACACTCATTTTCTATGATATAAACAGGCAATCCACCAGAAGGATGTTAGCATTTGGGACATCACACTCAGGGCTGATTAGAGAATGGGAGATAATACTCCAGAGGTAGAACCTTATTAATAAACTGTAATTAGGAGTTGTTTTTAAAAAAAAAAAAAAAAAACAACCCAAAAAGCCACAATGGGTGTTGGCTTGGACTCTCAACTAAATTTATTCGAACCATGCTAATGGAACTGATTTTGAAAACTTAACTTCCTTCTGTAGGAAACTGGGATTATTTTGACTGGGGTATGAAAACTTAGGTTTCACTCACTATCACTTGGGTGCAGAAAGTAAGGTCACACATAATGTCACAAGATAGTTTTTTCCTTGTCTAAGCCAGCTAGGTGATCCCTATAAATTACTACAAGAGAAAAAGTGGAAATGGTATATTAACACTGAAGCATCTGATAGAAGAAGATTTAACTCATCATAATATTAAATCAAAATTTGGATAGAACAAAGGGCTGTTCTGTTCACAGTCCAAGATTTGTACATGAAATCGGTGACAAAGGAAATGGGTGATGACAGTAGAACATGTGTTTTGGAGTATGCAGGACAAAATGTCAGGGCCTTGAATCCTGCTAAAAAACAAATTGTACTATTTTATTTTTCTCTATTGTGTCATATGCAAGTTACAGGAAGTGATTTTTCCACTTTTCAGTAGGCCTCAGCTGGAGCACTGTGTCCAGTACTGGTTCACCATACTGTGAGAAACATATGGACAAACTAGCTTAAGTTAAGCAGAGAACAAGAACAATTAGATATTTTGAAAACATGACACATGAGAAAAGGTTGAAAGAACCAAAATTACTAAGTCTAGAGAAGAGAAGACAGGGAAATTTGACAACACTTCAAATACAAGAAAAGGCTGTTTTAAAGAAGATGGCAATCAACTGTTCTCTGTTCCCACAGGGATCAGGATAAGAAGTCATGGGTTTAAATTACCATGAATGAGATGTAGGTTGGGTATTAGGAAGAGCTTTGTCTGTGGGTGATTCAGCAGCAGAACAGATCATACAGAAAAGTTGTGGAATTTCTGTTAGTTGAAATGTTTAACAGCAAGTTGGACAAGATTTTGTCTGGGACGGTATAGGTAGAGATATGATCGCTTGGATGATATGACCTCCTCAGGCTGCATCCAGTTATCATTTTCAATGATCCTGTAACCAGGTGCAATTTATGCCCATAGTCAGTGTCTATACCCGTGTTTAAATCAGTTTATTACTCTGCCATGAGATAGTACTATCCCCAACAGTAATATCTTACTGTGGTGTTAGTTAGTTTACTGTGGCCTAATAATATCATCACATGTGTAGACAGTGATGCTTTACTCCACAGCTAATTAATTAGTCTACTCCACAGTAAAGTGCACATGTAGATGTAGCCACCTTTATATACTAAATAACCTGAGCTGAAAAAAATTATGTGAAAATAAACATTTTTTTCCCTTATACTATTTGCTTCTTACACTTCAAATTCAGCATGGGTAATCAATTTCACAGTTGCTTTGACTTTTTTTTTTTTTTTTTTTTTTACCTAGAAAAAAGAACCAAATCTGACTTTTTAACTGGGATTCATGGACAAAAAGAAACCATTATGAGCATCTGTTCCGACTTCCTGCTTAACCCCAGCCAGCATAAGATCTTACCAAATACTTTCTGCCTCCAGCCCATACCCTCTGTTTAAACTATAGCATATCTTCTGGAAAATAGGCTGAAGGAGTACAGATTTTGGAGATTCCACGATGTCCATAGATATTAAACAGGTGAGGAATAGATAAAGACAGCCATTGGGAATCTTTGGATACGTCTACACATGCTATTAGCATGCAGCAATAAACTCCAGTGCATCTTGCACCAGAATTTATTGCTCCCAGGTATACAATTTGAATATTCACCCAGGACCACGTTGTACTGCATAGGGGCTGGCTGCGGCACAAGGGTGCTCCAGTGTCAGGCTAGCCAGCAGGCAGCCCCTGCACTGAAGTACCCTCATACCCTAGCTAGCCACATGAGCATCTACAAGTGTGGTGCTGAAGAGTAAAATATTCTGCACCAGGGTTGTACTTGTTTTTCCAAGTTTGATCCTGCTGCAGAGTTTATTAGTTCCCTGTGGCCCAGTAGGGCCACATGTGTAGACACAAGACATTTACTGCAAAGCTAATTAGTCTACTACACAGTAAACATCTAGTGTAAATGCACCCATTAAGAAGAAACTGTGGTCCTTGCATGTTGGCATCTCACAGAGTAACACACAAAAAAAAAAATCCCCTTCAATCTACATATTATACAATACAAATTAGCATCCTCTCTCAACAGAAAACTTGGGATCCTTAATGCCAAACTAAAAACAATTCTTTATTGCTTTTAGGGAATGTTCTTCATTTCATAGGCTTTGCAGTGTCTTGTTTCTATGCAACCCAAAAATCAAGGCTTAAATCAACCTAACAACACTCCCGGGAAATAGTCCCTGTGCTTGGGAAAATTATTATGAGGTTTAAAAAGGAAACACAGTAAATTCACTATTGCTCTCACAAGATTTCCCCATCAGCTTGCATTTTCTTTAACATTTATGCCTGGGCAGACTGGGCATAATAGAGAGACAGAATTCTTCTCTCAAGTCTTCTTGGTATGAATGCTTGGATAAAAATCACTTTTAAGATGAGTTTGGCAAAGTACTGCAAACCAACCTGTGGGCCCTTTAAAACTAATTCAACTTGATTCATTTGGCCTAGGAACAGATATTACACATAAACCAGTACAAGTGATCATAAACTGGTTCAAATCTGTAACACAACAGAAGGCCAGTGCAAATAAACTGCTTTCAAATGCCTGAAACTGGTTTAAGGTAAAGGCAAAGGATAGATGCAATATCAGACTTAACTGAGTTAGGTTAAAATTGGTTTATTGAACTTCTGTCCCAGATCCTCTCCAGACTCAAATTAACTCACCGTCGCCCAGCATCCCAAAATGCTTTGCACCTCCCCTGCAACCATCTCCTCCCCCCCTCCCCCCACAGGGTGAGTGGGTAGCCTTGACCCTAGCTGTCTGCTTTATCTGAGCCAGGAGGTGTGCTGTAGTGCCATCCATATTCTGGCCTGGGTCAATGTAGGCATGTGGCTGCATTTACAGAATCAAAAGTAAATGTCTGTTCACTTGCTTCAATGTATGCAGCTTAGACTAACCTGTAAGGATTTAATAGATTCAGCCTGTCTGTACTTAGCCTTCAATGTTCAACTGTATCCATTTAGAGGTACAAGTTATTGGAGAATTAGTTCAATCAGTCCATCTGCAGGACTATCTGGTAGCCGGCCTTTCAGTACTTTTCAAGAGGCCAATGAACTGAAGTAAAATGGAATACAGTAGGAAAAATTTATCAGTCTGCTTTTGCTTTCAGCTTAGCTTACTTATTAATAATATCATTTAACACACTCTAGCTAAAAGCTTTCAGTGTGAATTGCAAGGAAAATGGGTAAGTATTAGTCAGTAATGGAGACAGTCAGATCATGTGGATAAGTCTATAATTGCCTACTTAACTTGAAGTCAGTCAGAAAGTTCATGTTTAAAATGAAATCTCTGCTTCTGTGGTTTTCTGAATCAAAACCTGAAAAAGCAATCAAAAGAATTTCCTGTCTTTTTGAAGCAGTCAAAAATATTTACATAATTTGGAATATAGTCTCACCAAAGTAATATGGTGAGAGCACAGGGTCTAATACCTTTATCCTTACATTTTACTTTCATGCATTCTGCACCTGATTCTCCATGGTCCTGCACCTTGCAGGATCCTATACCTCCAGTGCAAAGCAGTTCTGATCTACAGTTCTGACTTGGTAAAGTTTTACAATCACTCTGCACTCCATTTACACTAGTGAAAACAATGGGCACCTATACACATGCTCTGATGCATTCCGATTAGAACACGTCAGAGCAGATTCAAATGGACACTTTAAAGCTCATTGAGCTAGCTTTAGTTAAAGCACCTCTGCTGCCATTTTGAAATACAGGACACTGAATACACAAGACATTGTGGGCATTTTAATTAGAGTGCCTCCAGAGAGCTGCTCTAATTAAAGACACCCCCCTCCCCCACCCTGGAACATATGTAAAAATGGCCTATGGTACCAACCCTTGTATATCCTAAATTGCTTCATGAAATACATGCACTGGAGACAGTCTGAGTTAAATCACAACTGCAAAGCCCTCTGTTGTCTTTAACAAAAGCTCCAGATCTAGTCTCTTTTGTGTTTCTTCAGTCACCCAGTAATCCAAATAGCCATGATTCAATGTTCAGCTGTGCTGATTCAGTATCACTTCTGGTAAAAGCTAAGTAATCCAATTTACTTCCCGACAGAAATAAATCTTTTCTCTGTGACAATGGAAAAAAGAATAGAACAAAACCTTTGGATTTTTGGGTGCTATTCTTTGGCATTTTGCATAGATTTGGGAACACTTGGCAGGAATTGTTCAGAAGCATTATCTGTATTTACAAGCATACAGAAGCACGTGAACAAAGATATGCTACAAGTTACGCAGTGTAGCTGAAAGGATTGCCAGCAGTGGAAACACAGTATGGAAGGGCTTATTACAGTCTTGCAAATCTTCACTCACTCGGTTCCCTTTTGGAAATAATTGTTTTTTGATGAAAAGTGAAATCTAATTTACTCTACCATTAGCATCAATCATTGTAGTATAAGGGAACTTACCCAAACCTTGTTCAAGTCTGTGGAAAAGACTTATCCAAGATGGAACAGAGACAGCAGGACACTGTGCAGGGAGATCAAAGTGGCAAAAGTGAAACTGTGGTGGGCAGAGCCACCACGGGAAAATTCAAAAAGGAAAAACAGAAGTGGCAGATCCCAAGAGAGCTGGGATTGGCATCCCCATCAGTGTGGGCATGCTTTATAGCAGTGTGCCAGGACCGATTGGGCAGCCAGACCTCCAGATCCAGGATAAGAAGCCCAACAGAAGACAAGCAGGGGGGACTGGAAGTGGCATCCCCAACCAGCCCAGAGGGGCAGAGAACATAAACAGTCCTAGCAAGGGGACCTGGTGGATACCCCAAGAAGGGGTCTCCATGACTACACAGAACCAGAAGGGGCCCGAGAAGTGGTTCACAGAGCTGACGTGGACCAAGGAACCTGGCAGCAGAGACTGGAGCCTGGCAGAACTCGGCAGAGTTGGGACACAGGCAAGTCGGACAGACGACAAGTACCAAACCCAGAGCAGAGGTGACGCAATGGGGGACAGACTGGTACTGAAGCTGGACAATGTAATTGGGAGGAGGAAGGTTGGGGGAGGTGCTTGGGATAGCAACATCTTTCACACCCAGCAGCTTTCATATTTCAGGAACCTGAGCATCAAAGACGGCACAGTACATGAGCCTGAACAACACAGGTGATGACATCAAGGTTGGCATTAGGCAGGGTGTAGAGGAGGTTAGAGCTGCACAAAGGTGAAGCAGCAAGAATGACCAAGGGAGAACGCCAAGGGGAGACAGGACCAAAACATCATCCTCCCAATCTGGAAGCAATCATTAGAGATGTGGCAGGCGAGGCCTCTTGGCAAACCGACTCAAAGTCGTTCCCATAATCAAGCTGTTCATCCCTAAGAATAACAGCGAGGCTAGAGAGGAATCCCCATACAAGACATACTGGAGAAAGACACGGAAGATTGCAAAGTCAAAAGAACAACTCCCAGCAACTTCTTGGGTCTTTGGAGCTAGCCTATAATACACAAGGCTGGGTTTGTCAGTGGGCTGGTAAATTTATCACAGATGTTTTGCCAAGCTAATCTTCTTTTATTAAAATAAACTCCTTCAGTGAGTATACAGTCCCCTTTTTCTTGCAAGTATTGAAATAAAGTGGATCAATTTTTGGTTATGTACAGGTCAGTTATATTTCCACGTGCTATACCCAGGCTTGGCAGTGTCATTTGCATCCTGCCCCGATTGTACCTGTGCAAGGAAATTCAGTGTGCTAAATGATGCGCTTAGGACTGATCTGATGGCTACCAGGGAATCGTATATAGTCACAAAATGTAGCCAAGACATTCTACTTCACTAAACACGCATAAAGGACAAAATCCTCAGTTAGTGTAAACTAAGGCATCTCTATTGCTGCCAGTAGAGCCATAATCTACACATAGGGTATCTGGGACTGTGACCACAAAGTTAGGTTTACAGGGGCCCTTTAACTTTAAAAAAAACAATTGTAATAACATCTCTTCCCTAATACTTTATGGAGTTATTTTTTAAGAAAATGTTATTATAAGGGAAAAAAAAAAAAAAAAAAAAAAAAAAAAAAAATCAGTAAGTCTACATATAGTGGGGGGGAAAGTGTTGTATAGGCCCAGGGAAATGGTTCAGATATAGTTAACAGGGTGAATATTGTCAGTGAAATGCAGTTTACCACATTCAGCTGTGTATGTTGGGAAAGACTGCCACCTACTGCCTTTTAGTGGTAATAGGAATGAACTATGCTGACTCAATAGATATTAACAGAGCAATTGAAAGTAATTTAGCAACTAAGATAAAGATAATTTTAGTACTTAAGAAAAAACCCCATACACTTTAAACCAAACAAGACCAGTCCTCCATAGCTGAACCCTGAGCTCAGCTTATTATCCTTTTACTGGGTGTTGGCAGGGTGTTCTACACTGGAGAGAATTTGATGCTTGTTCTACATACAACCCTATCACAGAAGGAATGAGTGTTATTGTTAAAATTTTAGTCCCGCAAAGCATTTGATCATGTGCTTAAATCCCACTGACTTCCAATGAGACTTAAATTGGAAATCATAATGGATATTTTACTTTCAATGAACATTTCTGTAGCTGAAATCCAGCTTGTAACCAGCTGTTGCTTGCTTCATTATATGTATTCCATTCAAGCTCCAGAAACCCAGACAGTCAATTAGGATAACTGTTTGCTGGTTATCAAAGGCAAAAACAAGTTACCAATGTATGCAGAGATACTAGACAGTTTGTATCTGCTAACAATGCAGCCCCTGCACAGGATTATAAATGCTACTTGTTTGTATTACACAGAAACAAACAGTATTTTTCCAAGTTCTGGATCCCATTGAAGTTCAAAAAAAACCAATGCTCATAACTCAGGTGACACACCATAATATCATGAGCTCGTAGCACATAACTCAGCCACCTCAGTCAGCTGAAGAAGGGGTAAACTTTTCAGGAATTTGTCTAACACATTAAGAAACAAAATTTTGCCAATTGAGGACAATGGATTGTTTCTGGATATTTGTGATGTCCTGGCACTATGCAAAAAGAGAACCCCTGCTTGGAATTAGAACTGGTTAAAAATTAATTTCATAATTAATCCTTCCATTTATTTTCTGAAGAACTATAGAACTGGTGAGTATGCCTCATGTTTTGAGCCTTTGACAATTTTATGAATTTTTTTAAACCATTTGTTATTCCTGTTTCTTTTCAACCACCCTTGTAATGAACAGGGAAGTAAGACAGGGAAGCCTAACAGAAGGAAACCAAGAGAAGGAATTGGAGAGTTAAGACATTTAATATTGACTTTGGCTCACTGTGGGTACCTCATGGAAGAGCTGGAATGTGGAGTATGTCATGCCTGAATGAATCAGAAAAAAAGGCAAAATTCATGCATGGGCAGAGAACTGGCACAAGAACTAGACTCATACTGAACTGGTTCCGCCTGCACAGGGATTGATTTCAGGGACACTTAGAGCAAGGATTCATTGTACACAGAAAATGGCACAGTGGTGGGTAAAACTGAAAGAAAGGCGGTCTGCCCAGTGGTTAGGGGACTATAGTAAGATTTGAAAGATTTAGATTCAAGTTCCTGTTCCACCACAGACTTTCTGTACAATTTTGAGCAATTTGTAGTAGGATTACATCTTTAAAGATAATTCATTTCCTAAACTAACTTCCCCAAGTTTACTATTTGGTGCACCTAACTCTATAAGTACTAACACTTTTACTGAGAGAGACATGTGAAATATTACAGCTAGTGAGCTACTTATAAACGTAAAAGTGATAGCCTCAAACTCTCACCAGCAGGACCCAAGACCAGAGACACGTTGTGAGCATGACTATGAAAAATATTTCCTGTACAAGAGACCCTTAGAATGAAGGAAAATATGCACGTTACTGAGGCAATCAGTATAGTTTTATCTACAAACCACCAGTTAACACAACCTAAATACAATCCCATGGGCTATAATGTGAACACCAACATAGAACAGCCTTCCACCCCTGCAAGAATAAAAACCCTCACTAACCCAGCATCTGGGACAGGCGCTCCTTCCCTGATGACAGCCAGGACAAGACTGCCCTGCTAGCTCCAGCCCTGAGCTTATATGCTCCCCTGGTCCTGCCTGTATCTAGTCATCTGACCTCTTCCAGGTGTTGGCTAATTATCCATTAGCCAGTTGCCCTGGTGATCTGCAGCTGCTGGCCCCTGCCTGCCTGCAGAGCTTGGTGGCTGGGCTGCTTTTTCTCTTTAAGTAACAGCGAGCCTGATGTTCAGGCAAAGTGTCCTTTTAATCCCTAATAACCAATTACTGTAGCCCTGATTCTCAGATCAGACTAAGCTGCACCTCAGACAGAACTCAAATATTGTGGAGCAAAGCTGGCTTTATGCCCAAACAATATTCTGAATGAGGCCAACAAACAGGTGAACATGTGGGTGAACATGTGTTCTGATCACTCTCAAACTAATCTAGGGTACTTAAAACATAAAAATTAGATCACTTCCACCTCTGGATTTTTTAATGTCTGTAACTTGCCCAAATGTGCGTGTGTGTTTACAGTGAAACAATAAACACACACATACTTTCTCACCTAGAACACCATTTTTTCAAAAAAAGCAGCTGCTAGAAATCGGGGTATGCATTATAAGCAAAGAAATAAGATAACAATAGTTTCTTCTGCTTAAGCTTCTGGGGGACAAAAGCAAAAGTAACTTCACACCTGATCCACAGGGAGCTGAACAATAAGCAAGCTTGGTTCCCCAGTTCCTGTTATTCAGTTACTTATTACAAGAAAATATTTGTTTTCCTTCATTCTGCCTTTCAAAAACAAAGTGAGTATCTTATTCTAGGACATGTTGTATGTGAGAAAATGTGGCATTTCACAATCCAGAATCAAATCAAAGCATCCCAATAGAAACGTGTTTCTGCAGATCTTACTAAAATCCAAATTTTAGGAATCTGTATTTCCAATGGGGACTAAATTATTCCATGAAAGGCAAGGAGGATTGTTAGGTTTAAGTTCTCTTTTATGCAAAGCAGCTAAGTGGCTGCCTTTGCATTACCCCTCCACCACACTTCACTTTCTATTTTTAAATCTACATTTTTTCAGACAATTTGGTTTTAAAATTATATTTACATTTTTAACATCTCTTAATGAGCTTATTTCATTGGCAGCGCAAACCTAATTATGAGTCACACCAGGGGCTCTTTTGCTATGGATATTTCCTCCAATTTAGGCTGATCAAAGATTACTAGGCCATAAGAGAACCACAACTTCAGACATTCCACTGATTTTTTAAACTGAAATAATCTATTGAGGTACAGTTCAATTTTTATAAAGATCAGAATTTTTAATTCAGAGGAGCTTTAAAAAAAACCCCAACAACTCATGTTCTGGGGTGAGTTTTATCCCCCGTCCTCCTCCCCATTAAAATATGTGTATAAGTTGAACCTCTAGTAACCTTTTCTTTGAAGGTAGCCACTCTCAACAATTATGATCATAAGTGGATTTGCATTATGAATCTTAAAAAGTAGGTTACATTCTTATAAACTAGACTCGCTGTCCTTCAGGACTATAATGTATTTTGAAATTGCTGCTTATGAGTGCTTTTGTTTATTTTTACTTTTTACTCTGAATATATATTCAAGTGTAAAAAAAGCATCTAATTAACAAAAATTTGCCCCAAACCCCATGCAGCACATTGACAATGCTGCCACATTTATCTTATTTCATCTCTTTCTTTGGGGAGGTATATAACCTGACATTTAAAGCACAGTTGTCAGCCCCAGGGGCTTTCACATTCTAACCTCACCCAGGCTCACTGTATTTCTAGGCAAGTCATTTTTTAAAAAATGCCTCTAATTTCAGGGGCCTCAGTTCCCAGATGACTAATTTTAGAAACAGAGAGGTCTGATGTTTCTTGTGCTCTCTATCCGCTACAGTTGGAATTGAAGGCATGCAACAGATTTACAAATCAGGCCCTAGATGGGTTGGGCACCCAACATCCTAAGTCACTTTTATGGAAAATGTAAATTTAGCACAAACCACTGCATCAGCTGGAGCTGCACTTCTTTATGGCTTTCCTAAATTTGTTCAGCCTTATTTTCTATATCTGTAGAACAATATAATGCTCACTTATTCCACAGATATACTGAGAGGCTTAGTTCATCTTTGTGCTGTATATCAAAGACAAAGGGCAATTTCTGATCTAATTTATATCCACATAAAATCTTCACCTGAGCCACAGTGGTAACAAGGGCTTGGAGATGTGATAATTCAGAAGCTGGAGATGTGCAGATTGATGATCACTATTCCACAGAGGAGTAATAGGCAATGCAATAGCACATATTCCTAGCTATACCAGATGCATAGAAAAGCCAGCAGCCTATACATGCACATAAAAGAGCACACAGGGCATGTCTACACATTCATTAATGCACTTTAAATATAGTACCTCCATTGTAAGGCACTAGAAAAATGTGCATTAGCCTATTTTAATGCACTGTAAAGGGACCCAAGCCAAGCAGCTACACTGGGATGGAGCCCATGTGCCACACACTCAGGGGACATCTCACTCTCTTATTCTTAAATCTCACCCACCATGACTTGGAGAGATGTACCAGGAGGTGGTATCTGATTGGAAAGGGAGATAGTTGAGATTGGCATGAGTCACAATGTCCTCAGATCTTCTGTTGGGCTCTTTCTCCCCTATACCCCACCCCTTTCCACTTGGGTGTTCTTGTTGATGCTTGATATGAGCACCTAGCCATACTAGGTGTCAGCCTCATTATTCAAGGCAATGAATCCATAACAGAAAGACAACTGTGTTTCCAAGAGTCAGAGTCTCTCAGCTGAGCTTTCTGGGCTCTGCTGCAGTTCTGGGTCAGAGGTACATGGCCTGCATAAGGAAATGAATAAAGTAATCTAGCTCAAACAGCAACATCCAAGCCTGTTTCAGGCCTTTCCTTGGCCTGGTAGTGTATCTTAGCCACCTTCCCTCAGGCAGCCCAAGCTCTTCAGGGTTTCCCCTGTACACAAGTTTGGCCAAAGTAGGCTGGTCAGTCCCAGTCCAAGCCCCTTTTTGTAAGGTGGGACCAGGGGTGTCATGAACCCTGGAGTAGCCCCTAAAGGTATCTGACCTCATATGGTAGAATTCTGATCCAGATTCTCAACCCTAGGCCTTCTGCCTCTTTGGGGAAACATGGTAAGCTAACCTTGCCCGTACCTGTGTTCCCACATCCTGGGGTTGGTGCATCCTTATGTAAGGGGTTTAGAACTGGTCTGAGCCAATCCAGACCCCTGCTCATTCCCACGTGCTCTGCCACTGCTGACAGATGCTGGTAGCCCTAGATGGGCCCATTATCTCCTACACCTGTCACCCCTAGATGCTAGATGGTGCCTCCTGTGCTGGCCACCTGCCTTCTTGTCAGGAAGCAGCCTGTACCCATGTGAGGCTGGGGTTCTGACCCTGCTCTAGGAGTGGAGCCTGTGGGGGTGTTGACTGCACTCTGACAGCCTCTCCAGCAGTGCAGCAGAACACATTCTGTGTGTGCAAGCTCATTGCTTCTCCACAGCCCAAGCCAGGGATCTGCTATATGAGGACTGTGCCAGCTGCCCTGAATCCAGTAAGTGCAGGGCTCAGCTTGGCCCCTGTTGCATGTGCATAAACTAAAGAACGTGGGTTTTTTGTTATGCTTTAATGCACATTAAAATAAGCTAATGCACCTTAAAGTGAACATGTAGACAGGGTCACTGTTTCCTTAGTATTGAGTGCATCTACACAAGACATTTAATGTACAGTATACTAAATAGATGTGCAGTAAACAATGTGTGTCTCCACGTGCGCCCATATTAGGATGGAGTAAACTAATTAACTTTGCAGCAAGATAGTACTAGTATTTACTTGTAAATACTAGTACTATCCTGCTGCAGAGTTTATTTACTCTGCAGAAACACTGTGCCAGCTGGCAGAGGCACAAGGGTGCTTCAGTGCAGGAGCTGCTTGCCAGCTAGCCCTGCACTGAAGCTCCCCTGTGCCCCAGTCAGCCCTTCCACAGCATGTTGAGCTGGGGAAGAGTAGGCTGGCCCACCCCCCCAATAGTCTACCATCCAGAGCTGCTTTGATCCAGATGGATGTGCTACAGTCCCAGATGCATGTGAAGACATAGTGCCTTGGAGCAGTAAACTTCAGAGCAATAAGCTCCAGGTTCATTTTTATGCCTTAATTTCAGGTGTAGGTGTGACCATTGTAGAATACCTTCAGGAGCATTAACTAGCCAGACCTCATTCATGGCAATCACTAGCAATAGAGTGTCTGGAGTTAATCTCTTCCTACTGTTGCATGGATGTGCTGAGAGGTTTCATGAGCTTTTTCCCCCTCCCTGTGTAAACATGTAGCAGGGCTTCACTGAAAGCATCGTTAATATTTTGATTTCCTATCCATTAATTTCTGATGTATTCCCTTTTTTCCCTGTTCCACTGGGGGGAAGTTTATATGCTACACAACCACAGTGTGGCTTTAAGTAATTTTATGACCTCACTGCTATATTTGGTTCTGTTCCTGCTTACAACAGTTATACATGAAAATAATCCCATAGATTTCCCTACAGTTCTTCCTGATCTGCATCTGGTAAAAAGGAGATGCATTTACACTTTACATTGACAAGTGAGGGCTGCATTTATCCTTGTCCAATATTTATTTTTGCAATTTGCAAACTGGCATGTAAAGGGAAAAAAAGGTACAAGTCCCAGACCTAGGAAAAGAATATAAATAGACCCTCATTCAAAGGCATAGAGTTTTTAAATCCCAATTAAAAAGAAATGTATCTTAATGTAAACTCCCAAGGAAGCATGCAGTGAGTGAGGGGAATAAGATCAAAGAAATGACACAAAAAACTCCCTTATAGAGCACATTCTTCAATAATTAAGCAACGTGTGCTGTGTCCTGGTGCTGCATAATGTGGTGCATGTAACAAAAAGACAGAGAGTCTCATTCTATTACCTTTACTCAATAGATCATTGCTTCATGGGTTGCCTCACTCATTTCATTGGGACTGCACATAAAATACTATTCAACCTAATTAGGATGAAGCATCAGGATCTGTATAAACAAAGCCAGTTGGGCTTGCTTGTCTTATTCTTCTTCGTGGCTAGCACCATTGCTTCCATTTGCACAGGTTTAATTGCAAAAGGGATTTCTCTGAGGTAAATGCTACTATTCTACATTTAAATGAGTACTGTTATATTGTGTTTATGGTTTCTACTTTTTCCAGACCATTGTAAGATGTTAGTTCTGGAGCTGGGTTGATAATACATGCACGTGTAAGTAGAGATTGAGAAAATGATCATCATTCCCATTTTGCCAGTGAGGAACCCCAAGGCACCAAGATTAAATGATTGGTCACAGGTAACACAGAAAGTTTGTGACAGGGCCTAGAACTGAACCCAGACCTTGTGTATTCTGGACCTGCAACTTAATTAAAAGAATCATGGAGAATTGTGTTTCTGTTCTATTTTGAAATAGGCTTTTTTATATAACAGTTTTGATTAAATGTGTAAACTGATTTTGTTCCCTCTTTTTTTATACAGGAACTGGTGTGCATATGTCCATACCAGACTCTTACCTACTGTGGTAATAGACAACCTGGAAACCTTTTCATCAAGCAGAGGGAAGCCATGTACCTGGATAACTGGAGGCTGTGGTGTCAGGTGGGCAATGCTATAAGAAAACAGGACTTGCATGACCTTTAAATAGAAACATTTAGGTAATTAATACAATCATGACTTCAAAAACATTGTCAATATGAACAAAAGATGGATATTCAAGCTTCATCTATTCACTCTGTCCTGGTTATAGACCTAATGGCCAGATCCAAGAAAATATGAACAACCCACAGGTCAGACACAAAGACACCTTGCTTTTAAACTTCTATCCCCTAAAGCAGAATTTAGAACTCCGAATTAGGTGCCTAGGCTTACTACATTTCCATCTACTTGGGATCTGAAGCCTAGGAAGGGACTGCATTTATACTGTTCATTCCAGAATAAGAGCATCTACAAAGGATGTTGATCAGGAATAAATATTCTGCTTTTATTCCAGTTTAATCCTTATTGTCTGTAAAGACAAGCCTTTACTCCTACAGTCTGAGCTCAGCAGGTTGAAGGGAATAAGGAGAGATACAATACAATATTATATCTCTTGTGAAAGGGGGCCAACACTTCAGAGTAAAGCTAAATAGCATTTTAGAGTTCACAGGGAGAACATTTTGGCTAGGTATAGACATTATATTTTTACCGGTGTAAGAGACTGGAAATCAGTTGTAGCGGGTTCAGGGAAATCATTTCACTCACACAGTCTATTGTGGTTTGTTTGAAGTTCACCTGGCTATTTATTGTCCCTATTTCCCTGGGCAAACTCCCTCTGGACAGGGATCTACATATACACTTAGCAGTGCAAGCAAACATACCCCATAGTTATCTAATTTCTCAGTCAGTTTCCCTCTGACAGCACACAGTCTTTGCTTAAACTCGCATGTCTCTATAGCTACAGACAGACATTATACATAAACCAGTTAAAGTAATCAGAAACTGGTTTAAACATGTAACAGAACAGATGTTCAGTGCACACAAACCAGTTTGAAAATAGCTGAAATAGGTTTGAGATAAACCTGGTTGAATGTAGTATCAGACTTAACTGATTTGGCTCAAACCAGTTTACGCACCATGTGTCCCAGACCCCTTGCTGGTTTAAGATAAACCAGACACCCCAACATCCTGGCATGCTCTCTGGTCTGGGTGGGACTGTCTGTTCCGCAGCAGGGCTCACCCCTCTCCTCTGCTCCCTGGCTGCAGCTCCAGAGACTGTGGGATGTTTCCCCCATGCTGTCACACTCCCTGCTAAGCAGGAATTCCCCCTTCCCCTCTGCGTTGCTGAGGAGGTGTCTGTGTATTAGCTAGCAGACCACATGCTGTCTATGGTCTATGCTGAGTCAATAGGCAGAATCAACAGGTAGCTGGTAATGTCCCTCTGTTTTCTTAATGGGGGGATAAACACTGAGTTTGGGGGTGATAAACACTGTTATGAATTCCCCGCTGGGCTAATTGGAGCAGCCTGCTGGACCATGGCCATGCCTGGCCTCAACTCAGTACTATTAAAGGGAAGGGAGGGCTGCTCTAGCATCACCTGGCTTCTAGCCTGAGCCACTGCAGGCATGTGCCTGCATTTCTGAGTTCTCTGTCTGATTACAAAACTGATTTGCCTAGCCAGGTTAGACTTAAAAATGGTATTTAAAAGTCTGTGTTTGGGGAATTAGCTTATAGGTATAGATATATGCATTATAAGGGGTCAAGTTGGGCAGCAGGGGTTAATTGGATTTCTAAGAGTCTGGGTTTCACACACAATGTGTCTCACAGCCCTGGAAGCAGGCAGGCTGTCCTGCATGACAAGGTCAACAGATGGACACAGCCTGAGAACTGAGGGGGGCAGGCCATAACACAAGATCACAGCCTTTAAGGCAGACAGGTTGTTTAACACAACAAGGATACATAGTCTAGAAAACAGTCTGGGAATCAAGGAAGTATGTACCATACTGTCCCAAAACATGAGATAAGTGACAACAGCTACAAGGCCCCAGAGCAGCAGGGGGGCTGAGTCCCAGTTTTGGGGGAACAGACCAAATTAGGAAAAGGCCCAGAAGACTACATGGACATGTGACCACAGAGAGATGGCCCCCCACGTATGAAGACTCAGCATGAGTCATCATGGGGGAAGGAAAATACAAAAGCAGAGACTTGAGAGTAACAAAGGGTCCCTCACTGTTCCTTCTCATTCCTCCTTCTCTTCCTCCCTGTCCCTCCTGTCCCTCCTTTTCTTTTCCGTCCCTCCCCATTCTTCCTTCTTTTCCCTATCCCCATTCCCATTCCCTGGGAAGGGTCCCCGAGGCCACCAATGACCAAGGGCATACCAGCAGCCCATCTCATGCACCTCACCGGAGTGGGGCTGTGAACCTCAGCTTCCCACCTCCAGACTGCTGACACCTAAGAGAGACAGCCTCAGAGTGGAGCCTGCATCATGGTCAGATGTACTGTGACTTTGATGACAGCCCTAGGATTGGTAGATATAGAATTGCTTGTTGTTCGTATTGTTGCTATTTTGTTCTTACGCTGTATTAATAAACTCACCTGTTATCAACTGGCAGGTGGTGTGGTCAGTCTAAGGGTTGTGCTCGCATGGAACAAAGGTATAGGGGCTGGGTCCAAATCCGGTGCCAACAATAGTGGTCAGTAGGGTTGTTTATCATTCTTTGCTACAAGAGTTTTTTAATCCCTTTATTTTGGGGTTTTTTTAGCATGGGAAAAGAGGACGGGAGATTGGCTCTATCTTCCCATATACCAAGGACAATTCTTAGCAAAATTACAAACCAAGACATCATAATTAAATAGTTACATGCATCTTCAACTGACTCTCAGATTGGCTTGTAGACTTCCTTTTCCTAACTCCCTCTGCTCTTCACCAAGAGCCCTCTAGAAATTTCTTCTGCTAATCCATAAGGTTTTCCATCTTAGTCAGTGCCTTGAGGGAGCTGAGCTCATGTCCTTACTCAGATATTATGCAATCTCTACTAAAAAATCAACTCTGAGTTGCTACACAGAGAAAAATGCTCTGAAAACAAGAATGTTTCAATGTCGGGTAGCAAAACAGAATCCCAGTCATTTCAGAGTGGACAATATCTGCCTCCCATCCTCGTAGCTTCCTTTTGTGGGGAAAAACTAAACAGTTTTAGGGATGGTGGAAACAAAAAATAGCTAGAAGTCAAGCTGCAAGGTGGTCTCTGAGAAGCATCCACATGTGCATGTAAGGTATTAAAAACTTAAACGGGGCCCTGGGGCCCAGGAAGAATAGCTGGAAATGAGTATTTTGGAACCAGACCTAACTTTTCAAACACCATAACTTTGTATGGTTGCTTATTCCTGACTATGCCCATCTTTTAGGACTAGACATAATCTTTCTTACTTCAGAATAAATCCTTACACAATTTACAGTGTGTCCTTGTGCATACCAGCAACCAGCTTTTGTGTGTAGAGCCAGTGAGAAAGCAAAGATGAGCTGTTTTGTTGTGGTATAATTGCATCAGTGTGGTGACTTTTTATAGGAGATATTTAAATATGCAAAAAATACTCTCATTTTGCCTGTGAAACCCTGTTCTCAATAGGAAAGAGTTTATACTCTAGCTTTGATAAATAAGTGGTTTGCATGAACAAAAAGAGAATAAAGACTTCAGATAAAATCCTAGGAGTTTAGCATAGATTACAGTGGGTCTGGGATTTCATCTTAATCATTTGTTTCATTGCACACAGTATTGTATACATCATGGCTAAAATCTGCCAGAGTAACTAGAGATTTTGAATTCTGGGTTAAGTTCCAAGTTTCATAGATCTTAAAGCAACCTGAATCTTTCAAAAAATAAGTACCCATCTCATGAAAATCAGACCCATTTAAGATGTCTCAAGCTGAGTACTCAGAAACTTCATTGCCCAAATCTACAGTTAATTTTAAAATATAAAAGAGTGTTTGGTTATTTTATTTTCACCCTCATGGAGTTATAAAGAATATTGAGTTATGTTATTGTTCATCATAATGGGTTTATCACAGATTTATCTTCCAGGATCATATCCAGTGATCTGAGACAGACTCAGAATGGTTGATTTTTAAAATCTTCTTGCTCAGGGGATCACAAACAACAACCCATCAGGTTTACAGAATCAAACATAAAATCGTGACATCGTTGGAGTGGAAGTGCTGCCCTGGGTACAGTGGACAAAACTGCCAGCCCAAAGGTACACAATTTGTACACATATGAAGCAAATTCAGTTTGGAAAGATAAGCAAAGACAACAATCTCATTCAAAAGTAAATGGCTTAGATGATTATCAGTCAAGTTCATTCTGCTAGAATAGGATCTGAAGCTTATTATAATCAGGGAAAGTGCAGACTGGGGTAAAATTTTGCAGAAAATTGCTTTATTGCTTTTGCTGCCCCGTCACATAATTTTGAAAAATAATTGAATAAGTAAATAAAGTGACCTCTTCTCTCCTCCACCCTATTTAAAGAAAACTGCTCATGAAATCTTAATTATGATTCTATTTAGCAATAATCTGGAGTCTGTATTAAACACTTCACTACCCCGAATGCCTGACCTTTTAATAGGAGAGGGGAGTTAGGCATACAATATTGTCATCATGGGAATATTATATCAAGGTCTTCTCCTGAATACATATAGCAGGGTCACCCCTTTTCTAGTCAAAGGCAGATAGCCAGGAAAAAGAGAAAATAAGATGCCCAATCCTGTTTCTTCCTCAAATCAAGGGAAATTTTATCATCAACTTCAGTGGTAACAGGACTGAACATGACTGACTTTCACAAAAAGCCACACAGGGTATATGCATGTTCTGTATATAACTATGCCCTTTTTAGATGGAGAATGCAGTTTTATCATTGCCCTAGTGATCAAACATATGGCAAAGCACTGTAGTTTAAAATCTGTATAACTGCTATTACTTTGCCCCTGGTCTTAAACAAGCTGCCCTTGAAAAATAAGATATGGCATCAGCATACATATTTTAAATGAATGAATATTGCAAGAAAGACCATTAGCTGTGGTAGAGAATTCAATCAACACTGGTAGAGTAGAGACTGTGATTAAAAATTAATGTAGAGAAATGTAGAGAAATCACTGCTATTCACATCCAGAAGAGGAAACTCTTAATACTGAAGAGCTAGAACCCTAGCAGGCATGGAAGTCTCATTTCTATTACTGATAAATGAGTCAGGGTCAAATGTGGCCTGATCAGTCACCAAAATATACATCCCAAGCCTGGATTTGATATATTACATGGGTTTGCATTTTTAAAAAATATATATAAAAGCTAATGACAGTAGAGAAAATATAGGCATAAAAAAAGAGACAGAGTCTAACTGAAGTAACTGATGCAATATTAAGGGAACATGGGAAAGCTGAGGAGGAAAAACGTCCAGAGCCCTATTCATTGTTCATTTGTGTAATAAAATGGCTATGAGTATTTTCTGGGAAGGAACAGGAAGTGATTTGGAATCAGTTTTGGGTTCTATTCCCAGATCTTCCAGTATCCTGTTGCAGACATAGGAAAGACACTAAATCTTTCTATACCTAGTTTTATCCAGATAAAAATGGAGAATATTGAGATGAATGAATCGATGCTTGTAGAACACTTCCAGAGCCATGGATGAAAGGCAGGGTGTAAGCACAAAGCATTTCCCTTCTCTGCCTCAGAATCCTTTCTCCAAAGAGAGTGAACCACTAGCAAACTGCTGCCACTGTTGCCCACACCCCATGTGGAGGTGTTTGCCAATGAATCTGAAAAAGCCAGGGGACAATGTCTCTCCCTAGCTGCAGAGAAACCTCCTGTAAGGCACTGTTCCATGGTCCTCTTCACAAGCTGCTGGGTAGCCTCTCTAAAACTTGTCCATGTGCATGCTTGTCCACCATAGGGTCTTTCCTCCTCCCGCTCCCCCCTGCTGCACAGACCCTTGCAGATCCAGTCCACTCTCTGCCAGAGCTGAGGGGGGGAGGGGGCTGGCAAAGGGGTGGGGCTCGGGCAGCAGAGCCATGCTCCAGACAAGGGGAAAGCCCATGCAGACCCCAGCTGGTGGGAGCCAGGGCCAGAGCAGGGGTCCATCTCCGCTCCTGTGCACCCATCTGCTGCCACCATCTGCACTGGGGAGACTGCCTCAGCTCTGTCACAGCCAGGGTCAGGGGCTCAGCTGGAGCAGACAACTGTGGAAGAGGCTAGCCTGCCTGATTTGCAAGGCAGGGGTTAGCGGCAGGCTAAAATGCATTCTGGGTTGCCAGGGGACTGAAATGTAACTTTTATCAGGAAGAGATCTGGGACAGAAGCGCGGTAGATGCGTTCAACCCAAATCATATATGTCTGATACTACATCCATTCAGAGCTATCTTAAAGTGGTTTTGGCCATTTTGAAACCAGTCTTTGCGCAGTGAACTTCAGTTCTTTTCCAAGATTAGACCAGTTTCCAATCACTTACGCTGGTTTGTGTGTGACGTCTGTCCCTAGCCATAGTGAGCTAAATGTATTACTATCTGAGCACGTCTACATGTGCAATTAATGTGCACAAATAAACTCCAGCACTTATTGCCCCAGAGTTTTTTTTCTCCCGGGCTCACCAACCAGGCTTCACATGCTGCAGCGTGGCTGTTTGAGGCACAAGGGGGCTTCAGCTCAGGGGCGGCCTCCTGGCTCGTCCTTCACTGAAACGTTCTGTGCCCCAGTCAGCCAGAGCAGTGTTTACACATGAGCTGCTGTGCATGAAAAAACTCTGCAGCACGGTAGTGTTTGTATTTTACTAATAAACTCTGCAGCAGGGTAGTGCTTGTAAAAAAGAAACACTACCTTGCCACAGAGTTTATTAATTCTATATGCCCTAATAGAGGCACATGTGTAGATGTTGAGACGTTTACTGCATAGTTAATTAGCCAACTGTGCAGTAAATGTCTCATGTAGATGTGCCCTCTGACACTTGTCATTGAGCATAAACAGAGTGGTAGTCTTATTTGGAGATAGGTGTGTAGGTAACTGTGTCAGGTATGGTAAAATCAACCAACGAAGAGAGTCAGATGTCCACATCACAACTTCCTGTTTTGTATCCCATGATGCAACACTGTCTCTTCCCTGACCAAGTAAGGCAGTGCATCCTGGACATCACATGGATACAGATGAATGGGGGGATATAATTTGACCAGGGAGGAATAATGGGGCTATTGGTATGCTGAATTAAAACTCTCAGGAGCCAATGTGGCATTATTGAAGTATGCAGTTTAATGGTGATCTGACTCTAAATGACATAAACAAAAATGAAATATTTTGATTCAGGAAGAATGAAATATTTCTTTTTGTTCAACGTTGGCTAAAAAAAAGGTTTTAGCCTTTCTGAATTGAAGTCCTATGAAAGATTTCATTCCATGGAGAATTTCTACATTTCAACTTTTCTTCCCAACTCAGGATGAAAATATTGCTCAAATCTTTGAACTTGCCTGTGATACTAAAATTTTGAATTTTATTCTCTTCTATTTACAAAACTTCATAAGTCCAATTCTGGAAAGCCTCCATACAAACTATCAATATTTACAGTCTCCACAGAGTATGTCTGGAAAGGAAAAATATCCTCGTAAATGTTGTTTTCAAATGGAGTGTAAAAGCAAAAGGCTGGCTGCATGTGTCTGAACTCAGCTGAGTCCCTCCAAACCATTTCACTTCATGTATGTCTGTGTCCAGACTGCTTTGAATGAGGCACCAGAGTAAGGCACGGATCGTTCTGCAGTACTGATGCAAGAAATGCAGAGCATGCAGCCACCTCAGAGCAATGCTAGGAGTATGCCAACATGTACCCCTGTGAGTTTACTGGCATACACTCTCTTCTCTCAAGCAACTATAGATTGCATCTATTTCCAGGGACTGCAAGCATGGAGTGGTTGTACTGAGCTTCACTGCAGCCCTTCCTAGTGTGGTCTGGAGGCAGTATAGCTATGCCCAAGGTATCCTCAGTTTTGCTGATAGGATGGTAACTGCTGTTTACTCTTAACTCTGCAGTAATATCATTTTTCCAGCAGATGGCTCTAAAATGTTCTGAACAGAAGCAAGGAGGCTACAGCACCCTGGAAAAAAAAACACAAAGGGCAGCAATGCTGATTTAAACACAAAACTGTCAGAAGGATTAGGAGGAGAAAGGGGAAGATTCATTTAATGAAACTATGGAGCTTCCCACAGTGATTCCCCTTCAGCTGCTCCTGCTTCATCAAAAATGTATTCAGAGGAAAAGACCAATTTCCATATTTTTAGTACTCCCTGAAAACAATTTCATGCTTTATATATTTAAAAATACATGGAACAATGCATTATACATCTGGGCCAACATGTTCAAAGACAGACACCGATTGTTCGACTGCAAAGTAAGTTACCCTGCATTAAAAAGTGCTGAGCATTCAATAGGTCCCCCAGGAGTTTGTAGAAAGCACTGATTGCTCAGCACTTTTAAATAACAGGCTTTTGTTTTATGTAGCATACCTAGATATGGATTCCAGGGCAACTTCAACTCCTGAGGCAGCTTTAAATGCCATCTTTGCAGTATTGACTTCATTTCAGCCTGCAAAATTTGTTTGCACAAAATATACAAAGCAAGGGTGACTGAGTTCTAGCTTTGAATACCTTGTTGTTTCTCCGCTAACATGGAATGAAAAAGAAAACAAGAGGTTTTCCCCTAGGGTGGCTATAAGCTTTCCTCTGGGAAATAGTAATAGTAGTTTCAATCAAGTGTCCACCCAGCCACCAAAATATGGCATCCTTATTGGTGCTGTCAGTAAAGAGACCAATAACTGAATAAGTGAGAGACTTAAGTACCCTCTTATCCCTCAATATAGTTCTTTCAGAACAAAACAAAACAGGTTTAGTGGCTATAGGGCAGATACTGGACTAGTGGAGTAACTGGCCTGATCCAATCTGGAAATTCCTATGTCAGAAGTATTAAATGAATTTGACTCTTTAAACATTAGTGAAATAACCTTGAAGGGACAGAACTGATTCCCCAAACTGTAAAAGGGACATAGAAAACAGAGAAAATTTTGGTTGGAAGAGACCTTAGGAGGTCATCTAATTCACACCCCCGGTCAAAGCAAGATCATCCCCAACTAGATCATCCCAGCCAAGGCTTTGTCTAGCCGGGTCTTAACAGCCTCCAAGGACGGAGCTTCACCTCACTGGGGAACCTATTCCAGTGTTTTACTACCCTCCTAGTGAGAGAGTTTTTTGCAGATCTAACCTAAACTCCCATTGCTGCAACTTCAGCCCATTGCTCCTTGTTCTGTCATCTTCCACCACTGAGAACAGTCTAGCTCCATCCTTTTTTGAACCACCCTTCAGGTAGTAGAAGGCTGCTATTAAATCTCCCCTCAGTCTTCTCTTCTCTAAACTAAAAAGGCCCAGTTCCCTCAGCCTCTTCTCATGTGTCATGTCCCCAAGCTTGCTCATCCTTTTTTGTTGCCCTCTGCTGGACTTTCTCCAATTTGTCCATATCCTTACTGTGCCAAAACTGGACACAGTACTCCACTTGTGGCCTCACCAGTGCTGAATAGAGGGAAATAATCACTTCCCTTGACCTACTGGCAGCACATCTACCAAATACAGCCCAGTATGCTATTAGCCTTCTTGGCAACAAGGGCACATAACAATGACATCATAGTTCTGTGACTCTGAAAGGACTTCCAGTTCTTCCTGTTGTTTCCCAGGCTTTGTGCAGGCAACTGAGATGACTAGCTCATTGCACTGATTTCTCAGGAAGTATGAGAGCACTTCCCCTATTTCCCCTTCTTGCTTGCTCTGCCTCCAGGTTTCTCACTTACCTCAGGGCTTTGGTCTCCATCCCTCAGCAAACTTAATTTAAAGCCCTTCTCACTACGTTAGCAAGCCTGTCTGTGAAGATGCTCTTCCAAGATCACTTACACATACCCAGACTTGAACTGCTAGTCTTTTTGTTCCCAGTTCATGACACAGGGCCTTCAGGTACAGTAGAGGCCTAACTAAAAATCAGTAAGGAATCAGGACTCCTTCAAGATGTCTGAAGCAGGGAACAAGCTATTTGATTTAATAGGGAGGATGAAAGATAAGATTGATTGCAGCAGGAATAGTGGGGGTGAATATATCTGGGGAGACAGAAAGTTTGGTAAATGAAAGAATAAAAGAGCATTGATAAGCTGGGCCTTTATCACAGGCAAGTAACTGACTTTACTGTCATGGATTTTATCACAACATCACTGTCTGATAAATCCTGTGTAATGAATTGGGATGAATGCAAGTATTTAACTCCTGTCAGCAATGATAGGAAAAGAAAGATAACAGTAGCTACTGAAATTGGAAACAGATATTTCCATTTTTTAACCAGCCACGGTAGTCCCAAAAGCTTCCACTTACTACTTGGTAGCTCTAATAATTTGGTCTGATGTGCTGCTGTGCAACACATGGTTGTTACTTCTTCTGTTCATTTAAAATAGAACATCTCCTTATATCAGCCTATCAATTGTCCACCATAAATTTTAGTTCAAGGCTAATTGTCAACTGAAGGGTGCTACATCAATGCACCCTGCTAATAGACAATGGATCCGGATTCCAAACTTTGGATGGCTTTTCGCCATCAGAGGTGCCATCACAGGTGACAGTTTTGCAGTCTTGGAATGCTTTTTAAAAATAGTCCCATCAGAACGGAACCAAGCCCTTTGGGATTTCTCATTTACAAAAAACCAAAAACCAACAAGAGCAGCAACAGCAACAGTAGGTCAAGACATTTACCTTGTATGTTGGAAATCATGTTAGAATCTCTAGACTCAGACAAAGGAGGAACTTAAACCTAGGTTTCTAGTATCCAAAGCGGGTGTGTCACTAGGCTACTAGATATTTTGGGGAGGCTTTTTCTGTTTTTGACTAGAAATTCCATCCTGGACAGTGATCATTTTGCTTTATGTCTGTCTTAAAACACTCTACATTTAATCCAGGAAATTTGTGTGTGTTCCTAATTATAGAGCAAGGCTAACCTTTCCTATATTAGCACCAGCACCTGCAGATCACAACCAATTGGTACCTCAAGGAGTCATTTATAATCTTCTCTGGTCAGAATGAAAGCCATTCACTATTGTCACCAATATGGAGCTACATTGTGTTACAAATGTGCTAAGCAGCTAACTCAGAAATCACTACAGACAATTAGGCTGAGGTAGAGATTGAACAGGGGGAATGAAAAGCCAGGGCAGTATTGCTGAGTATTGGATAAATTACTCAGGTTGAATGTTTCGCTCACTCCATTTCTTTTTCCTCCTTTATAGCCCAACAACATCAATTGATTATACATAGCAACCAGGCTGAGAGCAACCAAGCTATCAATGGGGAAATACCAGGAAACCAGCAGGACCTGAATGACCCAGGTCAGCAGCTACAATTACTATCATCCCTCACACAGTCATTGTCAACATTGTTTATTAAGATAACTACAAAGGAAATCCTTAGCTGCTGAAAGCTCTGGGATGAAGCATTAAAGCTTCCTGCAGTCTTCTTTCATGTAGTAGTACTCTGAGAGTGGTCAAAGGAGAGAATGAACTTGAAGAATTAGAGGGTGAAGTTAGGCAAAAGACAGAGTGGTACCTTATTACACACTAACTTAGGGGTCAGCAACGTATGAAGCAACTATAGCCCATGAAGCTACTGGATCCAGCCCACAGAGTGAGGCATCAGCAGTGTTCAGTAGCAGCAGGCACTTCCTCCTGTGCAGTAGTGCAGAGAAGCAGTGTCAGCTGGATCCTAGCACCCACTCACCCACGTATCTGACTCGAGCTGAGTCATTCCAGCACATGCCCAGGAAAGGTTGCTGACTGCTGGACTATCTTGTTCAGGCCTGCTTTCCCCTCTTACAGAGGTTTGCTCTCAGGCAGCTCCAGGGCACATCTCTATAAGCAGAGAATACCAACTTTCTCCCGTTAAAAAACATGCCCTAGAGATTCCCAAGGGTGCATCTCTCTAAGTGAGGAACACATAACGTGGATTGTTCCACATGATCAGCAAGCAGGACAGCAGGTGACGTGTTTTGCCCAATGAAGCAGATCAGCTGTGCTGGACACATCCCAGTACAGATGGTCCACTTAATTTGGCAATGTCTACTTATGCCCTTTGAGTTACATGATAAGGTTTTGCAGGTGAGAAAAGCTTTCTCAATATGTGTGTATAGAATCTAGCCATGACTGAGAAGAAACAATAATAATCTTATAGTTGTATTCAAACATTAAGTTAAATTGAGAAGTGACCTGAAATATGGCATAAGTGAGTGGTAGAAAGCCTACCCCAATCTTTATTCTTTTGAATTTTTGAATGAATGCTCATTTTCTTCTTGTATTCATTTCCCATTACCATTTGTGTGGTTTGAAGTTTACTAGCACAAATGTTCCAGAAAATGAATTTCATAGTTGTCTGCACAGAGAAATCAAATTTTATTCATGACAGGAGCACCTGTACATGCAATATACTAGGAACAGGAACAATAACATGTGACTTATCTGACCAGCCCAATTAACTAGCACAGCTCAAATATCAATACATGTGGAGAACTAATAGTCATCAATACACAATAATGTTTTTAAAAAATCAGAAAATAAATATGTTTAATGTTTATGAACAATGAATACATCTAAAGAAATTGTATTCTGCTTGCAGTATATTCACTACCACAAAGTGAAACTACATTTGTCAGACAATTCATCTCTGGCAAATTATTTGCTTCTCTGTAAATGGCAGTGTTAGCAATACACTGACAAGTCTAATCTGCTGTATCTTACAGCCCTCAAAGCACAACGTGGTGCTATGTAAAGATACCAAAGCTGGTTCTGAATAAACTGGTTCAAATACTGGTAGCAGTATAGCCTTATTAAGGTAGTTCTCTGCCTGCTGTGAAGCCTGGTATATTTTGCCATGCAAACATACTTTATATTCTAAAAAGCCAGAAAAGAACTAGGAAAAAGATCAACAGGAGGTGAAAGAAATGTTAAGATGAAGCAGGATTGTGTTATTTGCTTTTCTTTTTTTCAAATTCCATGTTATATGAGTTGCACAATCTGTATGCAGCAAGTACCCTGTTACACATGCAGCCCCTGCTGCATTCAACCCTATGTCCCTAAACACTTTATAAACTCAAATAAAGTTATTCCCCTCCCAGTACCCTATACTTCTCAATATACTACTCTTCTACGGGGAGATCCTTACATGTAGGAAGAAAAGACTGTCAGAATCCTGCCTGCGGTGTAAATCCATCAGGAGAAAGTGAGAGTATGCATGCGTGCGTGTGTATGTATCTGCCATTAAGTAATACTTGGCAAAAAGGAGTTGACAGGAGAGGAAAGATGTTGCATGTGGCAACACTAAAAGGGTGCTTCAAAGGAAAGCTATAGAGGAGAAGGCTCTTGTACTACCAAAAGGGAGACTGAAAAAAAAAGATCTCAATGCCAGTCCATAGGGGGACCAGAGATTTCAGCAGAGCAGGATATGTGAGATACACAAGGAAGTAAAGCACAGCTAATGTATCAAAAAGTAAATTAGGAAATGAAAAAAATCCATCTTTTCTCTTCTTTCGTTCAAACTTCTAGCTGCTTTTGGGACATATTCTGAACAGTAACTGTAAAATGGGCATCTTCCAGTTCCATGTAATATTGTCTCTTATTGATTTTAGATCAAATTTGCTCCATTCATGGCCAAGAGGTATCTGTTCTGGCTGTAAGCCCTGTAAACACATTCTAGGCCCAGACAGTTTAACCATCCTGTCTTATACTCCATCAATAGCTACCAAGATACTTACAAGGCACATTCTGTTCTCAGTTACTACAGCACAACCCCACTGTCTAAAGACTATGTCCTCAGCTGTACTTATCCAGTATTACTGTCTTCAACTGGAGTTTGTACTACTATAGCTGAGGCCATGTAAAGGCATTCAATTTCTCCTGGAAGAGTCATCATGAGTGTACAGATGTCCATGATTTTTATCCCAGAGCAAAAATGGCTGGTCTGGGAGAAAACCTGGGAGTTAAATTGCCAGAGTTAAATTGCTCTTGGGAAAGTTCTCCTACAAAAGTGAATATCTGTACACATGCTCTTCTTAGAAAAGCCAAAGCACCATTCTTCAGTACCCCAGAGTGCTTTGCTGCCATAATGAAAAGTGACACAAGATCAATACTAATACTGTACATCTCCATTAATATATATTTGCGTGTATTACTAAAGAAGCTATTGCAAAGTAGACTATTAAGAAGACTATGGGTTGGTCCATACAGGGCGTATCTACATATGCATTAATGTATTTTTCCTAATGTTTATTAAATTTAGTACCTCCAATGTGAGAGCTGAATAAATGCGCATTAGACTGCCCTAATGCGTGGTACCGAAAGCGCATGTTTTTTAAATGACACTTAATGCACAGTAGCCTATTTTATTGTGCATTAACAAAATTGCATAGGGTTTTTTACGTGATACATTAAAGCACACCTGTAGGTGCATCCACAGGGTAGTGGTCTAGTCATTTAGGTTGAATTTTCAAAGGAGCATCAGGGAGGTGGGCAACCAACTCATTGGAATCTGGGCACAGTTCTCTCAGGTTCATTTTAAAAGTTCCGCTTTAAGCCCTACTTCTGCAATCTGTTAAATACAAGAGGACACTTGCATTTATATGGAGTCTCAGTTTAAAAGATCTTTAGTTCTTTACTAGCTGATTTAGAAACATTCAGCCAGGCATCCTTTCACCTAAACAGACCAACCTCAAAATGAGGGGCAATGTAGACTGGCATTTACATAACCAAATGTCTCAAACTGAATGACTTGTTCTTGTGAACTAGCTTTAGAAATATCATTATTGTATTAGCTACTAAATGTCAATTTGCCTCCCTATCACTTTACTGCTTGTTCCTGTAGCATCTGGACACTGTGTTAAAAAGGCTATTTTTTGACCTCAACACTCAAAAATTGATCTAGTTCTATAAACTAAGGCCATTGAAAATAAATGGGTTCATTATTTGGTGAAGCATAAGTAAAGAGATATGTCTTTGTAATGCTATTAAGGACAAAGACTAAATGAGAGAGAGCTAACTGAATCCCCCCACAGGGTGCTAGATGGAAGAAGACTGGCATTATGCTGATTAAAATATGTTAACTATTCTAAGTACTCTTCTAGAATTATAAATACTTTATAATGGATACAGATGCTTCAGTAATTAGTTACTGCTGTGCTGCTGAATGTCACTAATACATGATACATGACAAAAATCAAGATGATTCACTCATGGCTAATAACTCAGAAACTTTTCACTCCACTTTCAGCTAATGTTTCTCAAGTCAATTATACTTTCCCTTTCCCCAATTATTTAATAAAATACTCTCTTTTTTTTTGTTCTATTCTCCCACTAAGCAGTTACACAAAAAATGAATGAGCAGATTAGCAGCCAGGAGATGAAACTGACTTTCCTGCAGAAGAAGGTTGACAACATTTCTGCTGCCATGAGTGATGTGAGCAAGATGCTTTCCTCTCTGGAAGGCAAAATCAATGAAGATAAGGGCAGAGACTTCCAGTCTTTTCTAAAAGGTAAAAGAAATAAATTAATGCAATCACTCACCCAGTTAAAGGTGCCAGCAAAAAAAAAATACTATTAAAAACGTTCTTCGACTGTCCTATTGTATTATTCCACATTCGTAGAGAAAAACCTTTTTTCGCTTTGTTTCACAGTATAATTTTTTTTAAGCCTTTCTTTTAGTCCTGTTAATAGTAACAAGAAAGCAGTTACAATGCACTGTATACTCTACATGGTAACTTTAAACCAAGTTATTATTAAGGCATTTGACTTCACATTCAGCTGCTGGCAATACCCCTATCTGTGTGATTAGTTTATTTTGTCCGCTGCTGGGACAAAGTATTTGGGTTTTTTTACTGAGAAGTCTGAGTAATATGTCTATAATATACATTTCACATAGGTTGGAGAGAAAAAGTAAGCATTCAAGGCCACTGAATGGCAATGGCACAATTCATGAAAAACAAAACTCAACTGAGCCAGGACTTCACCCACAGAAAAGAAGAATCCTTCATGATACAAGGAGTAAAAGCATCCATTGCAAACAGAGAAAACAAAAGGCGACATATGCTAGTTACCTTCTTTGTTTCCTAAAACTATGATCAATGTTTGCAGTAAAATCAGGTTCTTTTCTAACTTTGCATAATACCTCTATCTACATATAAATATAAAATTGATGTGAACCAACACCCAAAGTCAAGTTAGGAATTATCCCTTAGTATTACTATACTGGGAGAGCAACATGGTCAGTATATGATACAGATCTAATTGGTCAAACCCAATTTACAGGGATGTACAGTGACATTCTATATCCACTCATTTTTTGCTTATGCAGTCAACAGTGGCAGATTTGGAGGTGGCAGGTGAAAATTAATCAGGTGTAGAAATAATTGGTGGTGAAGCATTAAATACACTGTAAAGATGTTCAAGAAGGCTAGATTTATCTTTATGAATCTAAAAGAGATGCACATGTATTCTAATGACAACAGAACTAAAGAAACAACTTGGTTAATTTTTTACCTAATTTGTTGTGTTTTTACTCATAATATATGGTATAGAAAATGAATACACATTCCAATAAAGTTATATTTGTTTTTGCTTTTATCTTTAATTGAATAATATAACCCTAGGCCCTTAGCATATTAGTAAAGCTTTGAGTTCCTTTTAACCTGGAGAAAAATGTGTGTTGTGTTATATGTGGTGATGTATCACACCAGCTTCATCCCATTTTGCAAAATCCTAGATCCACCTATAGTAGTTGGTATGGACCAGTTACTTCTCAGACACCTCGAAAAATCAGGGTTCAGGATTCCATCTTAAAAGACTGGGAACATTTTGCTCCTTTCCCAGGATTTGCCCTAAAATGTTATTTCCTTTTAAAATTGAAGTAGTTTTCCACTAGCTAAGAATAATTTTAGGGAGCTGGCTGTACAATCCTAAAAGAGCAACATTTCTTTGCCGGTCTGATTTACACCCAACATAAATCCCATTTTTAATCCTTTTATATCTCTTGCACATGCCACATACTGTAAAGCATCCCTCTACCCCAATCATATTTTTATTGCATCTCTCACATTTAAAGTGGCCTGCTTTCACCTCTATGTTTATAGCTGCATGGCATAGTTGACCCTTGGGTATACATTTAATTTGTTTTTGAACATGTTCCATTTCCCTTTTGCATCCTTTCCATCCATTTCTTTATATCTCTCAATTTGATCCATCGTTTCTACATTATTAGAAGACGTTTTGCTGAAATCCTTTGCCTATGCTTTTCCCCTTCCCTCTCCCTCCCCTCCCCCTCTCCCATTTTGGTATCCTTCTTACCCTAATTACACATTCACATTATAAGAACTGCAGATATATACAATGTTGTGTTTTTCACCTTTACTGCTTTTGCATTAATCCTACCATTACTACTTCCCTTTTTTTATTTATATTGGTAATCTTTAGGTGTAATTATGAACCTCCCAGGTTGAACCTGATCCTTACATAGGTGCATGGTAGAGGTAGGGAACAAGGAGCCCATTTTCCCATTGGCCTGGCTACTCAAAGGCAGGGAACAAGTACACTCTACACTCTGTGGAACACAGGGATTGCTATCTTCCCTGGGCATAACCAGCATCCTAAAGTGGAAGGAGTTGAAAGAAAAGCTATGTTCCCAGATCCCCACCTGCAGAATAGGGCAGATACATATGGTACATGGCCCACATGGTTCCCATGCTGGTGCTGTGCCCTGAAGTGGGTCAGGACAACTTATTCCAAAGATTCTGTAGTGCTCAGAATTCTTCCAAACAGAATCCTTTCCATTCAGATCTGTTGCTCCCCTTCTGTGCTCTCCACACTTTTTGCCATCCCTCCCTATCACAGCAACATTTCCAATAGCCATGGCATTTTCTAATCTAGATGTACTGAAGCTGAGATCTGTTCTATAGATGAACACCACTATGTAAGCCAAAGTCCTTGTGTTGTGTTTGCATGTGAGAAAAGCCTTTCTCCTTCTACTTCTGAAATGTTGTACTACTCACCAAAGTATCTGTACCCTTTGAATTTGAGTGGTGAGACCCATCTTCAAGGATGATCTTTTCCATAATCAGTAGGTTCTTTCCATTGCCATGCACCCCTGCTGACATAGTGCCTAAATTATTCTCTCTGAACATTTCCCATTATTTTCTGCCTAAGTTTGCTGTTTTCTCCCTCTTACTATTTTCTTGCTCTCATCTCTGTTTCTTTTAACTTATTTTCTCCTGTGTCCTTTTATATCTTTCTTTCATTTATTATAGTTTATATTCTGTCAAACTAGAGTAAGATTGTTGTGTTAATGGCTTGGAAAAGCCAGTTTGACAGGGAACTTTAACTCTACTCCTTTGTGCATATACTTTAAAACATATACTATTATTCAAGTAATTGTTTAAATTGCATTGAGAATTTATGCAGGCAAAGTGTAATTGCCTAGTTGGCCAATAAATTTGGACTAAATCCTATAATCACATAAAAATGCCTGAGATCTTTAAAAGACCACAAGCATCTGGGTCCTTGTTTTTACAAAAAACCAACAGATAAATTCAGACATGTCACTGAGCTGCATGGGGGGAGAGGGGGCCAAATAAGGTGCATCACCCAAAAGTAGTAGACCTTGGACAGGGGAGGGGACATAGACACTGGGGGTGTGCGAAGTGGGCTGTTTTTGATTCAGATTCGGCCCGATTCAGGCAACAGTGATTCGAGTCATTGATTTGGATCACTGTCCCAACTCAATTTGGCCATAGACACAGCTTTAGATATTTTTTCTACATACCTTGAGGTACCAGGCATGGCTCATGAATGCTGAGATGGTGGGGCAGATGGAGTGTCCCACAGGAGCATGGGGGAGGGGCTCTGCCTGCTCAGCAATGGACCCAGAAATGGACCAGAGGGTTGCAGGACCCTCCTCCCTGCAGCTCCCCAGCTCAGCTATCAGCCGTGGGGGACCCCTGGGTGCCCCCCCAGACCCAGGAGGCACCAGTTGCCGACCCAGGGAGGGGTGGTCCCCGTACACTCTGCAGTAGACCCGGAAGTAGAACGGACATCTTTCTGGTCCACTTCTGGGTCCGCCACTGGGGACTCCTCCCCCCACCTCCCCGCACTCCCGTGGGACGCTCCATCCTCCCCACCATCTCGGCATTCGTGAGTTACCTGGTACCTTGAGGTATGTAGAAAAAAAACATGTAAAGCTGTGTCTATGTCCAAATCGTTGCATCTTTTCAAATCTCTCCAAATCAATTCAGAGGGTTCCAATTCGATTCAGAGAGATTACAGGGTCTCCTGATTTGATTCAGATTTGGAGATTCAGCTGCCAAATTGGGCCAAAACTCCGCCAAATTGAATCAGCCACCGAAGCTTTGCACAGCCCTAATAGACACCCTTTTGAGGCACAGTTCCTACCCTCCTCTCTCTAGACTGAAGTAAGTTACAGTCAACCCTAACAGGGTACAGACTGCTTCTTGCTTCATGTCGGGCCAGCTATCTTGGTCAGCCAATAATGGGAATACAGAACAAAGGGTCATCCATTTCATTAGTCTCTACCCATTTGTTCATGGGAAGTCCATCTGAAGAGTAAGGTCTCTGCTCCATACTAGATACAAATTTCTGGAGGGGTGGATGTGGAAACAAGATTTACAGCTCTGGTCCCTGTTAGATAAGGGCACAGTTTAGCCCCTACTGAGCACCAAATTTTAAAGTGGCCTTTCCATTATTAACTAAAGATCACTCTACTTAGGTAAAGAGAGCTGACTATATCTTCTTGTCCATTATACTCTTCTTCGCTCCCTTGCTTCTCTTAACATTACAGAACACTTTGAAAAAACAAAGCACCAGGAATAGCATGGGAGTGGACATAAGGAACACACTTTGTATCCATGTAAAGAATTTTTTTCTTAAATGACAACTTCAGTTTTCACTTCAGAAACCAAGGGGTCCTCAGGATCTTCCCTAACTTTGCTGATAGAGCAGAGCTGTGTCTAGGGCTTAACCAACAATGTACTACATAAACGTCCAGCTGTCTGGTTGAAAGAGATTTGTGTGTTTTAAAAAGGAAGAGAAAGGAGCTGCTCAATTTTATATTTCTGCTCTTTTATTCCGTGTGTAAAAATCACCTGATATCTGTATACATGATACATAAGCAAGTGCGTTTCCAGAAAAAAAAAAAATCAGTCCCTTTTTTCAGTGGTATATTTCTAGGTTCTTAAAAATATTACATCTCCTCTCTATTATATCTCTTAACTTGAAAAAGCCAGTGGCTCAACTATTGAGAGCTTTTTCCTTAAAGCACCAGAGGTGTTTTCTGTCCATTTTGGCAGATACAATGTAGGGCAGGGCCCATTTTTACTTCCTGAAAAGCTTCTATTACCAATTTGGCTGGCTCTCTTTTCAGCTGGAATCACACACACAATTCAAGTGGGTTTTCTTAAAAAAAAAAAAAAAAGCAAAAAAAAAAAAGCATGCCATGCGGAGAGACTTGCTGAATGAAATATTTTCATTTTGAATCCTTGTTGAACCCCTGCTGCCCAAATAATTTTCAGAAGTTGCAGAGGCATGTGCAAACAGTTGGCTGTTATTGGCTTGCTTCCTGGATTTTACTGTCACTTGCTGAATATGTATTTTCAGCTAAGATTTTCGAATTTGCTATGCTGTTTTAGAGATGAAGCAATAACATCCTGACAATAGCAGGGACATGGGAGGTTAATGGCTCAGGATGAAGACAGAGGAAACTAACAGAGGAATCTCTTGCCATTACCTTAAGTGTTCTAGGCAGAGAATTGACTATCATTATCGACCAACAGTAAAAGTAACAGAATTTAACCACTGTACAGCAAGCAGGCTGCAGTGTTCCTAGGATCTCATGTATGTATTTTGTAGGCCATAATAGTTTCTTTTTATTTGACTTGCTAGATTTAGGGACTTATATTTCAGAACAAGCTTAAGAAACTCCTTTCAGCCCAGCAGAACTACTTACCTACATTTTGATGCAAAATTTAGGTCAGTTATTGTACCCACTCCTTGCCTGGAGAAGTAATGGCTATCTGTCAATATTGTCTTTATGTTATTCTTCAGGCCAAATTTATTCCTAGTTTAATTCCAATGTAGCCTGTCTTGATACTTCTGGGAAGTCTGTTAAAACTTCAAAAGGTATCTTAATGAAAAGATAAAGGTGAAAGCTGTAAAATGACTACCTTTTCAGTGCTACCTAGCCTGCCTATGTTTCATATGTGACATACCTGTATGAAGAGTTAGAAAGACTCATCCTCTGAGTATTGACTCCCTTTCTTTCATGCAATAATATTTCATCTCCACACTTGCCACACCTGACAGGAAGGTTTTTATTTATTTTCTTTATTTCTCCCTCTTTTGAGCCAACATAGCTAGGGTAAAACAGCTCTTTTTCCCCCTACCCTTCCAAAAGTGGTGGTTGAGTGAAAAGATAAATCTCTCAGAGACCAACTGCACAAACTCAAAAATGTCTCTCTTGCTGAATATGGGGCTACCAAATTAAGAAATTCCTTTACTCTCTCAGTCCATCATAGCTATTTATCTATTTTGATGTAAAAAAATTAGGTCAAAGTTACTATACCCACTACCTGCCTGTAGAAGTGATAGACATCTTTCAGGCTTGACTTCATGTTAGCTACCAAATTAATGTTAAGGGTGTGACATTGCACCTATGAAACTCAACTGACATCAATAGGGGCAGGACTGAGATCACCTCTATACTATCTATAGATAGGCAGATGCCTGGATACGAGCTACTATGACATTCAGTTTCACATGACACCTTGTGAGTGTTCATGCAATGAAAGAATGCTGGATGTAATTAAAACATGTCTTGATTACTTACTTTTTTCCCCTCTTCTTTAAGGTCTCAAATCTACAAGTATTAGTGAACTGGTCAAAGATATTGTCAGAGAGCAGTTTAAAGTCTTCCAAAGTGAAGTGCAAGAGACTGTGGCACAAATTTTCAAGACTATGTCTAGTTTATCAGAGGACCTGGAGAGCACAAAAGAGCTAGTCAAACATCTGAACGACAGCCACCAAAAAATTGTCTTGAAAGAAAGCCAGCTAACAAAGACTGAAATCCTGGAACTGAAGAACCAAATAGTACAGATGGAAGAGGAAATTGTCCTTGTTTGTGACAAGCCCATCAAAGACCTACAAGTGAAGCAAAAATCCTTAGAGGGTGACTTGAAGTATGAGCAGTCAAGAAGCATCATTTACTATGACTCTCTGAATAAGACTCTTACTCAGCTGAAAGAGGTGCATGAACAACTGTTATTGGGTGAATCAGAATCAGATCAAAATATCCTTTCTGTAGATACATCAATGAATGATACAATCGCAAACTATATGTCCATTCTTCATGAGAAAGTGAAGAAACAGGACCTTATGGTATTGCAGCTATATGACAACTTCAGAGTCCAAGATAGCAAGATCAGCAATCTCACTGTTACATTAGAGATTCAGAGAGAGACTGCTTATCAAGCAGGTGAAGACATCTTGTCAAAGTGCAGGAAGGATTTTCAAACACAGATGAAGGGTGCAGAACAGAATGTGCATGTCTTAAACAAAACCCTCTCTAACATACTCCTTCCACTGGACAACAAGATGGATAAAATGAATGAGCAGATTAATGATTTGTGTTATGATATGGAGATCCTCCAACCCTTGATTGAGCAGGGAGCACCATTCAGCTTGACAGCAGAGTACGAACAGCAAATTGAAACAGAAACAGTTAGTAGGAAGTTAGAAAACCTAACAACAGTTGTTAATAATCTGAGCTCTATCATCAAAGAACTTACCAAAAGCCAGGTGGCACTTAAAAGTGAAGCTCAAATCCGTGAAGAAGTCTTTGAGCGACGTATTAATGAATGCTTTATGGAAATAGAAGATGGCTTAAATAACACCATGATAATTATAAATAATGCTGTTGACACTGTTCAGGATAACTATGTACTGAAGGACTCACTAAGTGCTCTAAAAAAAGAAACTGAGGCCTGTTGTGGCAATGCTGAGAAGTTGGATAGCATTTTATCATTCATTCCTCAGTTCCTGAAGTTTAATGAGTCCCTTCAAATACTGTTCAGTGACAAGGGGAGGTATCAATATGCTTCAGAAGTAACTGAAACCCTTTCAGATCATCCATACGAAGAACTGGAGAAGGGAATTATGGCTGACATCAGAAAAGTTTACCAAATTTTAAACAGAACATCATTAAAAGTAGATGAGCACCACCGAGATATCAGTCTCCTGGAAGAAAAGCTGGTCCACTCAATGGAAGATTCCAGAGACCACGGAGTTCGTTTACAGAGTGTGGAATCAAAAATGACCAAGATTTTGACAAGCAATTGTCTTTCACTGAAAAAAAACCAAGTTGCAGTGACAGAGAGAGACCAAATGGTCACTCTTCAGCTTCTGTCACTGAGCTCTAGGATCAAAGCGCTGGAAGCCAAGTCTATCCGTTTCTCAAATGCTATCCCCCTCTTAAATAAGACTGTGTATGATGCTTGGGCACTATGTAAGGATGCCTCTGTCAACATCCAAAAGGTGAATTCCAGTGTACCCCAGTTAATTAAACTTGCTCAGCCAGATATCCCATTGCTGCAGAGAGGCTTGAAAGAGCTCACAGAATCTGTACTTGAAATAAAAGCAGTGACTATCCTAACCAATTTAACTTGGTATGTAGACAAATATATGGCTGATGCAATGAGCAATATTACCAGACTTCAAAAGCAGATGAAACAGGTTCCAAAGAAACCAGCTACAGGAAAAAAAGTGACAGCAGATGTTACCGCAAGCCTGGCAAGCCGAAGTCAGAGAAATGCAGACAATACAATAGATCCAGGTAATAAATTTCAGAGATATTAATTGTTGGGATCATTATTACAATATGGGAAAGGCTAATGAAATTGATATGATGATTCAAGTTAATCTATAGTTTCAATGACGGTGGCTGGGGAAATGGAGACTGAAAATGGATAAAAATAAACAAAATAATACAGATCACTCTAGACTAGTGATTCTCAACTAAGGAGCCAGGATACCCTGGGGTGCCTTGAGATCATTTCAAGGGTGCCATACAATGTTAGCAGTTAGGTGTGCAAACATTGTTTCACAAGGTTAACCCAGAGATTTGAAATAGGAATCCATAGTGTTAAATACATCTTGACATTTCTGAATTATTTGCAACAAAAATGCTCTGTTACTTTTCTGCAAACACAAAGTGAGTGAAAACTAAGAGCTGGCATTTTCTAAGGGGTGCCTTAAGTCTAAAAAAGTTGAGAACTACTGCTTTAGGCATACTTGCGATTTAAAATCTATTACCCCTCTGGAAAGAGACTGTGTGGTAAAGGCTGAAGTGCTGTTCTTTTATGAGTGAATGCACATGTATCCCATTTTAGATACTGTGATAAACAGTGTTAGGGTGACCCCAGATCCCCAAGCCTCTCCTCACTGTTCTCCTACATGCCTTCAGGGAGCAGACTAGATTTTACCTTTTAAGAAACTCCTCACCCCCAGCAAATTGCATTTTCCCCAGCCCCTGATCAGACCTAGCAGCTCTAGTAGAGGAAGCTTTATGGGATTTCACCCCCGATTTGCAAAATATTGAGGATCTGCTGTCTCTATAGAAATGGTACACCTGTAATTGTCAGCATCTCAAAAGCTTTATTACATAAGACAGAAGGACATGTAACAAAGCAGAGAAAGAATCAGTAAGGTTTGGAGACAAAGGTACCAGGAAATAAAATCAGAAATCAGTTATTGTTACTTTCTAACTGCAACATTCTCTTGGTAGTCTCAGAGTCCAGCTGACTTCTTAAATACACTCATTGCTATCCACAGATGATTCCACCATCTAGCCTAGCTTGTGGCCTTTCTCTTTTCACAGACTTGGTGAGTCTTGTCTGACTTGATGTCCTGAACAAAACATTCCTCTCAGGGCTTCCTGATTAAATCGCCCAACTCTCAATACTCCCTTATCTATCCCATTCTGTTCAAGGACAGAAATATTTATATTCTTTGCATTCAATTTTGTTTCTAGATAGAAACCTGTCTTCCTTGAATACTGTATCCAAGGAGGACAGTAATATACATATCCTTGCATAAGGTTGATCTTGTTGACAGATAAACCTCTAATCATGTTTCCTTAGTTATTCTTTCATTGTATTCAAGAAAGTGAAAAATTTGGATCTCTGAATGATATAGTCCCTTCTTCCTGGGTGCCTGGTCTGGCTAATAGCTTTTCCCTATTAAGGGCTTTTTCTTTTGGAATGTAACCACCTTATTTGAGGTTAACACCTCTCACTACCTTTCAACAAGGCTTCTTAACCTAAGATGAAAGAACTAGCCATTGACTAATCAAACTGGCTACACTTGTCGATAAACCAGCTGATGACTCATTAAATATGTAGATTCTACAGCATAAAATATAACTTATGTCAAGCCACATGTCATTTACAAATATATAAATGATGTAGCATAGTAGCTTAATATCAGCTGTAAACAGATGCTAACCATAACAATCATTAATCCAATTTGGAGAAATACCCATGTACAACAGCGTACCCCAAAATTATTCACTACAGATAGGGACGCTGTGGCAGTACAGCTCAGTCAGCCATGGCTGCAGCCAGGCTGAGGCTCCCTGATGATGACCTGGAAGCACATTAGACACATACATACATTTATATATTTTATTTATTACATAAATGCATACATACATTACATAAATACAGGCATACAATTATATATATGTATTACATAAATACAGATTACATTACATAAGGAAACACAGATTTTCCAGCACACCAAACTCACTATGAAATCCACTATGAAGTGTGCTGGAACAGCAGCTGGCAAGCCCTCAGGGAGGTGTGGAAGACAGGGTAGAAGGAGAGCTGGAAGTCCCCGCACACCCTCCCAAACTGAGACACAGCCTCTTTCCCACAACTAGCAGACATGAGGCTTCCGGTTCTACTGGCAGGAAGGAGAGGAGAGCAGTGCCACTGCCCAAGTCTACATCCCCTCCAAGAGCACCAGCCATAACCGCCCCCACCACCACCACAACAACAAGCACCAGCACCAGCATGACAGTCTCCTCCACCCCCATTTCACTCCCCATGCTAAGCCTTCCATTGCCAGAGGAAGAGCTGGAGCTGAGTGCCATACCAAGGGAAAGTCTGGTGAAGGAGGGGAAATCATCTGAGTTTGTGCTCCATACCCCTCAAGTTTCCCCAGAGCCAGGTCTCCTTCCCCAGAAGGCACTTTGGAGGAGGTTGAGGTAGAGGTTGTGGAGGCCAGTGGCTCAGCTGGGTCCGCTTCTCCAGTTGCTGTGCCTCTGCCTGCTGAGGAAAGGGAAAGGCAGTATCTGCACATGCACCCACACCCCAGAAGCGAGTGGGTAGTGTGGTCTGGGATCATTTTGAGCTGGCAGATGATCCTACATATGCTATCTGCCTGCACAGGTGAGCCAAAACCAGCTGGTTCAAAGGAACAAAACAGGGAATGCTGATGCATCTCCACAGGCACTATCCCCTTGCCCTAGCTCCTCCTCAGCCTGAAACTAGCGGAAGCATGCCCTTAAAGAAGCCCCCCTCTTGCTCCAAAGTCCCCATCCCCCAAAGCAGAGGCAGGCCACCCTGGAGTGGCAGACAGAAATGGGGGCACATTGTAAAGGTGAGTGAGATCAACAAGAGCACTGGGTAGATGCTCGCTGTGGATGGCCAGCCCTTTTCCCTAGTTGAGCAGCCAGGGTTCAGGTGGCTCATGGCCCCATCATACCAAGTACCTGCATGCACTACCTTTAGCAGGACAGTGGCACCAGCACCACCAGCAAGCTCATTTCCAAGTGCAGGAAGGTGGCAGGCTACTTCCACCAGACCATCAAGGCGGGCAAGATGCTGTGGGACAAACAGGCAGAGCTGAACATCCTGCAGCACAAAATCATTCAGGATATGGATACTTGGTGGAACTCCACATACCTGATATTGAGAGGCTGGTGGAGCAACAGAAGGCGATCCATGAGATGGCCTTGCTTGGGGAGATTGGGATCAGCAGTGCCCTTAACAGAACTGAATGGGATAATATCTCCCAGATCTTGGTGGTCCTCAAACCCTTCCTTGAGGCCACCGGGAGCCTCAATGCTGGCACTGCCCTCCTTATCCAGGTGTTCCCTGTAGTAAGGGAACTTCAGAACCAAATGGAGAAGTTCCAGGGGATCAATGTTCCTGGCTGGGGCAAGCTGCTGTCACCAGACTTGCAGGCATTGGTGAGGCAGCTGAAGGAGGCACCACTGAGGCGGCTTGTAAATTCCCTTTGAGGATCTGGCCTGAGAGATTGGAGACAGGTAGTTGGATGTTCTTGTCTTGGATAGATTTTTGGTGTGCACCTATTATGGTGCGCAGTTGTTACTTGGTGTCTCCTATGTATTTTCCATCAGGGCACCAAGTGCCCTGATGGAGATATGTATTGTGAAGATATCTCCATACTGGAGATATTGTTGGCAAGTTTTGAACGTTTTGTCATGGAATGTTCTGAATCCATTTGGTGTATTTTGGGCTGTAGAAAGTTGGCTTCTGGTGATGAAGTTAGCGAGCTTCAGTGCTTGTTTGAATTTACAAACCACTTTTCACAGACGAGCCCATGGGGATGCACTTCACCAACCTCCTAGGTATAGAAATTGATGAACTCAGTGTAGACACTGGAATTCTGACACACTACAACCTGCCAGACATCTGACTCCCCATGTGCCCCTCCACTTTTACCTGCTACATCCCTCTTCCCACCCCCCCAAAACTGTCCCTCACCCCCTGATGCCTCCATTTTCATTTTCACTGACTGGCTTTCTTGCCTTCATTGCAGGCCAGCCTCTGGCTTCTTCACTATTCTTTCCATCCAGGAACAGCACACACATCAACTGCAGGTGCTTCCTCAGCCTGACAAAGGGTTTTTCAACCCAAAGGCCTGCTAAGATATATTTCTCCAACTATTCAGTTTGTCTACTAAAAGATATCGAATTGACCCAAAGAACTTTGTCTGCCAGTGTCATGTCCTTAGACCAACATGGCTATAACCTATAGCACCTGTCCCCAGTCAGCTGACTGAAAGGAGGCAGGGCTCTGGCACATCTAAACCCCAGGGCTGGGGCTGGCAGGGAGAGTTCTCTGACAGCTGCTGGAAAAGAATCTTTTACAGGAAAGGAAAGAAAAGCTCTGTGACAGTTTGGCTGCCTGAGATGCTGCTGGTGCTACTGTGCTGCTTACTTACCTGTTGTTATTTAAAGTGATGGACTGCGATGAGGCTGTAGGGGAGAAGACCTCACTGGGGTACACTACTGTGTCATGCAGAGGCTCTAGTGCCAGTGAGGGCGCACCTTCACTCACACACACAGTCACACGTCACGAGTTTTGCTTGTCAGCAGCTTGAGGTGAGGTTTCCCAGAAACCCCTGCACCTATCTCCTTGAAACTTGACACGCTTCATGACCTCTGAAGGGTCTACTATACCTACTGTTTTCACCTCCCTGTGCCTTCACACTTACATGTGACATGAGTTTTGCTCTGAACAGTTTGAGGTGCAGTTTCCCAGAAACACCTGCATCTATCTCCTTTAAACTTGACAGGCTTTGTGGCCTCAGCAGGGGCTACCCTCCCTCCTCTTTTTATTCAAACAGACAAGAAATTACAAAGTTATAGGCATTTGCATGATTCCCCATTATAGCCTATGGGTGAAACATCAAAATGTGTCAAAACAGCATCAAAAGAGGAAAACAGTTTTGACAAAATGAAACAAAACAGTGCTTCAAAACAGCAAAATGAAATAGTGTTCCTTTGAAATAGTGAAACAGAAGTTGAAACAGAACAATGCTGTTTCCAACAGCCCTAGCATTTATACGATGCGGGGAGGGGGAGTGCTTTAATTAGATCAGTTCCAAGAGCCACTCTAATTAAAACACCCAGAAGATCACATGTATTAGCATCCCTGTGCTGAAAAATGGAAGCGGGGATGCCTTAAAGCTAATTGAATGAGCTTTAGTAAAAGCATCCCTGCCACCATTTTTCCGCATGGGGACACTGATGCACATGATGCTGGAGTGTGCTGGAGCATGATAATTACCACTCAATTAATTGAGTCTTCTCTGATGTACTGTAATTACAGTGCATTGGAGCAGTCTCACTGCATGTGTATATGCACCCTAAGGATACCTATATGCATGTTCGAAGGTCAGGGGGTACATTTTAATTACTAGTTCATGGACAGCCAGTTTAATTTAAAAGCTGATTGTCAGGTGTATTAACCCTTCCCCCTCCCCCTGTCATTTCAAAATGGCCATGGAGGCACTTTAACTAAAGCTTATTCGATGAGATTAAGTTCAAGTGTCCCCACGCCCATTTTGAAATTCAGGGGGCTTAATACACATGATGGTGAGTGTGGTGGGCCAGTAGGGGCTGCTCCTGTGCTGAGCCATCCACCTCACTGTGCCTGACCACCTTCCAGACTCCAAATGCCTCCCTGGGGGCACCTCACGTCTGGCTGACCCCCTTCCTGGAGCACACCTGCTAGTCTGGGGGTTACGCCACCATCACCCAGGGTCTGGACTGATCCTGGCTCTGTGACCCCTGGGAAACACAGGCCTAGTAGTCCTTGAGAGTGTCTGACTCACTGCAAGAACATGGGGTGCTTCCCTTAGTCTGAACCACAAATAGTGGTCTCCCTTAGTCAGCCGAACCAAGGGGACCCCAAGGTATAATCTAGCTCCTCTCCCAATAAGTCTCCCACACTAGGTATAAAGGAGAACTTTATTGCTTAGAAGAAGTAGATTTGGAATAGGGTACAGGGTAGAGAGATATCAGAGAAATCCCATAGAGCAAACTGGCATGGCTAGGTAGCCTTTCATCATGCATCTGAGTTACCGCAAGCTATATATCTAGTTAGATCTCAGGGTATCATCCAGAGGCAGGTGGAGATTCTCTCCGAAGGCCGGCTGTTCATAGTGTGTCCATATGTTTCAAGAGAGAGAGCAAGTTCTAGATGGTCCAGCTTCTCTCTCTGAGTTTTTTCATCATGGCGTCTGCATCTCCTCCTGAGCAGTCCTTAACTTATATAAACCTTATGACCTCATTTACCTGGTCCAGTGGAAGCCAGCACCTGTTGGCTGCCAGCCAACCAATTTGAAATGCATCACTGATTGCCAGGTAGACTGTCAGGGTCTCTAGCCCCCTTCCAGTCAGATTGGCATTGCTTAGCAAAATATGGAATCTAAGCCTCCCACCCAGGTATGTGATACCAGTCACACAGGCAGAGGGAGCAGGTTTCCCCCCTCCCTCAGGAATGTATCCAACTCAGGGTTACCTAAAGAGATGGGATGTCTGCTCTCTGCAGGGACCAGGTTAACCAAATTGTCACATAGAACAGTTTTTGGGAAAACAGAGGTGGCCTTCTGCCATAGTAAGGCAACATTGCAGTTTTCTAATTAGAATATATAAATGAGCTTCAGCTGGATCTCATTTAACAACAAAATTCTGTAAACATGCAAGGACCTGTTTAACTATAAGCACAAATGGTTCCATTGACTTTAGTGGGACTTTTGCCAAGATTATTAACATACCTGATGCTAAGCATGTGTGTTCCTTGTTACATGGGACACTTAGCATGTTTTATTTAGATCATAGGAAGCATTATGGTGCTGTATTAAAAAGTTAGAACATGTTCAGAGCACTTGCTCGGTAATGTTTGGTACAATTTCAGGCCACTCTGGACAGGGCTGGACCTGGCTGTGACCCACCCCCCACTGCTGTCCCAACACTGATGCTGGCAACGGGTGCCTCAGCTCACATGTCTGCCCATAATATGCAAGCCTAGTGCTTGGAGCCTGTGCCGTCCCCATTCAGTGTCCACTGCTGCCCAGTCTGGGATTGCCTGCCTCTGGCATGCTTGCATGAGCCAGGTGTCTGCCACTGGTAGCACACAGAGGGAAGCACAGGAGAGGGGGCCATTTGTGCCACTGGATCCGTAGAGTCAGCTGGGCCTCTGCTGATGGTCAGTCCCAGCTCCAACACTGCACAGGAATCTTGAACCAGTTTTGGTGCAGTGTGAGAGCTGGGACCTACAACCAACTGATTGTGGGTCTCAGCCCCTGCACCACACCAGAATCTTGAACTCATATTATCTCTGTGGAGCAGTCTGACAACAGCTGTTCATATGTTACTGAATATAACCTGGAGATACTTCTCCCACAAAAAGTCGTAACTTTATGATGATACAATGGCACGTAACATGTTTTACTGTTTGAAAGTGTGGATGCTCACATTTAAGTGCAGTTAGCACCTCCTAAGTTTAATGTGGAACATGGCCCTGAATTGAATGCAGAGTAAGGGCTCTGTCCACTTGGTAGGCAGCTTCTGAGTATACCCAGAAAACAGATCAGTTGAGTAGTAGCTGCCACATTTACAAAAGCACTTTTCAATGTAGAACCATACCAAAAAGGGTGGAGCACTGCTGAAACTGAAAGTCCCCTCACATATTGCACCTTGAGCCTGGGAACCCTGTCAGCACCAGGCACAAGGGGAGATTCTGCTACACATGCAAATTAAAACCAGGTAAAAACCAACTATAAAATTATTGCCTGTTTTCCAGCTCTAACTGTATAGCTGGCTGTACCTTTTAATGGTACGATAGTCAATTTGCACATGTAGTCAGTCTAAATTAATTGCTCATTTAACCCAATAATCATGTGATGCATGTAATATGTAGAGGGGGCTAAAGGAAAAGAAAAATAAGATGCTGGGTAAGCAGTTTCAAAGGTGGTGAAGAAGCCTAGAAGCCTCAGCTCCGGACCAGCAAAAGTTTTCAAATACCTCACTCCTATTTAGGTTCCTGTGTCCTACTGAAATAGTAAAATTTTGAGTGGAAATGTCTGCACTGAAATCATTGTTAGTTAGGCATCTAAATGGGATTTTACTGCTTACGTATTTGGAGGATCTGAGACTTAATCACTTTCATAAAGTAAACTTTTATCACTTTCTATTCCGACTTCTCCCAGGATCTTTGCTAAATTCATTTAGGACATGCATTGCATACAGAAACTTGTTGGTTCCTTCCACACTGGTAATCTAATTTACAATTTTCTAGATACCCATTTAACTTAGAAAGTGAACTGCAAATTTACTGCATCTGAGATGTTTTTGTGTTCGTTTTTGAGAGCTCCAGCTTTACTGAGTTAGACACTCATTAAGGCTCCTATACTGGAAAAATATTTAGGATGTTCTTAAACTAATCCGTTCAGCAGAGCATGTAATCTGAAGTCACCTTAACCCACCATTGCAGTATCATGCCTACAGTTGTCTTTTTCCAGAGGCAAATAATTAAGTAGTTTTTTTGACTTGCAAGAATGCCTAAAAAGGAATGCTTCAAAATACCTAAAAAGGTTTTGCACTTTGCAAAACCCAAGTTATAAACCAAGCCATTCCAATAATTTATGTTTAATACTGCAACTTGTTCTCAGCTATCTGTTTCCCAATGGTCTTTGTCATTGCAAGATGGAATGGGTGAAAATTCAAAAGCCTCAATCCTAATTAAAAATAAATGAGAAAAAAATCTGATTTTACTCTGATCCCTATTGGATCTTCCACTTTGTTGGAAACTGCCACTAGTACCACCTGCCTGGAGCACAGGAAGCTGCCAGCTGTTTCAAGGGCTTATTTTTTAGCATTAATGAATAAATGTCATTCCTATGTATGATTTATTTGACTCTGAATTTTAACAAATAGCTTTCTATATAATATTGGTTGTGCTCTCACTCCTTATAGAAAGCAAGGATTGTGCAGAGTATAACAAAACCCTAGATTTTTTGCAAGTAAGATCTCTATAGGGTTTGAAAATAAGACACATATAAGATTTTCTTAAATAATGAACCTTTTGAATGCACTCTAGATATACCTTTAGCAATGCCACTTGTTTATTGCATTTGTATAAACAAAAAACATCCAACCATTATCTTTCTTATATATTTGTTCTCTATTTACAATGGATTTTTTTCTTCCAAGAAGGCTCTTCCTATCTATGTTTTACGGAAGCTTATAGCAATGTGTATTAGCCCCATAGGAGTTACCACTGAGATGCAAATAGCTAATTATACATGTAGATATTTGTTTTTCTGTTTAGGTTTGCAACAGATCAAAGAACATGACTGTGACATATGCACAACTGTAAATAGCAAAAGTCCCAATTGGCTTTAATGTGATCAAGATTTAGCCCTGTTTAAATGAGTGGGAATTTTGTCATTGCCTTTAATGGGGTCAGGATTTAGCCTCCAGTCTGTATTCAGTTGATTAGGTCTGTTGCTATCAATGGACCTATTCCTACTACTATTCTACATGAGTTTGCACTAGGTGTGCATGTTAGTTAGGATTAACAAAACTCCGTGCACTTTTTAAAAATGTTATAGAGAAGTTGAAATCAAGGACCCAATATAGCAATTACTAAAGATTTTTTGGTATAGGAGGAGTGCAAAATCAATCCATTACATTTTGTCTCTTGGTGACTATAATGGGAATTAGGAATGAATAAAGAATGCAAAGCAAAATTGAAAAATGTCTCCAAGTAGCTGACTTCAGCGGGCTGTCAGGCTGAAAGGAGAAAGCAGATAGCAGGAATATATAAGTGAGATGAAGAGATAAACATACATGTTATCTTTTTTGTTCTCATCTTCTGTATCTTATTTCCATTCCTTCTATCTCAGTACACTCAACCTGGACATGACTAAAGTTAACTGTTCACAGGTCATCAGAGAATCAAGCACCCAAGATGTTAAAATCTATTGAGCTTTCAATAACATTTCTACTTTATTTCCTGTCTCCCTGTTTCTGGCCCAAACTCCCCAAAGCATTGCACGTGATACCGTTAAATAATGGATAACAACAATACAGACTGAATGTTGTTGTCTTTCAATCAGCTATATTCTATCTTTTAATTTTACTACAAACCACCGACTTGTTTCACTGAGGATGGCAGGCTCAAAATGAAGGGTCATGTTATAAAGTCTACCATCTGCTTGTTGGGAAATAGAGATTTTTTTTTTTACTTACATTTTCATGTTACATGTAAATTTTCATTCTCCCCATCAGAGATGCAAGCTTCCGCTATTGCTTTATCATTCAAGCCTGCAGTAAAATAAGCCCATTTGAATGGTTTGCATGTCGCATTTTAATTGTGAGAGCTTGATTGTTATTCTAATTCAATTTGACTCCTCAGTGTTTCAGTTTTGCATATTTAGTCTACTACAGTAACAGACAGATAAAAGAGGGTTCTTCTGTTGTTTTTAATTTAGTGCTCATGAAAGCCATTGCATGAAAGTACTACACACTGGGTGCATCTACATGTGCAGTTAACATGGAACAATAAAAGTGCCAGAGTCAGCTGTTCCCAGATGCAACAGATACACGTGCGCCTGAGTCTGTGGCAGTTAGAGCCTGGGTGAAGCAGCTCTGAGCTAGCAGCAGGCCCAGGGGGTCAGCCCCAGCCTCCCGATCACAGTACCACGTGGCAGAGAGGCTGTCTGGGACATGAAGGTGCTACAGTGTGGAGCTAAAATGGGTAAAGCAGCCCTCATCACCATCTACACATGCATTGAGGTGGCGTAAATACTGTGCCATAGGATAGTACTTATGCCAAACAGTACTGTCCAACAATGGAGTTAATTAATTTACTATACACTAATGCAGGCACATGTGTAGATGCTGACACTTTATTGCAGAGCTAATTAGTCATCTTTGCAGTAAAGTGTATGGGTAGATACACCCACTAACACTCTGTTTAACAAAAAAGTAGCTCAAATAGAACTGCTGCAGTACAAGCTGCTTACAACCTGCATTGTCCAGGTGCCTTAACTCTGATCTGGCAAGCAAACTTACGTTGAGGCTAAAGGATAATTCAGTGCCTATGCCCATTCTGGCTTTGGCCCTCATGCACAGTTTGCTTTCAGGGGAATCTTTTTTTGTGCTATAGACCTATACACTGGACTCAGACACCAAGCTCATGTTACCCAGATAACAAAAACCATTACTTTTTCCACTACCATTCAGGGCCTTATACAGACAGGTGGACTTAAAGGTGATTCACTGTGACAGTTTTGTGGAATGAAAGCCATGGTGGCTATCAGCAACCAGCTGGGCTTCAAATGCTTCCAATCTCTTCCTTTCCCATGTTTTATTGGTCACAGACAGGTAGTCCACTACTGATAACCAAGGACTGAAAAACTACTTGTAAGTCACTCCCTCTCATGCCAATCCCAAATTAAATAACTGCAGTCATTCCTCTCCATTATCAGACCAGCTGCAATAAGTTGTTCCACCAAGTTACTAAATATTTGATTTGCTTCTAAACACCACCCCAACAGATACCGACAGAGTTTCATTACTTGCTTGAGATTTGTTTGTACAGTAATCGGCAGACTATTCCCTAAAGAAAGACTTTGGCTGCCTGCCCTCAATAAGAGTAGCAGAATGCTGCCTTACCATTGCATCTGTCTTCAATCCCACCATATCACATGTAACTAGTAACCTCATTTATCTTATCCTCTGCTGTTATTTCTGCCCCTTAAACATTTAATTTAACTACCCTTACAAAGTCTGCCTCTTCCACTTATCTGCCTTAATGACTTGTAAAGTCTTAAATAAAAAGAGATTAGATACTATACTTGGGGATATTTTCCTAGCCAAAGTCTGTTCATATCTTTACTACATTCAGAAGGTATATGTAGCATGGAAGTCTACTGGTATTGGGTAGCAGCAAAAAGAAAGAAAATACAAGGTGAATTGGCTTAGGTGAGCTACAAGCATTTTGGGAACACAAAGAAAACAGGTGCAAGAAAACTCATGCTTCAGCACACAGCTAAAGGATAGTCTTCTCCGTGGACATCCCTTACCTTGACTGAATTTCCCATGTTCCTTGTCCTTTTCAAGAAGAGGAGGGCAGGGACTCACTACAGTGGAAACTGGCCCAGCTCCAGTGGACTCAGTAGAGGTATTGGCCAGTTTATACCAGCTCATTGTCGAAGTGTTCCTCTCTAATGTAAAATTCTCCCATTGTAGGCCCTTACATAACCATCTCACCCCCACCATAGGTTCTTTCATTAGATTCTTTTCTTGTCAGCTTCATAGATATGTTTTGTTCCCATTTGGGTCTGCCAAAATACACATAAACAAAGGCCAATTCATGGACCTGTCAATGCATTCAGTGTGCCAACCACACTGGCTAGTTTACCTGGAGCAATTGATATTTTTAAATTATGCAGAATTAGCCACTCCCCCATCCTTCCATACAGCAAACAGTTAATAGCTGAGTAGCTAAACAGTTGTGAGGGTCTGAAGTGAGAGCCAAATGTATGTTCAATTAAATATAAAGCAAAGAAAACTCTGGGGGTGGGGAGGGTGGGGGAGAACAAGTGCTTCATCTCTGGCTGTGTTGTGGCATTTGGCCACTGCGCTCATACATTGCTGTATTTCAGGCATTATTGTGGTGCTGTGGTAGGGGGAAAAAAGGACATACGGCACATGAGAAATGTTGTGGTGTTTCAGCCCATAAGCTTCATCAGTCTAAACTCAAGGGGCATTGCATGAAAAGCTTTAACATTCTGCTCAGTCAACTCAAATTCATCATGGAAATAATGTAACTGAATGCAGTAGCACCTGAAATGCCTGTTCTGGAAATTAAAGATAACTCTATGAGTGCTAGTGAGGTATCTATGAAAAGAGGCAATACAACATTCCCCCCAGGTAATGAGCACTTCTATGAAAGGCCCTTTCAACTCCCACCTAGCTCTTAGATTTGTCATCCTATTATTTACACTCATCAAGGTTGTCCAACCTTGCTGCCTTTTCCCAAGATTATACATCATTTCAACTGCTGGACTCTGGTCTTAAGACCTGAATCTGTTGTATTAGTATAGCTGAGGCTAATGCCCTGAAGATCACAGCAAGGAAAAATACATTTCATAATTCTATGTGAGAATTAAAAATTTGCAAGTTCCCAACCTGAGAAGAATGTATACAACTGGAAGAGCCTTGGGAGCTCTTCATCTTCAGCATGTTCACAAATGCCTTTCTAAATTGTCAGGCAAAATTGGGCATATCTGCATATTCAAAATAATGGGGGCAACATTTTGAATGGGCAAAACAGGATAACCCAAGTTCCGATACACTGATCTGACATATGAGTGTAATATTGATCTGTGTAATATTACATATTACAGATCAGTGTAATATTGATCCTCATGTAATATTGCTAACAACTCTGGAGGTACCTGAGCACACAATGGAAGAGAAGGAGAATCCAGGTGTGGTATTCCTTGTGAGGGCACCAAACCATAGTAATTAGATTCCTGTCCTGTCCAAACTGGTCCTTATTTGGTGACCTGAGTACATCACAAAAGACATTTGTTCTATAGGTTTTTGGTATGTGCTGGCTATCACAATGAAAAGGAAGAAAGGATTCTCTGAAAATGATTATTTTAAAGCCTCTTGCTATATTGCAGAAGTAATTAATGTGGTAATATGCTTAGAGCCTTGGAGAGCCATCTTATTTTAAATTGAAATAATTGTGCATCTCAAGAGCCAAATATTCCATATTCTGTGATTCAACTAGGGTTAGTTCTACCGTAGCCTATGAGAAACACTGTTAGTGGACACAGCATAAAGTGTCTGCTCCCAGTAAGAATAGTGAGCAATGAACCTGCTCTTTTGAGATGTCTTCCTATATGGAGAATGAATCAAGGAGGGAAGAAAGGCTTTTGCTGTACCCGAAGTGCAAATATGCTAGACAACAATGGGCCCATAAACAATAGGGTAATAATATCATCCTCCTTATCTATCTAAGCTCCAGAAGGAATATGGAGATAAGAGTGGCTTAATGCCTTTGGAATTCTTGTGTGAGTGTGTCAGCATGGAGGTAGAAGAGGCAGAGTACAGGATGGAAAAGTTCTGAGGAAGCTGAACCCTTTCAGAGGTTGGCTCTAAGTACAAAACTCAGCAGAGGGATTTCACATGGTTTCATGTGGGCAGGTTTGTATTGACTGTATCAACACAAATTCTTTTTCTACCCTTTCAAACAGGGTATTTGGCCTGTGCTAGCTCCCCCTGCCAAAATGGAGGAACCTGCATAAATGATAAACAGAGGTTTGTTTGTGCTTGTCGTCACCCCTTTGGAGGAGTCAACTGCAGCACAAAGCTGGTGGATGACAATACTCTGGCCATTGGTAAGTATAATATTTAGTGATGCAGTAAGCAGGCAGATGTGACCATTTTCCACTGAGCTCTAATCATTTGCTAACATAATTGACTGATGAAATGTTTTGTGTCCTCTGCTAGCAACTAGTTGAAAGAAAATATATCTAGTACTGCTACTAAAAAAGTTACCCCTTTAGCTCAAGTAGCAAAGTCCTGTGCATCCCTACTTATGATTGATAATCCACTATTTTAATATGGCCAACATCATAGGTTGAAAATGAGCTGGGTAATCAGCCTATCTATAAAAACCAGATAACTCCCTGGTAGATGGAGCAGAAAGGCAGCTGTGGAAGAAATGTTATAAAAGTATTTGATGGAAATGTCATGAAATTTTGCTACTAACAAGTGAAAGCCCATCACTAGGAATGACAACTCCAGCATTTCTTGGACTGCATCTTAAATACCAATACTTTGCAACAGAGGGACCAGAGACCTTTTTCCTAGAGGCTTATTGAGTACCCACCATGGGCAACTCAATGATACTGATAATGCTCAACAGTCAAGAATAAAGTTCCCTTGCTGCCAGCAGATTGAGGGAAGTGATTATTCCCCTCTATTCAGCACTGGGGAGGCCACATCTGGAGTACTGTGTCCAGTTTTGGGTCCCCCACTACAAAAAGGATGTGGACAAATTGGAGAGGGTCCAGCAGAGGGCAATGAAAATGGTTAGGGGGCTGGGTCACATGACTTATGGGGACAAGCTGAGGGAACTGAGATTATTGTGTCTGGAGAAGAGAAGACTGAGCAAGGATTTAATAATAGCCTTTAACTACCTGAAGAGTCATTCCAAAGAGGATGGAGCTAGACTGTTCTCAGTGGTGACAGATGACAGAACAAGAAGCAATGGTCTCAAGTTGAAGCAAGGGGAGTTTAGATATTAAGAAAAACTTTCTCACTAGGAGGGTAGTTAAACACTAGAACAGGTTACCCAGAGAGGTTGTGGAATCTCCATCCTTGGAGGTTTTTTTAGACCCAGCTAGACAAAGCCTTGGCTGGGTGGATCTAGTTGGGAATGGTCTTGCTTTGAGCAAGGGGTTGACTAGATGACCTTCTGAAGTCCCTTCCAACCCCAATCTTCTCATTCTATGATCCTGAAATGCAGCTTTTATAGGTATGCTTGGCACTAATTGTGTAAAAATTTGCTTTTTCTACAGTGCATAGGAACTCATTTTGCTTCTTTTTTACCTGTTCAAGCTACTTGACAAAGTGCCTTAGGAAAAGTTTCTATACTATGTCATTTTCAGTTCCTATTTGAAACTAACATACAGTTCACAATGACTTTAGTCTACAAGGCAGCTTGTGGATGTGGAGGGAAAAAACAAGAAATGTAATTCATTTGTTTTTATTCCTTTGCAGATTTTTCAAAAGGTTCTTACAGGTATGCACCCATGGTGGCTTTCTTTGCATCTCACACCTATGGGATGACAACTCCAGGCCCCATCAGATTTAATAACCTGGATGTCAACTATGGCGCTTCCTTTAGTCCAGCAACTGGAAAGTTTCATGTTCCGTATCTTGGGGTTTATGTTTTTGGGTATAACATAGAGTCATTCAGTCCACGTTTCTCTGGCTATTTGGTAGTTGATGAAATAGACAAACTTGCTTTCCAGTCTGAAAACATTAATGGTAACAAGTACATTGATAGAGTAATTACAGGAGGTGCTTTACTGGAGTTAAATTATGGTCAAGAAGTCTGGCTCAGACTGGCAACTGGATCCATCCCAGCCAAGTATCCACCTGTTACTACCTTTACTGGTTACTTGTTATATCGTACATAAGTCAGTCATAAATGCCAACTGTCTTAAAATCTAGTAGCAAGCACAGTAGTACCTTAAAAATTTTCCTGTCTTGCTGGATACATTCATTTCCTAACACGTATGTTTCTGAAAGAAAGCCACTAACATCCTGCAGGACACACAGAATTTCATGATTCCTGAGACCTGTTTCTCCACAACCGTATCACTATATAGACATGTTCACCTCAACAAAATGAGTGTGCAGTGGTTGCAAAGTGTAGAATTATCATCCTCTGTAAGCCAATGCAAGTGAATAAAGAACACTGGTCTGATCTGGTTCTGTGCTTGTGTTCCACAGATACATGTGCTTATACAAAGGAGTGGAGAATCTTTCACCTTGGGTGCCTATACATGTGCAGCAACACTTCCTAATTACAGTGCATCAGAGCAGACTTGATTAACTGAGTCTGCTGAAGCATGATAATAACAGCGGACTCCAGTGTCTCATGTATTAGTATCCCGCACTGAAAAATGGTGGCTTATTTGATGAGCTTTAGTTAATGCACTCCCACTGCCATTTTTCAGGTCAGGGATACTGATACATGAGATGCTCTGGGCGCTTTAATTAGAGCAGCTCTCAGAGCCCTAGCTGAAGTGCCCTCCCTCCCCTCCCTGAGCACATGTATAAATGCCCTATCTCCAAACAGTGCATTAAATTGTCCTAATTTTTTCTGTGACTCAAATTCACTGCAGAGGCATTGCATAGGTTTCTTAGAACTTGGGAGATAAGGTTCTTTGGGTAAATGTGATATCTTTTATTAGAACAACTAAATAATAAAAGATATTACATTTACCTGAAGAACCTTGTCTGCCTATGTTCTTAGATGAACACAGCTACAACCAACACCATAGAACTTGGGACTGTTTTATAGCTTATTGTATCAAATGCAAATTATGTCAGTTTTCCTTCTGGTGTTATATTATTTGTCAAATATCTTGGTATATCAATTTTATATTTACTTCATAGTTTCGTAAAACATCTTGTATGTAAAAAATATCGTAGTAGACAGTACTTTAATCTTTCAGGGGAAAAAATGACAAGCTCCAGTGTTTAAAAGGGGAAACTAGGCAAATTCTGACTGGAAATAAGTAGGGACTTAATTTGCAGTTTCACGATCTTTGCAGAAACCACAAAAATAGGCAGTTTCCACAGTCACCGTGAAAATGGCATTTCCCCCAATTTTGTGTAGAATTGGCAGAAAAGAAAAAAGGTTACCAGAATACAAAGGAAGGATGGGAATCTTTGCAGACATAGAGCACATGGTAAGAGAGAGAATTATTGAGAGAGCTGAGCTAGTGACGCAGACTCAGTGAAGACGCCAGTTAGGAAAGCAAAAGAGTTTTGATGTCACCTTTTAAGAATCCAGATGCAATGCCGAAGTAATGCTGTAGTCTGAAGATGAGTTATTGGCCTCTTAGCCAATCAGTGGGGAAAAGGGAGGGGGGGCAAGGGCGGGGGGGGCTGTCCGTGAAAAGACTGCAAAATTGGCTCCATGCAAAGCAAGCAGCCTATGAACATCCCTTTATCTCACCACAGTTTAGGTAGGTCCCTAGAAATAAGGCCCTTATTTTTAAAACAGTAACGGTAACTGATCATTAGAATAACTTGTATATGTATTTTATGGATTCTCCATCATCTGAAACACATAAATCAAGTCTAGATATCTTTTTAAATGATATGCTGTTGTTCAAAGAAGAAATTAGTGGGTAAGATTCATTTGCCCGTGTTATCCAGGAGGTCAAATGAGTTTTTTCTAATGATCCCTTTTGGCCTCAGACTCTATCGCCATGCCTGTAAGACTTCCTTCCCAAACTTGGTTCTACCACCAACAAAGCAAGACTGCTTCCACTTCTGCTCATGACACTAGTAAAGCATACAGCTTGGAACAATCATAAGTGCTACCAACCAAACACCACTCTAAACTCTTCTAAATGAAAGAGCCTGATCACAGCTGAAGCATGTACTCAAGACTGCTCCAAGCAGTCTACTCTCCTGATATCCAGCCAAAGATGCATCTGAGTGGAAGCAAGTTAGTAGGGTTTATTTGGCCAGTTTTAGGAAGGGAGGCTGTGCTGACATGTCCTATAAATCTGTCAGTGAATATATTATTTTGTTTGTGTCTTTACATTATTCATATTCAGTAAACATGAATGCCAGGTAAAATGCGCTCCCTCTGTAGGAGTCATTCCAAATTGGCCTAATCCAATAAAACAGCATTTTCAACCCATCTGATAAGCAGGGGTGTCACATCTACAGCATGTGCAGGAGACAGCAGAGCAACCAATTGCAGGGAGAAGAGAGCTTAGCAACAGATTGGGCAGAAGGAAACTGGAGTTGCACTGCAGGAGAAGGCAGGGCTTACTTGCCAAAAAGCTTGACCGCCACTGAGCTTGTGCATATAGCCAGATAGACTACACTTTCTTCAAATGGTATCAACCTGACTCTATTTTTGTCTTAAAAATTGCAGGCCTAATCCTTCATGCACAGTCATGTACAGTCATGGTACCATGCACAGAGATGATGTAAAATGCTAACACTGATTTAAATGACTGGGCAAACCTGTTTTGGTAGACTTTTACACCCACTTGGTACTCACTCTCTTTGGACATAAATGACTATTCAAGGGGAAAGGCGGGAGGGATTACACTTCTAATATCAAGTTAATTTAAATAGATTTTTCAGTGTAGATCATGGACCGATTGCATTGAATCAACATATCTCCACTGAAGTCAGTGGAGTAACACCAGTTTAGAGCAGCTGCATCCAATATGTTTATTACGTTATATCTCTACATTATATTGCTTTCCTGTGACAGGATTTTTTCTCTAAAGTCCAGACTTCAGTTTTATTCTGAATACTTGTCAGTTGATGTGCCCAAACATAAACCAAGAAGAAGAAAGAATGCACAGATATTAGAAAAATGAGGTTAGAGTCCTGTCATCTGAAAAGAGGACTTTGAAGACAGGCACTCTACTCAGAACTGCTTTTCAGGAATCCATAGAGTATGAATGCTGAGCCAGTTCATGGTTCTCAAAGTTAAGTCAATGGTTTTCTATGGAAGCAAAAAGATATAGCAAGCCTTTGCCCTTCTGCATTGATCAGGAATGAAAAGGCTGGGCCAAATTTATATAATAATGTCTGTATTTTCCCCCATGGAAGCTAATCCTGCCAAGTTCCCTCCACCTCCATATAGAAACTTCTTCCTGAAGGAGGTGCCAAGCAGATAGTACCATGCTAGACATATGTAGCACCGTGCTTTATGCACAGCCACATATAATATGCCAAATTAGCCCTGCTTCCCAAAATGCCAGCCACCCTTGCATACAAGCCCATCCCTTAGAAAGTTAAAGCTGCACTATGTGGGAAACAAAATCATTAACTGAACTATGCATAAACCTGGCTGAGGTGGCGCTGGGATGAGTTGACTCAGCACATCCCATAGCAGTATTTGCTAGAGGGGATTCCTGTAGAGCATCTGCTGAATATTAAGCCTGCTCTCAATTGATGGAAACCTGAAGGGGTTGATATCACCATCTGCTCTAAGATTGAATTAATCCCTGCTGAGGAATGGCAAGCCTATGCAGAACAAGGAAATGTATCAAACCTACCTTGGTCCAGGTTGACCCACAGAATTTTGTTTTTCTTATGAATCCCATGATCTGAAAGAAAGCTCCTTGTCATTTCTTTGCTCACATCAGTCATTGGGTTACAAAAATGAGGCCCATGCTTTGTTTTGAAAAGTCTGTATTTAAAGTTCAGAAATTTAAAGAGAAAATAAACACCTTCAATAGAAACTTATTTCCTGTAGCACTAAATCCACTAATTATTTAATAATGGGTCTCCCAATACATATATTGTCACAAAAATACCCTACCGTTCTTTGAACTATTTGCCCAATTGTTCCCTACCACCCTGGGGAACAATTGCAAACCTTGCTAATAGATTTTTTTTTTGGTAATCCTTTCTTCTGCTTATGAAACTAATCCTCAACACTCCATGAACCCTGAATGAGTACGCTCCTGCCCCTTTCTCCCCTGGCATACCGTGTCTCTCTGTAAACACTTGAAATCCCTGATTTGTCACTAACTCATCCTACCGTATCATTGAATTTTATCAAACGCACTGCCCACATGCCCAAATTCCCCAGTGTATGACTTTGTCATTTTAATAACGTGTTTAGTCCTCTTTATTCCTGCTGTGGATACGGCTAAATGGCGTGGAAATTACCCTGCAGATGAAATTCAAATGACCCACCAGAGACTGCATCTCTTTTTAATGTGACTTTCTTTACCCTTGCTGCCCTTGCCTCTAAATCCTTCAGGCTGGGTCTCCATCTTCATAGGCACTAATTATATTCTCCCAACACAGCCTGATTCTTGAGAGATCATCACTTTTTTTTTTAAAGGTTTTATTATTATTATATTTCCTATTACAAAAACTAATTAATTTCTTTCAAACCAGGAATTCTAGGCCTTTGAGAAACAATAATAGCAAATCATCTTATTGATACACAGTATGTTTGATGCTTATTCCTGTGGCACCAATAATGGGGAAAAGAACATCTGATTTGTTTCAATAAATAGTAAATGCATACCAAGCTGCATCTCCTTGCAAGTACATACTATGCATTAATCCACAATGGTGTCTTGCCCCAAATACACAAAAGAATATGGATTTGACCGTATGTAGTGTTAAAAACTTACAGTTTGTGTGTGTCTATCTATCTGTATTATATACACATATGCACACACACACACATATACACACATGTATACATATATATCTGTCTTGGCTTTCAATTCTCATTAATGTGCATGTGACTAAGTATATCAGTTATCTGAACTAATGAAGCATACAATATTGAACATAACTGAGGATCAATAAAATCAGTCAGACTAGCCATTATGCAGAAAAGACAGGGATAAATCAATCAATCTACATTCTCATAAGATCCTTTTAGGAATCGTCCCCAACAGTGGCTCCAACAGCATTTTGCCACCCTTCATCTGCCTTTTAATTCTTTAACTTGCATTCCCCCATGATACAGTTTCCGGGCTGCAAATCTGAATGCTTGTATCTACCCAAAGACCTTATAAGGAATCGCAAAGTCTATTCCCAGGCTCTGTACAGTATAGTGAGCAGAATTCTCTTTCTTTGGGTAATTTATTTGCCAATAACCATGGCAACATTTTATCTGGTTTGGCTTTGACAAGCCCATCTAATTTACTCTGGAGCTTTGTATTATTATTATCTCACCTATACCAATCTAGTTGTCACTGAATACATTCCCCAGCCCTGCCTAATACTTAACATTCATGCTGAGATCAGCATGCCAAGGGTTATTTTTTTTTCTTTAGCAAAGCATACAGCCCCTTTTCTAGTTGAATAACCAGTACCGCCCTAGTCTTTCCACCGCACCCCATTGTACAAGCCTCTAGCAGCAGTAAAAGCACATGGTGTGCTGAACCTGAGATATAGATAGAAGACTTATTAGCTTCCTTCTACTTCCCTCTTTTCTTACTGCTCTTTTTTCCCCTCCCATGGAAAAGAATTATTTCATTTGAAGTAACAGTAACTAAAGGCAGAATTTTAAAAAGGGCTTAGGCACATACAAGTACAGCGAGGCATTGAGTGGGATTTTCAAAGGATTCTGTGCCTCTAACTCCCTTGGAAAACAGTGGAAGCCTGTGCCTAAATTCCTTTGATGCTCTGGACCTACATGCTTTGAGTTATTTTTTAAGGTAATTATTATTAAGAATTAAAAATTCAGTCACACGAGAAGAACTATATGCTACTCAAAGATCATTTTACACAAGTTCCCAATAAATTCTAGATACAACATAGGTCTAGCAAGAATATGCATTTGCAAGCAGTATGCTGTTATTAAGACCTGATAGCGATGCTGGCATTGTAGAAGACAGATAAAGACAAAGACATCACCCAGATAAATTATAATATAAAATCAAACTCCCGTTGATGGGTTTTACTCACGAGCCATTTACTGACCTTACTGAGCATATCATAACGGCATCAACGCAGCGAATCTAGTAACATCCAGGACCTGAATAACCCTTTATGGGAATCAGGTATGCCTCCACAGAGATACTAAATTCCAGATTATTCAATCTAATTTTTAACAGATCAGCTTCACATTTATTCATTGTTTCAGCCTATTATTACAAAGTACAGGCCAGGTGAGCCAGGTGAGTTGTTATCATCCCCGATATCTGAAAAAGAGGTAGCAAAAGAGAGTTGTCTTGATTTATCTTGAAATAGGCCATTACATTTCCTGAATCACATTAATCTACTGTATCAGTAAAATTCAACAATGACTGCTGTGAATTCAACACCATTGTATGTATCATGTGTGCAATAAAGTCTTGTTTTCCTTTTCAGTATGCAGAATTGTTCTGATTCTTGAACAGTAGCAATAATGTATGATCTAAACACCATTTTGCCTTCATGGATCATGAAACTTTGCCCTCCAATGGTTTAGAAAGGTACTTAGTCGTTTTAGTCTGAAGTCAGGTAAAAGGCAGGGCAGAGTGGCAGTTTTTACATGTGCTCCAGGGGTAGGGGGAACACTGTAATTAGAGTGCCCTAATTAAAGTGCCTGAGGCATCTTGTGTATCAGCATCCCCACACATCAAAATAATGTCAGGAGCACTTTATCTAAAGCTAGTCATATGAGCTTTAGTTAAAGCACCTCTGCCACCATTTTGAAGCATGAAGACATTGATACACATGATGTGGAAGCTGCCCGGAGTGCAGTAGTTACCACATTTAATTGAACTGAGCGCGGTAATTACCATGATTGAGTTTACTCCAACACGCTGTAATTATAGCATGTCAGAGCAGCCTCCCAGCTTGTGTACAGGTACTAGAAACTAATTGGCTCAGAGAGGCAAGAGTTTTCATAGGCAACAGCCTATTTCATCCAAAAGCTCATGGCTCTCCTGGGACTTACACAGCGCCAGTGGGAAGCCCCACATGATGGAGCTGGCTGGCTTCCCTGCTCCCTGCCACAACATGCAGCTCCTGGGACTCCTCTGGAAGTGGCAAGGATCCCTGCTCCCTGCTTCCCAGTGGAGTCCCAGGAGCTGCATGTGGCAGCAGGGAGTGGGGCCAGGCCACTGGCTCCATCACATGGGGTTTCCCTCCAGTGGCACATGAGTCCCAAGAGCTGCACATAAGCTGTGGGGAACCCTGCATGATAGAGGCAGGCTAGCCTGACTCCACTCCTTACCACCACATGTAGCTCCCAGAACTGGCTGGAACCCCATGCCACCAAATGACTGTGTCTGTGCAGGCCATGAGCAGCCTGAAGGCCCACTGCCTGTTGCTGCTCTGCCGATGGAAGGGGATATGTGCCATGAGGAGGTATGTGGGGATGTCCCCCAACCCTCCCTCACACCTACGGCCATGCCTACACCCTGACCACACACTCCCCATAACCCTTCCACACATACACATACCCATACTCATGACCCATCATACCCTGCACTCTGCACCAATGCAGCCACACCACCTCACAAATCCCACACACACACCCTGCACCCCACCATACACATACCCTCCACACCCGAAACCACACGCCATACATCCCCACCACACTCCTTCCCCCCCACAATATAGAACTCATTAAGTGACCCTCCGGTCAAAATAATTGCTCACCCCTGAGTTAGTCTCTAAGGAGGCACTCTATCTCTGCCTTCTACCTTTCAATGGTTTGTCAACTTTTAAAATTTCAGGAAGAAAATAAAAACTTTTGCCTGGTAAATGAAGCTGCTATAATTCTACTGTGATCTATGTTGATTGTAACAGTGCCCAGTCCTTAGAGTGTTGTGGTGGCTGCTTAGAAAAAAAGTATAGGAATGTATGTTCACTGATTTAATATAGCTCAGTGAAATGATTAGGAAAAACTTCTTTGTAGAGGAAGGTTATATTGTTCTTGAGTATTCTTATATTAGAAAGCACAACATAAAAACAAATGGTGAGGATGGTGAGAACTCAACTGTCTCAGATGAAATCACATGTATCTAACACTAAACATGTTAGAGCTTCCTGTCTTGTTACCTGGATTCAAAGCCAGGAGAGAGAGCAATTAAAAAAATCCTGACTAAAATGATAGATGTGTTTAGAGACAGAATTATCCTTGGCTCTATCTGAAAATCTGACCCTTCTGCAAATTGCCTTGCAAGGGGAAAAAAATGAGTTTAGCAACCCATCACTTTGCTACTTATTGCTTTATATCATGAAGGGAAAAAAAACATACATGTGGCAAAGTTGCTTATGACTCCTGTCTGCCAAAGAAAGTTCCATGAATGACTTATATTCATAGAAGACAGCAGTATGGTCCTGGTGGACTCAGTCTTATGAAGACCCCATTCACTTCAGCCTGAACTTGTGCTCAGTACCTTACATGAGCTGTGCCAAAATGTGTGTGGTAAACAGTCCTAGCATCACTATATAACCCAAAGAACTGAACAATATTGCCATTTGTTAACACATACACACTGTTTATATACAAAATGCTGTAGAAACATGAAACAGACTTGGCTTAAAAGCCAACAACACAAACTCTGCAGTTATCAGGAAAGAAATAAGCTGTTGTAGGGTCCATCAGCTCCACCCAATACACCTACAGTAAGTGTCAGGCATGGAGGGATGGGTTGAAAAGAGAACCCAGATGGCTTTGGGATGGGCTTAGAAGAAGGAGGAGGCTCTCAGATCTCTCTTTGTGAGAAGCTCTGGGTGTTAAGGGCATGTCACTTACTAGAACCTCTCCAGGGGGGGCAGGAAGGGTGGCAGGCTAGATGGGAGGGGTGGACGCTGGTCAGTTTTTCATTAGGTCTTCCTTGCTGCCAATGCTGCCTCATTTGAAGAGGGAAATGGCTAAATGAAAGCTTGCATGCCAATCCTGCAGCCCCAGAAACTGGCACAAGAAGCAAGGGGGAGTTCCCTCTTTTATATAGAAAATCATAGGGCACCTAAATATGTGCATCAAGACTGCTCCAAAGCATTGTAATTACAGCCTGTGTGGCACAGCACTTGTAGTATCTGCCACTTTAAGGGCTGAGTCAAGCAGCCAGCAGGTGCTTGATTGCAACAGACATTTAAAACACTGCCTATATAAACACAGCAGTTTGCTGCTGGTAGGGAAGGCAGAAACATTGTTTAGCTGAGCTGCAACAGAGACAACCAGGAGGTAAGGGCAAGAGTATATGGAGATAGTTAGGAAGCTCTTGGTCCTGGGCATGACCTAAAAGTGCATCCTGCCAGGGATGGGCAGCCTTGTGGGGCTCCTAGTGGCATAGGAGTCCCCAGGAAATGCCAGGCCAGTTACCACCTTGGTGAAAGGTAGGTCAGGGTGCCTTAACCCCTAGCCCCCACAACACTGTGGGTACAGCCACCTGAGCCTGAAGAGGGTGTAAGATTCAAGTGGGGCCAGGCATGGCTGTGGCCACCTGAGCCTCCACAAGGGAGGGAAACCCCAGAGCCCTGAAGGAGAGTGCAGATGTGTAACCCCAGAGAGGGCATGGTAGTAAGCACCCGGAAGAGGATTGAGTAGGGCTGTGGGACAGCTTGAAGGGCAGCACGTGAACCAACCCTCTGGAGAGCAAGTTGAGAGAAGTGTGGAGCCCCAGAAAGGGGGAACATGGGGCTGGGGGCCCAGTGTGTGTTTATGTATGTTTTATGTAAAACTGCCCTGGGAGGGACCAGGGCAAACTTGGCCCAGGTCAGGAACTTCACTGGCTACTACCCAGGTGAGGGTCATGGGAGAGGCCCAAGGGACTGTATGTCTATCACCCAAGGCATGATCTGGATATGGCCTATGGGAGCAGCTCTAAGAGGGAGCAGGGTGGAACAAGTTCTCGATGCACTCCATCCCTCCTCACAGGGTCCCTCTTGCAAGAGGCCCTAGTGAGAGGAGGGCAGTGTGAAAGAGGCCTGACAGTGAGGGCTAAGTTTGACCTGGCTCTAGGCCGGGACCATAATGACACCATGGATGCCATCTGTGAGGCATGAGCTGCAGTATAGGGAAGGTTTGGAGCTGCAGATAGTGCCCTGGCATTAGGGTATGTAATAGGCAGTCTCCTGCATCTTGCCACCCATTTTGAGAACAGCAAAGTTGTCACAGGTGAGACTGGGTGGGCTTCCCTATAAATAGGTGAGTGGGCTGGCATGATGCCTGGCCTTGATCTGCCCCCTGTCACAATATGTCAGAGCAGACTTGATTAATCTGGACTGCAAATTAATCTGGACTGCTAGGATTTGCACTCCAGCAGACTCAATTAATCGAGTCTGCTGGACTGCAGTAATTACTACTTTCCAGCGGACTCCAGTCATGTGTATCAGCATCCCCATGCTGAAAAATGGCAGTTTAACTAAAACTTGCCAAAAGAGCTTTAGTTAAAGTGCCCCCACTACCATTTTTCAGCATGGGGATGCCGATGCATGCGATGCTCTGGAAACTTTAACTAGAGCAGCCTTTGGAATCACTCTAAGTCCCATCCCCCCTCCCTTCCCCCCCCCCCCCCCCACACACACCTCCTGGCACATATGTATAAATGCTAAGTACAGAAAGTCAAAAAAGCCCAAGGCTGAATTGATTCAGGATTTGCAGGTTAGTCTAAACTGCACAGATTAAATTGAAATGGAGGTGACAGACATTTACCTTTGATTAAGAAAATGTAGGCACATGCTTACAGTGGCTCAGGCCAGAAGCTGGGGGATGCTAGAAAAGGGCTCTCTGGCTGTGTGTTCACTTCCTCTTCCTGCTGCCACTGAGGTTGCTAGGATTTGAAGTCCAGAATTACAACAACAGGACTCTGCAGGTTAGCTCATCACTTCCTCTTCCTGCTTCCAGGTGCCTCTGAGATTTGTAGTCCACAGTTGCAGCCAGCAGTAAGTTTGAGAGGTGGAAGGGGCATTTAAGCCCCTGCCCCAGCCCCAGACACCAGCTGGGGTTTGCTAGGGGAGTGCAGTGTTTCTCTCTTTCCCACCCCCACCCCCCCCAACTGGACTGCATTCCTAGCCAGGCTTGCCCTCTCCTCCCCACCCCTTTGTCAGCTAGCCATCATTGCTCCAGCTAGGAAACAGAGGCCCAGGCCAGCTCTGCTTTCTGGAACAGACAGCACAGCTTATCCCAGGGCTGGAAAGCATGCTAGGATGCTTGGGGACTGTGATTTAACATGAACCAGGAAGAGGTCTGGGACATGCATTTCATAACCCAGTTTAACCCAAATCAGTTCGATCTGATACTACATTCTACCAGATTTATCTTAAACCAGTTTCAGCCATTTTGAAATGGATTTATGTGCACTAGGCTTCTGTTCTGTTACAGGTTTAAACCAGTTCCTGATTGCTTAAACTAGTTTGTGTAACTTCTGCCCCTAGCCATAGTGTTTCTCTAAGATCCAACCTGCTTTTCCTAGTAAGCATAGGCTGATACAACTGCAGCATGTGGCATTCCAGGATTTATTCAGTAGGTCATCCTTCCTAGTCCAACAGTCTGACTTTAAAACTAACAATAGCCTGTGGTACCCCTAGAAACAAAGACACATACAAGTGGGTGGAGAAAGGTGGACTGTCATTTCATATACAATGTATATTCTACTTCAAATAAAAGCAGTTCATAATGAGACTGACTTAACACAGTTCTGCACTTCCACTTGTGCAAAGTGAGTTTAAAGCAAATCTGTATTTGTTTTGGGGGGGGGTTGTTTTGTATTTATTTATTTTGGCGGGGGGGAGTCTCCTGGCCACTTTGCCAGTGGTGGCTTTTTCTTAAATGTCTCTATTTTGCTCTCAAGAGAGGTGATAGAGCAAAGACTGACTTTTTTCCTTTGGGGAGGAAAATATTGGATGCAAAAAATATTTTGGTAAGCTCTTACGAATATGACAGGGCTGTGCAGGAATGATCAGAATGGAAGTGACAGGAAGCAATATGGTGACATCATGAGGTAACAAATGCTCGAAGGATCCTAAAATAAAGAAAGTTGAAAGAAGAAAATAGTTTAAATACATTACACACAAACATTTAATATGCAGGATAATTAACAATCCATCATGGACTGTGAAAAGCACACTTGTATCATTTGTCAATCACCCCAAATCTAGACTCACAACACTGAGAAAATGTCTGGATTATCACTGACAAGAAAACAATACAAAGATTTTTAAATTAAACAAACCCAAATCAGACATTTTTGAGAGCAGGAATGCAGTTGCTTAATGCTATGCAATAGTTTTACAGAGGTAATTTTTATTAGTGCTACTGAGAGTTAAGTAATAAATCTCCTGTGGGCTGATCAGAAAAAGACCTATTTTAATTAAGATGAGATGAATAGAAAGTAAATTGATATATAAAAGCTGGGCTTAGAGCTTTAATTATATGAAAGGGCAACAATGTCTTGTAATCAGTCTAAGAAAAAATAGTAAAAAATGAAGACTATTAAGATTTATGAAACTTGTGAGAGAATGTTGAAGGGAACACAAGAAAAGTGATGCTGAGTACTGTCTGGCTTCCAGAGGTAACAACTGGCCTAGATGCCCAGAGGTAGCTGCTAAACACAGGGGCAGTGGAGACTTCCAGTTGCTACCTTTACCAATGTGATTGTGCAGTGGCTCTGGCAGCCAGCTTTTTCTACCCCCTCCCAAGTCAATGCCTGGAGCAACTACCTAGTCGCCCACCCTAGTTACACCATTGCTGATTGCCTCTATTTCTGAAAATATCCACTGCTCACCAAGCGTGCTCAGTGCAAGGGTCCCTGGCATGGGCACCAACTCTGTGGGTGTCAATGACTAAGAACCCACCAAAAAAATTACCAGGTGTCCAGCACCCGCAAGCCACCCAAATCGCACTTTAACAGAAGCAGTAGCAGAGCATTACTTCAACCCATCTCTGCAGCATCTGTAAAGATAGGGAGCTTCATTCAGCAGGGCTTTTTGGCACTTTGAGCTAAAGCTGATTCAAGCAGCTATTAAATAAAAGCGCCCAAAACCCCCCCCATGAAAGCACCCAATCTATACAGATGATGAAGAACTGGCTTGAAGTAATGTACTCCTGCTTCTGGGCATGCAGGGGGCTTGGTGAAGGAATGCAACAAGTTTGAAATAAAGCACCATTTGGGGGAGGGGGTTACAACTGCAAGCACCCACTGTCAAAAACCAGTCAGAACCTATTGACCCTAGTTCAGAATCCAAGACACATGAGCTCTCATTTAGAAGTCTCCAGGGGACAGCGTGAAAGCTACTACCACAATCCTGCACATGTTTAAATTTACTCTAGTTAAAAGGTCCATTATGTGCATATCTGTCTGTGGGACTGGGACTGTATTAGAATTTCTCTGATTATGGTTTCTGGTACCCAGGAGTAAAAATGTATTTATTAGAAATATGGAAAAGAATGTAAAATGTTAATCACATTTTATTTCACAGAGTGTAACATTTAATTTCATTAAAAAATGTTACCAACTTTCATCCAAATGGGTGTCAGCATTTTATAGGCTCAATAAAAGGGTCTCTCACATTTCAGTAACAATTTCAAAGATATTCAGTTACAATAAACTGGTTTTGCAAATTAAGACTTTTGAGGACATTGTTTATGAAAATAAGCAATTTTTTTAAAAAGATCATTTAATATGAAGAGGAGGTCTTCTATGTTGGTGATTTTTATTTTTTTTTCACTTGAAATATCAGAGAAGAGGTTAAAATGCCATTTTTCATCAACAACAATGTTCAAAAAAAGATTCAACAGAAATTACGATGTTTTACTCTGTTCATTCATTATGATGACAATATATATAGTCTACTTAAAAAAAAAAAATCAAATTTGGGGTTTTATAGAAGTACATACCAGCTGGCACCTATAGCTGTTCATATTCATTTTTATATTTATTCACATCTTCCATACACAAGAGAATGAGACAGAATGAGTATAATATCTTATATCAAAGATATTTTTCCTTAGTAATTTTGAAAGCATTACTTTATATAAATATATTTAAAACAAATGTTTGGCAAAGGCATGTCAGAAGAAAAAACTAAGATTACAAAGGGACTCTCTACACAGATGGTGGTGGGAATGTCTTCATATTAAAATATTCACAGAATCATCATGTTTTCAATGGATTCAAAATTACTGGTCAAATCCTAGGCTCAGTGAAATCAATACTAGTTTTGCTATCCCTTCATCCTAGGGCATCTCTATGGATTACACCATTTAATTTGGAAGTTTTATGGGCCTTGTTACATGGCAAATTTAGGCAGCTTCTAGAGCTCTTAACCCCTGGATTGGCTGCACATTAATACCTTTAAGTGTATTAAAGCACTCATTATTTGTCTTAAAGTTATGCCACTCCAGGGCAGGATTATCTCTAATTACCTAATTTTACTCTGGATCAGGGCGGGCAATTATTTTGGGTGGAGGGCTGCTTGATGAGTTTTGGTGAGCTGTTGAGGGCTGCATGGGTAGCCCTGCCCCCTGGTCACCATCTTGGGACCAGAAGTCCTTCCCCCCGCCCCCTGATCCTTGCCATCAGAAGTCCCTCCCCTTGCCCCTGGAAGTACTCCTTTTGGGGAGGTGACCTTGGAACTGGAAGTTACACCCTGTCACATGGTCTGTGTCATAAGACCCACCCACTCAACACCAGACTTTGCCCCGCTTACCACATCTGTCCCAGAATCCTCTGCCCTCATCACATGATCCCTGACATCAGAAGGTCTACACCTTGACTGGGAAACACTGCCCAACAACCGGGCCCACCCCCACAGTGCACGGCCTGCTTCTGGGGCCCCAAGAGTTCTGCCCTCTAGGCCACAAGGCACAGACACAGCTTACCAGGAAGCAAGGGGTTGTGACCCCTCTAACATCCTGCCCCATCAGTGGGGTTTCAGGGGCATCAGACCTCCCCCAGAATGGAGCCAAACCAGTTGAGTCAAGGACTGCACACAAAATCTTTCAGAACAAATCATTTTAACAAAGTATAGATAAAGTATCATATACTAAAAATCAAACATCTACTATAACAGATTTTAGTTTTATTTAAAAAAATAATTTGAGTAGTGATTGACTTAACTTGATGTTCCTGAAAACAACATGACAAATATACAACCATAATATAAATAAATGATTAACTTAAAGACAAACAAAGGAACTCAATGTGAAGAATGAAGCCTTTGATGTGCGTTAACCAGAAAATCAAAATCGGGAGTAATTTCTGTGGTTGCAATGCAGACCACTGCTGCAAGGTGATCATTGCTAACTGAAGATCTAAAGTTTGATTTGTTGATTTGCATTACAAAAAATGTCTGCTCACATACATACACTGATCCAAACAGCACAAGCATCTTCTGGGCATGAGCCTTGATCTCTGGAAACTTTTGTTCATTGAGAGAGACATAAATGCTAGGAAGTGGCACTGATTTGAATTGCTCTGCAAGCAGTGCATCACACTGCAGGTCAATAAGCTCAAATTGCAGGTCACATGGAGTGCTGTCAACAGTAAACGTGAAAGGTGAGGAGACCAAAGACAAGTCTTTTTCTATCATTTGAAAATCTTCAAATCAGCGAGAAAATTCAGCATGCAACTCCACTAGTAATGACATATATTTTTTTAGGTTTTGATCAGAAACAGTAATCTGCTGCAGTGTAGGAAAATGGCCGGAATCTTTGTTTTCTGTCTGATGAGAGAAAAGGAGTAACTTCATAAATGACTTGACACTGAAATGCAATTCTTGAGCAAAAAGCCTCTTTCCTTGCAGTCCTGAATTCAGATCATTCATGTAGCCCATGATATTAACAGCAAATGCAAAATCAGAGAGCCAATTTGCATCATTCAGCTGTGGGAAATCCAAATCTTTTCCTTTCATATTGGTTCATTTTTTAATCTCAGTTCTTGATTCCCACACTCTTTTCAAAACATTACCCAAACTAAGCTATCTTACATTGGTATGATACGGAACATATGTGTGCTCGGATTCAGACTCCTTAAGCAGAGTTACAAATTGCCTGTGATTTAATCCTCTTGCTCCAATGTAGTTGACCACTTTTGTCACTGTGTCCACAACAGCGCTTAATTTTAGAACATTTTTACAGAGGGCCTCTTGATTTATAATACAGTGTAAAAAAATAATTTTCTGTTCTGGATTTGTTTCTTTGATTTGATCTTGAATTCTTTTGAGCAATCCAACATGTTTGCCTGTCAAGTTTGGGCTTCCATCACAGGTCACACTCACCAATTTTTTCCAGTCCATTCCTAATTTTGGCACGCATTGTTTTACTGCGTCCAATAAATCTTTTCCAGTTGTTGTGTCTTTCATTGACTGCATGGATGCCAATTCTTCTAAGAGCTCAACATTTTCAGTGATTCCTCGAATGAAAATCAACAATTAGGCTGCGTCTTTGACATCACCACAGTCAACAAGTGCCAACGCATAGTATGAAAAATCGTTTATCTTGCTTTTCAACTGCTGGTGCAGGTTCTCAGGGGTACGTTCAATATGTCTCACAATAGTGTGCCTTGACAAGCTAACATTCTCAGACTGCTTTTTCTTGTCTGGGCACAAACTTGCAGCAAACTTGAGTACACATTCCTTTACAAACTCTTCATCAGAGAATGGTTTGTTCCTCTTGGTGATTAGGTGTGTAACCTCATTACTTGTTCTCTTAATTCCATCCTGCACTGCCAATGCTTTTGTGAAAAAAAACTTTACTCTGTCTGCATTGCAGGAACCATCTTCTCTACTTTCTTTGCTTTTGCTTGAGCTAACAATTGCTCATATTTAGATACATGCTTGGTCTCAAAATGCTGATTCAGATTGTATTCTTTGAATCCAGCCATACTTACTTTGCAAATTAAGAACACAGCTTTTCCACCTACTTTGGTAAAAAAATATTTAGAGGCCCATTCTTTGTTGAATATTCAGCATACAGCATCTACCTTCCTCTTCTTCAGTGTACTCATATCCAAATAATTATTCTGTGGAGTGGTAATTTTAGGGATGTAAATATCATTTTAAAAAATCCATTTATATTTTTCTAAGTTTGTCACTTAACCATAACACGTCTTGGGGCACTGCTATTGCCCTGGCCTCTGCCCTTACCAGTCACATAGATGTCATTGTTATAACAGCCACCCAAGTGACTGGGGGAATTTGACAGGTGTGCCAGTAACTGCAGTCTGAGCACTGGGCCTATGTACCTAGCCGGGCCCAGCCCCCAGGTTGCCCATGGCTCCCATGGAAAGCAGTTCCTGACTACAAGGCCCAGCCCTGCACAGTACAGCAAGGAGCAAGCCCCGCCTGTCCTGTTCTGGCTGCAGCAACTGGTTGCCAGATGCAAGCCTGGACCTGCATGTGAGGGGTAAGGAGCCAGCCAGGGCCAGCCTGGCAGCACCTCGATCCCAGCTACAATGTCAGGACCTCATGGCCAGGCACATCCCCTCCCAGCAAGGGTTGCTAGCTGCAAGACAGGGGCTGGCACCCCACAGCACAGCAGAAGCCAGCCTAGCCTGTCAGCCCCCTCCAGTGCTGCAAGACCCATCACATCCCAAGCTGCAGGCAGCTCAGGCATGTCTTTCCCTCCCCAGTGCCAGCCCAACTGAGCCTGTACCGTCCCAACCCAAGTGTCATGGGGCCAACACTTGCCCAGCTATGGCTTCCCCACATGTTACCAGGGAGGGTATGAGTTTGGCCAGAGTGGCACATGGCTCAGCTACACCTTCCCCCTACTTGCGCCAGCCAGTCCCAAGCAGCAGAAGGGTCCGCCACCGTTTTTCTTGGCCAGGGGTAGCTGGTCCTCAGTGCCACGTGGCTGAAGCCGGCTTTCCCACGTGTTGCCTAGGATGGGACGAGCCCAGCCAAGGTGGCATCAGCCAGCAGAAGCAGCGGCTGAGGCACGTGCTGCTCGGGACGGAATGAGCCCAGCCGGAGTGGTACATGGCTCAGCTGCACATTCCCCTACTTGTGCCAGGCTGGTCCCCAATGGCAGGAGGCTCCAATGCCACTTCTCCTGGCCAGTGCTTACCCAGCTGGGTCCAGCAGGTCCCAAGGAGCATGGGGCCAACGCCAGCCTAGCCTCAGCTTCCCCACATGCTGCTGGGGACAGGATGAGCATAGCCAGGTCAGCACTGGCCACCAGGAGTGGTGGCTGAGTTGTGTGCTACTTGGGATGGGATGAGCCCAGCTGGAGTGGTGCACAACTCAGCTGCACCTTCCCCTACCTACACCAACCAGTCTCAAGCAGCTGTAGGCTCCGCTGCCACTTTTCCTGACCAGGCCTGGCCAGTCCCCAGTGGCATGCAGCTGAAGGCGGTTTCCCCACAGGCTGCTGGGAATGGCTCAGAAGTTGGCCCAGGCACTCCTTCCCCTCACTGGCACCACAGGATCTGGCACAGCCCCTGCTGCCCCTCTCAAGCTGAAAACATGGCCTGAGCCAGGGGCAGGATGAGGCCAGCTGGGTTAGGCTGAGGTCAGAGCTGGTTACCTCACAACCAGAACCCAAGTAAACAGCCTGAGGTGCCTGCAGCCAGTGGCTTGTGACTCCAGCTGCCACTGGAGGCTTTTAGGTAGGCAGCCACCATTACCTGGGTTTTGAATTTTGAAGGGATTCTGTGGGCTGGAGAGAAGTGCCTGGTGGGCCGGATCTGGCCCACAGGCCATATTTTGCCCACCCCTGCTATTGATCCATTTAGGTGTGGCCACTCCCTACAGCTATTCTGCCCAAGTTGAAGTCCTTTAGCATCCCAAGATGCAGTGGCCTCTCCTGACTCAGGTTGAGCAGGGATGGCAGGGTGCAGCAGGCCTGGGCACAGCACCTTGCCCCCCAAGGATGTTGAGCAGAATGAGGGCCACAGCCTCAGCCCGGTGATTCCTGCTGCTGTCCAGCCTGGCTCATTGCTCCCACCAGCAGGAGCACAGGGGTGGGGGCAAGCTCTGGTTGAAAAAAAGATCAGGACCCTTGGAGTTCAGGCTGTGCCTGGCAGCAGGTCACTCCCCCCACCACCCTTCCCCACTGCTACTGGCTGGGTACTGCCTGAGCTCTGAGGCGCGCCATCCTCTTCAGAGCTCATGCAGTACTCAGCCAGCCAGCAGCCCAGGCAGGGGCAGCGCAGGGAGGGGAGGGGGGCTATGCAGAAAAAAAAGATTGGGCTCCTCAGAACTCAAGCAGTGAGTGAATCCAGGCAATGGTAGGAGGTGCCACAGCCACTGCAGGGCTTTGGCACTTGCTCTTCCCGGCAGGAGCAGTGAGCCAGTCCTGCCTCCAGCTCCTAGTTAGGGTTACCATATGTCCAGGTTTTCCCAGACATGTTCTCTTTTTGGGTCCTCTGATCTCCATCCAGGTGGGGGGGGGGGGGCAGGGTTAGTATGATCCAATGTCCAGGATTTTGCTTTGCTCCACTGGTGGGAGTGGGTGGAGGGTGATTGGAGGCACAGTCAGTACATGGCTCTATGGTCAGCATGCAACTGGGCAGGAAGGTGGGAGCAATGTTGGCATCTAGATGCAGGTGAGTTTGTGGGAGCAAAGGTTGAAGGGCCAGGGCATGGGGAACATCGTGGTGGGGGCTGGAGGGAATGGGTGTATGAGGGGGAGTAGGTGTCTACCAGCCCTGGGGGTCATATCTAGGCATGAGGGCTGCAGCAGGGCACAGAAGCAGAGGTGAGGTGTCTGCCCCTCCAGTGGGGGAGGAGGGGCTTTCAGGGGCTGCATGGAGCTATGCAGCTGGGCTAGTGGCACTAGGGGCTGGTGCCTGCACTCACAGGGATGAGGTACCCAGAAGGTGCTGCTTGGAGGGGCATACCTGGGCCACCTGGTGTGGTACAGAAGCCTCAGCCTGGGGCTGGGGGTGCTACAGGCATCCCCTCCTCCTCCCTCCAGCCAGCACCAGGTTCAGACTCACTCCACTGCCACCCACATGAGCCAGAGCCACTGAGTTTTGGCCCAGTAGGACAGGGGCAGCTGGACACCCATTCCAGCAGGGCTGGGGGGAGCAGGGGAGGTGTGGGTCATGAGTGAGGGGCACTGGAAGAGTTGGAGGGGCCTGTGGGCTGGGAACATGGGCTACTGGCAGCACCAGGGGGGCTGTGGGTTGGTAGCGAGGGGCACCAGCTTCCTGAGGGGTGGGGGGGCAGAGAACTGTGGGTAAGAAGTGAGGGGCACTAGATGCTCCAGAGGTCTGCAGGTTAGGAGTGAGGGGCAGCAGTAGGGAAAGGGGGCTGCAGGTTGGGACTGAGGGGCACCAGCATTGCCTGGTGTGGGCAAGGGACCGTGGTCAGGAGTAAGGGCCACTAGCAGGGCCAGGAGCCTGCGGGTTGAGAGTGAGGGGCAGTAGCAGGGATGGAGGGCTGCAGGTTGGGAATGAAGGGCACTGGCAGGGAAAGGGGGCTGTGGGTTTGGAGTGAGGTGTCCTCCAAGCCAGTGTCCTCTTTTTTGGAACTAGAAATATGGTAACCTTACTCCTAGTCCTTGGTGGTCCATCTTACCAAGCCTCTAATGGCAAGTCACAGCTGTGCAGGTGAAGAACAGTCAGAGATGGTTTTTTACCTTAAGGTCTAACTGCTCCACTAAGCCAAACAACACTAAGCTGATTAGCATGTGTTTGGTTTACAGCATAAGGTGTAACAAGACCCATGTAAAGAAAGTCATGGAATCACAAACCCCACACTCAACATTCAGCTGAACAGTGCTGTGAACAGCAATGGACCCCTGACCCAAAGCCTCAATTTCCCCGCCTATAAAGTGTGAATAACAATATTTTATCTATGTTGTCAGTACTGGTGAATGCCTACACAGCCCTTGTGAAATGTGAAACAGTGGATTAGTTGACACATTACCATACCACAACAACATTGTTTGTAGCCCTTTGCTTGCATCCATTTATAAACTGGATAACTTATTTCTTAAGCAATGAGGGAAAAAAAGAGTAAGAAGTCTGAGGTGGGGAAGGCTGATGACTTGGAGCAATTTTCTACTACCATCCAATTTGCTACTTTTCAAACCAAGATTGTTTTTAAAAAGTGCTGACAATAACAGTTATGAAGCTCCCTCCCAACTCACAGTCTTAATGAGAAATTTCTTTCTGGGTTTTGATCTTCCCACAGCATGATGGCCACCCTTTACAGAGCTGCAGCACCAATCATCTGCTCATGTATGCTGATAACAGCATGCTGCCAGCCCTGACATTGCCAGACCTGTCTATTGAACATGACAGAATTGATCACAGGAATTCACCTCTCTACGGGCCTCAATATTGCCTGCAAGTGATTCTATTTCTTATTTGGTACATAATACACAGTTTCTTGTTGGTAAGTTCCTTTTTTTCTTCCAAATCACTTCAAGTATACTGTGAAGTCCCATGATGCTCAGTTGTTTAAAGCAATGCTCTTCAGAATCTACAGCTTTGTCTCAGGAATAAGCTGTCCAGTGCATAATTTAACTGTCATCGTTACGCTGACGATACACAGGTTTATTTATCAACCTCCCAGGGAAACGGTTTCAAATTTGATTAAGTACCTAAGTGACATTTTAGTCTGGATTGACTGAAAAACTTCTGAAGTTAATTTAAGGAACATCCTTCTCTCTCTCTCTCTCTCTCTCTCTCTCTCTCTCTCTCCAACTTGAATGGGACTCAGCATTTCCTTTACAGCAATATTTCCTGTGTAGTCCTAAAGCCATTCTTGGTTATAAACTTTAGTTACATATCAAAAGCATCACTGAGCTGATGTATGCCAGCAGTGGGTCCAGCCCATGCATATATTGCCACAGGCAAAACCTAACAGGTTTATGCCTTTTGATGGCTCAAGAAGTTAAGTGATATGTTGATAAAGCATGGATTTTTCTGCCCAAGGCTATATCTGGGATTCCCACCTCTTCCTCGTCTGCCATTAATGCTACTTCTACAAGGCAGAGTCTGTGCTCAGTTTTCATCAGGCCAGACTATACTTTTCCTTACATTCATCTAAACCCACCCAGGCTTGCACCACATACTTGAAAGCTGAATCTAACCAACTGATTTCAAAGGAAGCTTAGGGTACTCAACTCCAAGGCAAGTGGCATTCCACAGGATCAGACCACGGACAAACCTGCATGGCAAGTGCATGGAATCATAGATAAATATCTCAGTCTACATTTTTCATTGGTGAAAACTAACTTCAGTAAAAGCATGCTGATCTATAACAATGGAGAATCTGGCTCTATAGTACCCTTTGGCAAAGATATTTTGCAGCTTAACCTGAGATTTCATAAAAGTGGGGTTTTCCCCCCATTTTTTAATAAAAAAGAGATAAAAAATATTTGAAAGAATGCATTTATTTTTTTCCTTTTTTTTGTACAAAAATCTAGTTGGTCTAATAAAAGATATCGCCTCTACACAAGTTCTGATTCCTTTTGCCTCTAGACCAGCTACAATCTGGATACATTGCTTTTCTTTTTGACATTTCTTTTTTTCCAAAGTAGGACCTTATTTTGAACCATTTGTCTTCATGAGAGTGACAAAAGAAGACTGTGCACCATATTTTGCTGTTTCTTTTAGTCAAGTAAACTCCTCATTGATTTCAATAGAGGTGTTGTTTTACTTTCAGATCACAGATTTAGCACAGCTAACTCAGGGCTATTTACGTGCCTCATGTTCCCTAACTCTGCCAGGCTGTCACATGATGTAGATGATTTAATGTGAACATTATTAAGCTAAATGCTTGACTTAAAAGAATCTGAATTCTTCTTCGTCATTTTTAAGTTACCATTTTCTTTTTGAAAATGGTGACATTTTCATTGGAAAATGTTTTTGTTTGTTTTGTTTGGCATTATGAGATGTTTTTTGCTCATACTAATGCTATTTAAGGTGGATTGTGTGACTATAATTAAAAAAAGCAAATTGACTTAAATATAACACTCAGAAGATAAACAGGCCAATATTCTGGTGAGTAAAATTACATTACCACAGAGTTTGCTTGTGTGTTTCTCCAGTGGTCATGCAGTTTTTCATCTCAGACTTTCAGCTTCTATCTCTTGCAGAATCTCTGCTTCATAGATTGTTGTAACATAGCTATCAGTCTAATACATTTCTGTTCATGCAGTGATCAGTTACACACCACCTGCCAGCCATCGTAACTGATCGCCAAACAGACGACTATGACAGGCCATTCCCTAGAGATGCCTGTGCTTTGTTTTGTAACAGGCGGCTGCACAGCACGATGAGAGCCTAGGAATGTAAACCTGAAAATGTGAGTAGGAGAAAGAAACTAGATTCTAGACATAAAGCTTTAGAAAGCAAAAAATTAAAAGCTCTGGCTGAGAGACACTCATGAAAATAACAATGAAAAGACCAATCTAACAGGAGATAGAGAGGAGGACAGAAGTGTTAGAGGGAAAACAGCAACAAAAAGGAAAGTGACTGTGTATTGTGAGCTAAGCATGGCAAAGCCAACAGAATAAAACATGTAAAACTGGAAAACAGGAAGCAAGAAAGGAAAAGCAATATTTGGCAGGCAGTGCTGAGCCAGACAAGACATGGAGGGACAATGCAGAACATAGCAGGGGCAAGGAGAAAAACAGGAAACACAAAGAAAAATAAGTACAAATTAAGATTCATTAGCTTGCATTTACAATGGTCAGCTACCTTCCAGAAGGCTGTGGCTTACTTAGAGGTCTAGTTCACAATGCATTCATGTCTCTGGAAACAATGGGGAAGGAAGCCATCACTTAGCTAATTAGAACAAAGAAAAATAATGGAAGAAACAAACTACTGTATTTAGAAAATGCCATGGTCCTACTACTACATAGTGGGCACATCAACATTTAGTACTTGCTAATTTACTTTTAGTATTTTAGCAAGTACTAAATGACCATGCAGTACCCACTGGCACTGCACAGTCCTGGTGGCACATCAGTTGTTTCAAACCCTACTTCGCAGGAGCAGTGTCACGGTTAGTGCCCGCTGACACTGTGTCACCACAGCAATGAGCTATGGTGTGGTAACTCCTTGCTACAGTGATGTAGCATCTCACGTAGATCTGCCCACGGGCAAGTTAATCTCTTTCAAGTACTCCCTTAGCTCCTATTACGTTTGCATCTGATTGCCTCATCACCTTGAACAGATATAGTCTGACAACACCCCAGTGAGGTAATCCAGTTCCATTAACCCCATTTTAGCAATGAGAAACCGAGGCCATGTCTATATGTTCCAGACCAGCATCCTCAGCATGCTGCACTGGTCCAGGCAGGCTGCTTCCTAAACCAGGAGCAGTGTGGCCATGTCTGTGTGGACTAATTGCAACAGCTGAGTGACAGGGATACTTAGCTGGTCTGCAGTGCTGCATGGACTCAGCTATAGTGCTACCAGAGCAATACAGCATTCCTGAGGATGGAGCACTGTGCATTTCTGCCTGGACATGGTCTAGGCCACAAAAAGGCTACAGGCTTTCCCCAAGGTCACAAGGGAAGTATGTGGCAGAGCAGGAAGTTGGATTTTGTCCCTCGAATTTTAAGCTGGTGCCTAATAACTGCACCATCCAAAACCTGAAAAATGTAACTGCCTTGACTCTTATTTTATCAAAATACTATATGTGCCACCACTTCATTTCTCTTCTCTGTGGAAACATGGTAGGTATTCCCTGTTCTTGGTTATTCTGACTTGTATCCAGCCCAGTCCCTCTGTGGTGTCAAAAGGTGAGGTGCTGTAACCCAACCAATTACTCCATGATGTTTGTTCAGAGGCTTCCTGATTAAATGAAGGAACATCAACTAAAGCAGTGCGAAATGCTTAAATAATGAGTTCATATTATTGCTGCGATTTTAATAATGCTACTGACATGCTAAGGACCTCATCCTGGAAATACTGATGTGCAAAAGTAACTTCTGTCATAGAGGTATTCCACTAAATTCAGCAGGACATTTTATATGAATAAACTGATTCATTCCATGAACATAAGGTGAGTAAATTTGTAGAGAGGTTTTACTATGTGTAAGTGGAGGATTTTGGAGGAGAATGGGAGCATAATTTCTTACCATATTATTTATTTAAAAGCCACAATTCCCTTTTCTGTAAAAATGCATATAACTTTCTATTAAATAGTGACTTTTCTACAGATCCTATCCCACCATGCCTTAAATAATACAGAAGAGCAATGGGAGAGAGAATTTCAGGCTTAGTCAAGGTGGGGAGGAGAAAATATGTTGCTTCAACTCAGGTTTAAAGTGAAGAGAGAAAATAGGCCAGGACAGATCCAGAATTTTGTAAAAGAGGGTGCAGAAGCAGTGACAAGCACTGCAGGTGTGACTGCACCCCCAGCTCCAAGCTTCCCCACCCCACACTGGGGCAGGCAGACCATGCCGCAGAAGCAGTAGCTGGAGACTTCTTTTGAGGAACCTCAAGGCTAGGGACAGACATTCAAAAAGTCTGAGCCTGAATTGATTAGTCTAACCTGGTTAGGCTGAACTGGTTTGTAACCAGACAGACATTCTCTCTGTGCTGAGGAAATTCAGGTACATGCCTGCACTGGCTCAGGCTAGAAGCTGGGGGGGGGGGGGGGGGGGGGGGGCTAGAGCAGCCCTCCATTCCCTTCCCTACCACAGGGACCTGAGTTGAGGGGGGGTGTGGTCAGGCCCCGGCAGGACCTCTGATTAGGGAGGTCTGCCTGCACCATCCCAGGTTTTTCCCCACTGGCTGCTCAAGGGGTGGGAGTGTTGCCAGACCCCAGACTCCTATTAGCAATCTTAGGTGTGCAGTGCATGCATCTGTTGATGATATGGAGCTTTCCAGCCTCCCTCCCTGCTTCTTTATACTGTCTACAGCAAACTGACAGGCAAACAAGCCAGCAGGGGGTTGATAACAGTGTTTATCACCCCTTCAGCAAAACAACAGCCTCTCTCCATTAGTTCAAACTTTTCTTAAACAGCTTACCAGCTGACCTTTTGATTTTCTCCACAACACCCTAAGCAGTCACTGTTCTGGCTGCCTGTCCCTGTGAAACTGGAGACACACAGACATATCTCAGCATTAGCTAGCTTACTACATGCCTAGGGTCCATGGGGCTGGGGTCTGTGCTGTGGGAGATGGGAGGGGGGAGTGGGGATTCCTGCTTGAGCAGAGAGCAGCAAGGCGGGGTAGGGCAGGGGGAAGCCAGGAGACCCTGCTGTACCTGCAGTCTCTGCCAGAGCTCCAGCTAGGGAGCAGCTAGGAAGCAGAGGGGAAGAGCGAGCCCTGCTGTGAAGCAGAGAGCCCCACCCAGCCCAGAGAGCATGCCGGGATGCTGGGGGACACTGGTTTACCTTAAACCAGCAAGGGGTCTGGCACAGATGTTGCATAAACCAGTTTGTTCCAAATCAACTAAGTCTGATACTACATTCAGCCAGGTTTATCTCAAATTAGTTTCAGTCATTTTCAAACTGGTTTATGTGCATTGAACATCTGTTCTGTTACAGGTTTAAACCAGTTTCTGACCACTTAAACTGGTTTATGTGTAGTGTTTGTTCCTAGCCCAGTAGGGTAAGGATCTTCCTGCTCCCTTGCCTCCATACAGCATGTCATGTCATCTCCACTCCCATTCCTGCTTTCAAAGCCTGCTGCTGCCACTGTCCCTGCTGTCCCCAGCTGACCAGGAAGGGGAGAGAAGCTTGAGAGCCACTCCTGTCCCACTCCAGATCAGTTGCAAGAGAAGCCAGGCTTGGCTGGACAGCAGCAGGTTCACAGTGGGCAGAACCCACCAACCACTGTGGCTGTCCCTGGCTGAGCCCAGCTCACCATATTGCCCAGCTGGAGAGGGCAGGGGCAGATCTGGACCTTCCCCGACCCCTGCCCCTGTCCCTGGGCCAGCCAGAGGAAGCAACATGATGAGGAGAGGCAGAGGGAGGGAAGGGAAGGGAAGGGGAGGTACTGTTCAGCATGGAGAGGGAGGGAGGGTGGGAGAGAATTCTTACCCAATTCAGGATCTTTAAAAAGTCCCCAGGTGCTGCTCCTGTGGCAGCATCCATTGAAAAAGGGGTTGTGTCCAAACCATTGTGTCCCCTTTGGATCCACCCCTGAAAATCAGAGATCGAGAAATGCTGTTCTAAAAATCAAGAGTTTCAGAGAAGTCTGTAAACCAAAGATGGTGCAATTCCTTAGAGGGAATGAAAAATTAGCAGAATTAAGTGATGAAACCAGTCTGCTCTATTCTGGAGCATAATCCACATGGTGCCAATTCTCTTGATTCCATAATAAGTTATATGCTTTTGTCCCTTGCTGGAGTCAGTCTTAGGATAACATAGGAATACCCACTTGGAATTTCAATTTCAACCTGGCTTGGGGAAAGCCTCCTCTAACTGGCTGCTTTTCCCCATTCCTGAGAAAGAAAAAAAGCCAATCAGAGTTGTTGTAGAGTATTAGCACTCTGCACTAAGGAGCTGAGAGGACTTTTTGTGTATGGGTATGGGAGGATAAAACAGCTGGTATGGTGGTCTTAAGAAGAGAGGAGGGAGCAACAAGAGTTCAATAGTGCCAACTCTCATGATTTTTGGTATTGCTCTTAAAGTTTACATTTCGGGAACATGAAAAACTTTATTTTATATATATAAAGCCATTAACAAACTTTATATATATATATATATATATATATATATAAAAATAAAAGAAAGAGCTAAGTTTTTCACATTCCTGAAGCGTAGACTTTAAGAACAATACCAAAAATCATGAGAGTTGGCAGTACTGAGAGTTTGACAGTTCAGGTACCTTTGTTCTCTTCTTCTCTGGGACAAGTCATTCTTTCCTTTGCTTGTCTCTCCCTGCAGCCCCAGGAATGGGGAAAAACTAAAGCACCTCTAGAACTGGGAATGGAAAATGATGGTTCTCCTGTGGCTGCCCCTCAGGTCTGGGTAGGGGGATGAGGAGCACCTGGAGTTGCAAGAGAAGTAAAGGTATATTGAGGGGGCTGAGGGTAAGAACACAACTTAATCAGAAGAATTTGGAGGTATGGGATGAAACTAGGTCTGCACTATCTGGTAGCCAGTGAGATCTCTGGGACTAAAACTACCTTCTTCTAGCAATCTGGGGGAGATGTAAATTTTAACAACTATACACATGCATGCATGTGTATGTGTGTGCTTACGTGAATACACATATGCATGCACACACACAGGATGGCTATAGGCATAGGGAAGTCAGAAACTGAAAGACCAAAACCACAGGATTACTTTTTCCTCATGGGCTGAAGTTGTTTGTGCTGCTGTGTCTTGTTTTGTTTTGGATGTTTGAGAGTTTTTTGAGGGAGGGGGTTTACTGATTGATACAGAATGCTTTACCATTTTAGGTCTGGTTGCTACATAATGGCATAACTACAAAGACACCTTCTTTGGAGTCACCCCTTAATAAAAGAAACAGTGAGGCCACTCCTCAGCAGATCTAAATCAGCATAGCTCAACTGACTTTATGTAAGCTGCTCTGAAACCAGCCAAAGATCTGGCTCCCCACTTCTTCCCCTCCTCCAAATCACAAGACCAAAGTTAATTGCAGCACATTCAGTTTTGTTCTCACTGCCTGTGCTGTTGGAACAAAGTACATATGAGGAAAGCTTTATATTTTCTAATCTTCAGTGATATGACACTTGTTTACTGGATGATGGTGATGACCATAATTTATTTGCTTTTCAAACAGCCTGCACAGTTCACGCAGTAGTGACATTCATGTAGTAGGGTTTTTCCAATTCCATTAGGCTCCTATGGAATACATATCTACCTTCTAAGGGCACATACTTGAAATAGCTCTACATAAGCCCCCTTCCTCCACCAGCAGGGTAAATAGAGGGTTAAAGATTAAAGGAGAGAGGAAATCCTTCCAGTCACTGACTTGCCTGACCATAGTGGGACAGGCTTACTGATGCTTATTATAAAGGGCACAGGCCGCTGCAGGTTTGGGCCATGTATATCAGAGAGAGTGCTGGGGTGACTCGCACACAAACTGCTACAGGGCCCATCTATCAAACTGGGCAAGAAGGTCCTAGAACTGATTCTATATTAAGGAGAACCTACAAAGGATTTCCTTTGGAAAAAAACCAAAAACATGTTTAAAACCAGCTAAGGGTTTCTACATGGTATGTTACTTTGTCATGGAATTTGGTTTTATGTTTAGCACTACCATTTTGCCTATCATAAACTTGAAAAATCACCTGTTGGGTCTCAAACCTTCCTACAACTGGCTTATAAATCATGAGATTCAAAAAAAAAAACAAAAATTATTTAAATAAAAAAATGTATATAGAAAAAATCAGAAAATTATATATATATATATATATATTTTTTACATAAAATATGACTATAGAAACTGGAGCTTTAAGAAAAATGCCCAATTTTGAGACTTTAGATAAAATGATGAGAGGCAACATTGACATTGTGGTTACCTTTACTGGACTAAAGATAAACACACAAGATATTTAGCCATTACAATGATAAGGTGGGGTTCCCTATCATTGCATCAGAACTGTCAGACTCCCATTCTTGTCCTTCCTTGCCTCCCATCCTTCACACATGAACGCACATACATGCTTTCACAGCAAACTCTCTCTTCTGTACATTCCAACATGACTGCAATAAAGCATTTATTATGAAGCTTTAGTTGTCATATTGTTATTGTATGTTAACGTTAGGATGGCGGGGGGGTGGGAGGGGCTGTACACACATTCACACCTGTGTGTGTGTACACATATGCATGCACATCATGTTTTGTACTAGAGGTTAGGTATCTGGATCCCAAAATTGTGTCCTGTGCAGCTAACACTTCTTATTTAAATTAAATTCACACTAAGTGACAGATGTTGAAATAGACAAACACAAGAAAAATGGAAAGGTATTAGTGATATGTAGTCATTTATCTTCTGATAGTGTGAGCAAAATTCAAGTCAGATATAGTTAAATGGACTGAAGCTTTAACAGTGCCTTTTGAACTGCTTGAATTAACAAAATCAATCCTCATAAATTAAACTATCATTGATCTATAATACAATTAAGTTCTATAATCAAAAAATGCTACCAGTGCATGCAGTGTCACCATGCTAGTTCCAATGCTGAATTTTAACCGCTGCTGGCTAACTGCTCCTGCCATGTTGTATAAACCTCCCATCTGGCATATGAGACACTAACATTATGATACAGTATTTTCTTTTCCATTTTTCAATTTAGGCTGACATCTGCTGGTCTAAGCAAATGGTAGGCAACCCTGCTGAATGTAAACCAATTTCAGGAGGCAGCTATTTTAGTTTTCCTTTTGTCATTTTAGAGAGCTTGGAACAGCAACCAAACCACTTAATTACAAAGGAAATTCACATAGAATAATAATTTGTTGGGAGAAGAAGAAAAGCAAGAACAATACTATCTATATAAAAGAAAATGAGGTTGACATGATAAATTATATGCATGCATGTACAGTGTGCTGTGCATTCACTAAATGGAGCCAATAGAAACTACTATGTATTGGCCAATTAGACCTATACAAAGAGGGTGCTATTTAAGGGCACCACACTGTGGATCATAATGAGAAGTCTGGAGATAGGAGTTTTCTCTTTTTACCCTGTCAGTAAGGCTAAAGAGAAGGGGAGTGGCGCCATGGTGGGCAATCAGCAATAGATGTTTGAGCAGACATAAGGTAATTTTCACAAAGTGTTTATATGTCTTCAGGGGGTCAGAGGTAGCTCCAGTGGCAGTACTTAGTGGCATTCCAGATGGAGAAGTACTATATGTTTGGCCAAAAGTAGCAGCATAACTAGAAGCCTCTCTCATACTCTGACTTAAAAAAAAAAAAGTCCAAATTTCTGAAATATCAGCTTATTGTAGGTTCTTTTCTTCACATATTCAGTTGTAAACAATAAATAAATCTAGAAAAATCAGCACCCAGTAACTTCTACAATGCTTCTTGTTCTGTTAGCTAGCAGCTAGATATTTAGACTATACCACTACTTCTAGTGTGTCTAAAATTCAACAGGGTGGAAGTTGGGTTGTATCTATTTTTGTTCTGAATGCTACCCAGGTATTTCCAAATAGAACTGTGCATACTTTTTTGTTTTTTCTAATGCAGTTGTGTAAGTTGAAATGACCCCTGAAGCAAAAAAGTATTAGAAGTGTGGGGATATAGAACATGATAATCCACAAGTATTTATATATACACATATATATACAATCCTTATATAGATACTAGCCAATTGCCCATCAAGAATGATGGGGGCCTGGGAAGAGGCCCATGTCTAGCCCCCACCTCCCTCCCTCATTTCAGGTCTGACCCTGCTCCCCTGTCTCCGCCCCCCCGAAGTCTGGGCCCATTCCCACCCTACCTCCCCTTCTGGTCCGAGCCTGTTCCCCACAACCCCTGCACTCTGGGTCCAGCACAGCTCCCCCCAACCCCTGTGCTCTGGGTCTGCCTGGCCCGTGTCCACCTGCCTCCCCTCCCAGCTGTGGGCAGGGCCCAGCAGCAGTGGGGAGCAGTCATTATGGCATCATGGTGGGTGGGGACAGAGTCCTGCATTCAGCCCTGCCCCCACTTCTCATCCAGTCAGGGGAGGGGGCAAATGGGTTCACTCCTCCCACTCTCATCCCTTCCACTTCTCATCCTCATTGCTTGAAGGGAGTGAGGCAGGGGAGGCTGGCACTGCTGGCCTTGCCTCCCCCAAACTCTGCCTGATTCTTGGCACCAGTTGTGGGGAGTGAGATGGGGGACCCGAAGCCACACTCAGAACAGTCCTCATTGCCACTTTGCCATCATGGCAGCAGTCTGCCATGCCGTCTCCTGTCAAACACTTGTGGAGCATTCTGATTGGCTGATTCAGTCAACCATTCTGAGTGTGAATAAAGGGTTATGGACAGACTAAGGCTTTTATAATATCAGAATAATATATATATTATATATCTATATGGATGTGACAGCTGCCATGTGGATGCCAGGTGGAGGAGGTGATCCCCACTGCCCCCTACTGCCCTACGCTGCACGGGGGGGGCTCTGCCATGAGCTCCCAGAGGCCCTGATCACTGCTGCTGCATCTGATGAGTGCAGAGCTTTAAAAAACAAAACCCCCGCACTCACTAGCTGTAGCAGCAGCAATTGGGGCCTCTGAGGGCTTGTGGCAGAGCCCACACATGCAGCCATCACATGACACAGGTGCAGCCCAGCTCAGCAGAGCGCTGTGCACTGTCCTGGAGCTGAGACCACTCCAGCAGTCACCTGGAACCTGGCAGCACTGAGGCTGAGCAGCCCCTGCTCTTGGACAGTGTGCAGAACCCCTCAGTGCCTTGCAACACAATGCAACAGCTGCCACACAGGTACCAGGCAGGGGAACTGATCCCCATTGCCCCATGCTGTGTGTGTGCGGGAACTCTGCCATGAGCCCCCAGAAGCCCTGATCACTGCTGCTGCAGCTGGTGAGTGTGGGGCTTTTTTTTTTTTGAAGTGCCGGAATGCTGGGGCCAGGTGGGGCAGCCATGGGCAGGGGGGCTGAGGGAACGGGGGGAAAAGCTGGCAGGAGGATGCTGTGGGAGCTGGGGGAGCCAGGGGAGGATGGGGTTGGGCAGGGGTCCCTCCATGGTCCCTTCCCCCTCCTCCAGTCCCCTACTTACTGGCACGGAGCCTGGGTCCAGCTACCTGCAGCAGCGAGCGGGGACCACCCAAATCTCTGAATTGATTCAGAGGCTTCTGAATCTATTTGGAGGCTTCTGATTTGATTCAGACCTTTTAAAGGGTCTCCTGATTCAATTTGGATTCAGAGCTTTGGCACCTAAATCAGGCCATATCTCCTCCGAATCGAATCGGCTACTGAAGCTTCTCACCGCCCTGGTATCTCCACTACTACAAAAGTTCTGGACACCTAAACCTTTCTCCAGCTATGTCTACTATGCATAAACCCATTGTGAAGACAGGGGAAGTGTAAAAGCCACTGCAGAAGTTGTTCACCATTCAGGAATTTCCAGAGACAGTGGGAATCCTCCTACAGCTTGCTCAGTGGTTCTTTGAATGATCCTACACCCCCAGATCAGTACAAAAGTGTGCCTGCACTTGGAAGAGTGAGTACTAAAGTCTATTCCATTTACTTGCAAAAATATATTTAACTCACTGCTAACGTACGACACTCAGCCTGGAATATGAAACCTAGCTGTGTTCTTTCTGGTTCAGACATAATGATTCTTAGTAATTACTGTTAATCATTATTATTTATTAAGCACTGACAGACACAGGAAAAGACACTGTCCCATCCTCAAGGACATTACAAACCAAATAAATCATCAGTCATTGCCAATAATCTTGACCCAAGGGAGGCTTATTATTGGTGTCGTTAAGGTGAAATTGATGCGTAGAGATGTACTAGATAAAATTTCTCAGCTAGAACTTAATTAGCATTGCTTCTGATGATGAGAAGAATCCTTTTTTGCTCTCTAGCTGAATTGGCCCTTGGGTGCTAACAGGAGAAAAATTCATAAGAAACTTATTTCAATCCTGAAAGTTCATGTGTAAGTCCCAGAATATGGCCAAGGACAGAAGGGTTGAGCAGAAAGATGATGGTTTTGCACTGCTACACCTTGAACATGCTAATTAACTTTAAAGCAAACAAATCTTGAGCAGAGATGACTGTAGCTCATTAGCACAGATGTCCCCAATGGCCAGTCTAGAGTGTGAAGTATTTGCCCACACTTAAATTCAATATTTAGAGTTATGACTATTCCCTTTATAAATACTTAGGTTATAGACTATAATAAATTTAACACCGGTCAAAAATTGATTAATTCAGGCTGGTTTTTGTAGCCAACAGTATGAAAGAACCCACAAGTGTCTGTAGATGAAGCTAGTGTTCTTGTAAGAAATGTACTCAGGTATAAATTGAACAGTTCACATATCAAGAAAACCCTTAGTTTACCTTAAAATTTTCACATCTGTCAATACTGTTAGGTGAAATGGTACTGCAGTGTCTTGTGCCAGTTGTACTATATTTCTGTTGCTGTGATGCATAGGTGTTTCTTCCACCTAAAGGCCTCTGCATTAATGTTCAGATCACTAACTAAAGTCACTTCCAAATGAAAATGAATGTGTTTACCTCTGAGTTCCCATTTTATTGCTGGTATTCATTTTTTTTCATCTGAAAAACTCTACAGATGTCTTGTTTCTGTTAGATTCTTGAGCATGACATTAATATACTGATAAAAACAAGTAAGCCTAACACCATGTGGGATGCAGATGCACCTAGGTACCAGAGCTTGTGGGCAAAATACTCTTTAAAATATAGCAAGTTTAGACTTCTGAACTTCTAAATGGCCTAAGTTGGTGCCCCTAGCTTTTAGGAAAGGCCCTAAGTAATTTCATTTAAACTTATTTCTCTGGTGATCATGATGGACACTTGTACCTGTGATGGTTGTAACAATATGCATGTGACAAAAATGACTTTTTTGTGGAATCACCATTACGCATGTGACAGTTTGGAGGGTTTTAGATGAGTTTGCATCATTGCAAACTAAACCACATCCAGATGTAGTTTAGTTTGCAATGATCCTAGAATCATAGAAAGTTAGGGGTGGAAAGAACCTCGGGGGTAATCTAGTCCAACCTCCAGCTCAGACCAGGACCAGCCCCAACTAGGTCATACCAGCCAAAACTTTGTCTAGCAAGGTTTTGAAAACATCCAAGGATAGAGCTTCTAACTCTCTGGGTAACCTGTTCCAGTGTTTTACTACATTCCTAGTGAGAAAATTCTCCCTAATATCTAACCTAAACTTCCCTTGCTGCAACTTCAGATTGTTGCTTCTTGTTCTGTCATCTGCCACCACTGAGAACAGTCTAAGTCCATCCTATTTCAAACCACCCTTCAGGTAGTTGAAGGCTGCTATTAGGTTCTGCAACAAAAAAAAACGATTGGGCCCCTTGCCACTTCTGCTTTCAGCAGTTGCCTGCTCAAGACAGAAGCAACAAGGAGCCCGATACCTTTTTTCCTCAGTGGAACATGTGCCAGGCCAGTAGGGGGTGCTCCTGCACTGAGCTACCCACCTCACTGCGCCCAACCACATTCCAGGCTCTGAGTGCCTCCCTGAGAGTGCCTCATGTCTGGCAAATCCCCTTCCTGGAGCACACCCACTAGCTTGGAAGTAACGCCGCCACCACCCAGGGCCTGGAATGATCCTGGCTCTCTGCCTCCTGGGAAATACAGGCTTAGTAGCCCTTGAGGGTACTCAACCCACTCCAAGAACTTGGGGTGCTTCCATCAGTCTGAAACACAAATAGTGGTCTCCCTTAGTCAGCCGAACCAAGGGGACCCCAAGGCATAAACTAGACCCACTCCCAATAAGTCTCCCATGCTAGGTACAAAGGAGACCTTTATTGGTTACAAGGAACAGGTTTGGAATAGGTTACCAGGTAAAGCAATATCAGAGAAATTCCATAGAGCAAACTGGCATGGCTGGGTAGCCTTTGATCACACATCTGAGTTACTGCAAGCTATATATCTAGTCAGATCTCAGGTAGCTTACTCATGAGCATCATCCAGAGGCAGGTGGACATTCCCTCTGGAGGCAGGCAGTTAATTTCATAGATTTCATAGATTTCATAGACATTAGGGCTGGAAGGGACCTTAGAAGATCATCGAGTCCAGCCCCCCGCCTGAAGGGAAGGAAGGCAGCTGGGGTCATAGGATCCTAGCAAGATAAGCATCCAATTTACTCTTGAAGGTGTTCAATGTAGGTGCTTGAACCACCTCTGATGGCAGTCTGTTCCAGACCTTGGGGGCTCAGACAGTAAAGAAATTCTTCCTTATGTCCAGCCTAAAACGGTCTTGCAGTAGTTTATAACCGTTTGACCTCGTCATCCATTGGGGCGCTCTGGTGATCAAACGTTCCCCCAGATAATGGTGGTCACCCTTGATAAATGTACAGGTGGCCATCAGGTCACCCCTGAGCCTGTGCTTTTCCAGGCTAAAGAGCCCCATAGCTCTCAGCTGTCATTATAAGGTCTATTTTCCTGACCTCTGATCATGCATGTGGCCCTTCTCTGGATTCTCTCAAGCTTCTCCACATCCTTTTTGAATTGTGGAGCCGAAAACTGGACACAGTACTCCAGCTGTGGCCTCACCAAGGCTGAGTACAAGGGGAGAATGACGTCCCAGGATTTGCTTGAGAAGCATCTATGGATGCAAGCCAGCATTTTGGTCGCTTTACTAGCTGCAGCATCACATCACAGGTTTTTTTGGTGATCATGAGTTTCAAAAGAGAGCAAGTTTCAGATGGTCCAGCTTCTCTCTAAGTTTTCATCATGGCTACTGCCTCTCCTTCTGGGCAGTCCTAAACTTATATAGACTTTATGACCCCGTTTACCTGGTCTAATGGAGGCCAGCACCTGTTGGCTGTGAGCCAACCAATTTGAAATGCATCACTGGCTGCTGGGTAGACTGGCATTGCTTAGAATAGGGAGTCTAAGCCCCCCCACCCAGGTATGTGATGCTAGTCACGTAGGCAGAGGAAGCAGGTTTTCCCCCTCGCTTAGGAATGTATCCAACCCAGGTTACCTAAAGAGATGGGATGTCTGCCCTCTGCAGGGACCATGTTAACCAAATTGTCACATAGCAGAGTTTTTGGGGAGAGACAGAGGTGGCAGTCTGCCACAGACCCTGCCCACCTCTCCCATGGCTGGGTGGGGGGTAAGTTGCAAGTGGGCTAAGCAGCCCCTGAGCCATGGGGGCCCCAGGTCCTTCCCTCTGCAGTGGCAGTGCCCCCTGGGGCTGCCCAGGTAGGATGCTAGACAGCTAGGCACTGCCCCAGCACCTGGCCCAATCTAACTATTTCCTGAGCATGCCCGCTAGAAGCCCACTGAGTGCTGCTTCCTGGGTGGGCTCAGGGAACATTTGGATTGGGCCAAGTGCTGCCTCTGAGCTGGGGCAGCACACAGCCTGCTAGCAGTCCACTCAGCAGACCTGGAGGGTGTCACTGTTATGGAAGCAAGGACCAACGCCCCTGCAGCTCAGAGACTGCTCAGCCCAGTGGGACCTTGCCTCCTAACCACACACAGGCTCCAGATCCAAAAAAAAAAAGTGAGGATCAAGCCCCTCACTATAACATTGCGGAAAATTGAAATGGTGGGTTTCAAATAAAAACCTATCATTTCAATTTAGGGGGCATAGAATAAAACCATGAGGACTAAACCTCCATCATGTGTACAAGTACCCAATGATAGTTGCTTTTAGCATAGTTCAGTGAACTGGAAACCAAGGGCAAACCAAGGGCACAGGACTTGATATAAATCTGAACAAAGGTTGCAGTGTCTGATGCAATAGGAAAGAAAAGTATGTTAAATCAAAACCCTCAGAACAAGAAAAACAGTGTAAACACCAGTACACTGCTAACCTTAGCTTCAGTCCTTTTCACTTGGTAAAGAAAGTCAACCCTCTTTTGTCCTAAAACAGGGCAGTCTGTCCCTTCAAAAGGAAGCAGTCAGCCCTGGTTGAAATACCCCAGCTACCAGGCATTTAGATAGGCAGGAAGTGTTCCACTAGGAGTTTTAAACAGCTCCCAGAAAAGTAAGCAAGAGAATAGGAAGCAATTTCTATGTAGAGTAGCTGTATACACAGAGGGTGTGTCTACACATGTATTTGATCCAGGATTAGTTTATTCATGAGTAAGCTACTCATGAGTAAAAGCTCCCAGGAAGGTATCTGCATATACAGGGAAGCAGGAACAGATTTGTTACTAGTGGCAGCAAACTCTTCTTGCTTCCTGGGGCACTGCAATGGGCCCCTGCCACCACCTGAGGGAGCTGTAGGCACCCCCTTAGTGCTAGCCCAGGGCCTGACAGGGAGTATTGGGCAAGGAGATGGCTATCTCCTGGCTGTGGCTGGGACATTACACCCTTCCCTCAGGGGCTGCCTGCTGCTGGGAAAGGGACAATGCCCCCTGCCCTGGCAGGAGGAGCTCCTGGCCCCGGCTCCCCAGTCAGGAACAGGAGACTTGAATAGAGCTGCAGAGGAAAGGCCTCTTGCCCTGATTCTCTGGTAGGGCAGCTAGCACCTAGCTTGCTTCTAACTACCCCACCAGCAGTTTGGAGTAGGGGGCTGGGATCTACCCCACCCCTGCAGCTCTTTCTAAACCCCCTGCCTTGATCACCCAACTGGGGCACAGGGCTGAGACCTATCCCTGACCAGGACAGTTCCCAACCCACACCGTGCATGTGGGGCAGAGGCTGTGGAGCCTGTTCCCCACTCAGCTCCACAAGCACAGAGTTGGGTGGAGAACAGGCTGTGGAGCTTGTTCTCTGCTCAACTGAGTGAAGATCTGGGTGGGGAGCAAGCTGGGGAGCCTGTTTCCCACCCAGATCTGATCATGAAGCTGGACAGCAAACAGGCTCCCAAGCCCAGGGAGTTCCCAGAACCAGGTCTGTGACTATGGGGCCAGCACTGCGAGATACAGGAAGTACTTGAGGGAGGGGATGCACAAGGCAGGTCTGCAGGTAGCTGCAGGACATCTGGAGCATCACTGGTGATATCAGTCAGGCCATTGGTGGGCTCTTCTTCAAGCAGAGGTGTTGGATGAGTCCCACACAGCAAGAGAAATCATGGTGTCCATGAACTGCATGGTGCAGGGGTGGCTCAATGGGCAGGACGAGCTCACCCGCAGGCTCATGGTCACTGACAATGGGGCCACTATGGTCAAGGCAGTGCATGACGTCAACTTTGTTGTCATCCACTGTGTGGCACACTAGTTCCACCTTATAGTCAGGGATGCTTTGGAGGGAGACAAGGCTGCTGGTGAGGGTGCTGTCACAACCATCCAGCTCATTTCAAAGTGCAGGAAGGTGGTAGGCTACTTCCACTGGAGCATCAAGGCGGGCAAGATGCTGTGGAACAAACAGGCAGAGCTGAACATCCTGTAGCACAAAATCATGCAGGATGTGGAGACTCAGTGGAACTCCACATACCTGATGCTCAGAAAGCTAGTCAAGCAACAGAAGGCCATCCATGAGATAGCTTTGTTCAGGGAGATTGGGATCAGTGGCCCCCTTAAAGCAGAGTGGGATACCATCTCTGAGATCTTGGTGGTCCTCAAGCCATTCCTCGAGGCCATTGAGACCCTCAGCACTGGTGATGCCCTCCATAGCCAGGTGATCCCTGTAGTCAAGGAGATTGAGAACTAAATGGAGAAGTCCCAGGGGACCAATGTTCCTGGCTGGGACAAGCCACTGTCACCAGAGGTGCAGGCACTGATGAAGCAGTTGAAGGAGGGCATCGAATAATGGCTGGATCCATGTGCTGGTGGGCATGTGCAATCTAAAGGTTAAGGGGAGCATGTGCAGCACCAGAATCCTCAATCACTGGATGGAGGTGCTGGTGAACAGAGTCAGGGAGGCAGAAGGGCAGAGGCAAGGGGACATGGAAGAGGGGGATCCATTTTCCTGTGCCAGTACTCCCAGAACCAGTACCAGCCAGCCTCCTCCAAGCTAGCCACTGCCAACATGGGCCAAGGTCATAGCTTCAATGTTGGGGTCCAGACATACCAGCCCCTAGCCTCGGGCAGGTAGTGCCAAGGCTTCAGTGGCTACCTATCCTGCCAAGGATGTGAAGCTGCTGGACTGTGACCCCTTGGCCTATTGAGCAACCCACAGCCAGATGTGGCAAAATCTCACCATGGTTGCCCAGGAACACCTGTTCTGTCCACTGACCACTGTTCCAAGTGAGAAGGTGTTCAGCATTGCTGAGGATGTTGTGACATCTCACCGCACCTCCTTGGATCCTGGTTTGGTAGAGTAGCTGATGTTCCTGAAGGTGAACCTCCTGCTGCTGGGGTTCCCTAAGCTCCACCTGCAAACAGAATGAGTGCCACCCTCCTCACTCTGTCCGCACCCATTTCCCTTTTTTATTTTTTTTAAACCATTTAATGCTCTGCTCTCAGAGCTGGAGGTGGCACTCACTGCATCACCAGCCAGCAGGGAAGAACATCTCCCTGCTGAACTCTCTCCCATGCCAGGATGAACTTGGAGGTATGGACTGGAGCTACGGAGAAGGAGGAGGCCCCAGGTCCTGGGCATAACCTAAAACTGCACCCTGTCATGGTTGGGATGCCTGGTGGGACTGCCGGTGGCGCGGCAGCCTCCAAGAAATGCCAGGACCGCAAATCTCCAGCCACCTTATAACCTCCAGCCACTACACACACACAGAGTCCTGGCTAGGGAAAGCCCAGACCTGTAAGATTCATAGATACTAGTGTTGGAAGGGACCTCAGTGGGCTATCTAGTCTGACCCCCTGTCCTCAGCAGCCACGAAAAGGGTCACCAAACCTGGGATCACATGATCCCAGCTAGTTGCCAGTTCATTCTCCTCTTGAAGACCCCCAAGGACGGGGCGAGCACCACCTCCCTTGGAAGCCCATTCCAGATCCTAGCAACCCTGACCATGAAGAACTTTTTTCTAATATCTAGTCTAAACCTACTCTCCAGTAGCTTATGGCCATTGTTCCTTGTTGTTTCAGGGGGTGCACTGGTAAACAGATCATCGCCTACTTCATGTTGATCTCCCCTTATGAATTTGTACACCACCACAAGGTCCCCTTTTAGCTTTCTCTAGGAGTGGCTGAAGAGGTTAAGGTCCCTTAGCCTTTACTTGTACGGCCTTCCCTGGAGGCCTCCAATCAGATTAGTGGCTCTTCTTTGGCCCCTCTACAGGTTGTCTGCGTCTCATTTGAACTGCAGCATCCAGAACTGGACATAGTACTCCAGCTGTGGCCTGACCAGTGCCGCGTAGAGAGGGAGAATCACCTCCCTGGACCTGTTTACGAAGCACCTACAGATGCATGGCAAGGTGCGATTGGCTCTGCTGACTACTTCATCACATTGAAGAATCACGTTCATCCTGGAATCAACAGTGAGACCAAGATCTCTTTCTGCCTCAGTGGTGCTGAGAAGGTTGCCCTCCAGCCTATAGGTATGATGGCAGTTCTTTCTCCCTGGATGCAGCACCTTGCACTTGTCCTTATTGAATTGCATCCTGTTGCTCTCTGCCCACTTCCCCAACTTGTCTAGGTCAGCCTGGATCTGGTTCCTCCTCTCCAGGGTGTTAGCTTCACCCCATATTTTTGTGTCATCTGCAAATTTGGATAGGGTGCTTCCCATCCCCTCATCCAGATCACTGATGAAGATGTTGAAGGTCGTGCGTGTGGGCACTTGTTAGGATGGGGCTATGAGCACCATGAGCTGCCTGAACCATGGCCACTCAATTAAGGACAAGGGCTGGCCATCCAGAGCAAGCATCTCCCCAGTGCTCTGGGTGACCTCACTCACCCTTACAACATGCCCCACTTTGTCTGCAGCTTTTCCCCACTACTCCAGAGTGGCCTGACTCTGCTTCATGAGGATGAGGACTTTGGAGTGAGGGGGGGACTTCCCTTTGGGCACACTCTGACTGGTGCCAGGCTAAGGAGGAACAAGGGTAAGGGGCACCACCTCCCAAGAGGCAGCAGCATCTCCATGGGTGGTGAAGTGTTTTGCCTCTGCTGATCTGCCTTTGGCAGTGCTGGCAGATGGCATACTTGGGATCATCTTTGCACCTCAGAATGATCCCAGACTACACTATTCCACCCCTGCTTCTTGGTTGAGGGTGGGGATTATTCCCCTTATCCCCCACCTCAGCAGGCAGAGGCACAACAGTGGAAGCTGAGCCACCTGCCCCCACAACCTCCTCTGAGGTACCTTCTGGAGGAGACCTGGGTCTAGGGCAACTTTGAGGGGTGTGGATCACAAATTCATATTCCCCTCATTCCCCAGAATTTCTTTTTTTGGGTGCTCAGGTTTCCTGCTTTCAGATCCTGACACTGGGATGCTCATGCTGGGAGATGAAATTGGGGTGCTTGTGGCTATTTCTGGTGTTAGGGGAGGTGGTGCAGGTGCAGGGACAGATATTGCTTCCACCTCCTTGCTCCCACTGGCAGCAGAAGACTCATCACTGCCAGGAAAGAGGATGTGTCTATGTTTGGCAGGGGAGGGAACTTGTAGCTGTCCCCCTACCCCCTCTAGCTCCTCTCTCTTCCCTGCCAGAAGACCTGGCACCTGCCTTTCCAGCATACTTCATAATGTTTGCTGTGCTGGAAAATGTGTGTGTGTGTGCAACTGTAATATCTCTTCTTCTCTCTGTTTACTACATGTGTGAGTGTGTGTAATGTATGTCCTACACAGGGATGGATCACACACTGTCAAGCAAACCACAGCTTTCTTTTTAAAAAGTATAGAGAGAAAATAACAAGAACAAGAGGTTTGGGGGGAAGAATAAGTTGAAAGAAATGGAGTGGATAGGGATAGATAGAGGGATTCCAGGCAAGGGTAATTAGTAAGCTGTATCCAATCCTTTCCAAGAAGAGAGACTAGCAGGAAACTGACTAGGAAGCTAAGCCAGTCCAGTAGTACCTTTCAGATGCTGTTGCTCAGGCAGAAACAGCTCATGAAAGGGACAGAAAGGCTGCAGACAGTGGGTTATATGCTGTTTCTATGTCCAGAGCACTGTGATTGGGAGGGGACTCAAGGAAAGATCACTGTCACTGACGAGCTATAAATGTCAGTCTTTCCCCACCCTGCTATCCCTCCCTTTTTTAGTTTCTGTTTCCTTGCACAACTGCCTTTTGAATTGCGGAATCTTGTCTGAATCAATTGATTGGGGGGTGGGGGGTGTTTCCCAATTTGATTCAGATTTGGTGTTTCGGTCTCCAAATTGAGCCAAATCTTCTCCGAATCGAAACGGCAACCAAAGCTTTGCACGCCTCCAATGGTTGAAATTAGGTATGTGAATGTTGAGTTGAGTTGTTTCACAGTAACAAAGACTATGATGTGCTTCTTGTTTGTTTGTCTTAGTGCAGAGAGCAATGCCAATGCCAGTTTGTTACTGGTTTATCCAGTTGTTTGTGACTTCACAACAATTGTATCAGCACTTTGGTGTGCTTTATTTTGCATGTAATTTCATCTTGTGGAAAGCCCCAGGAAACAATTTTAGGGTTCTTTTATTATTAGTTGAGGCATCACTTGCTAGTGAGAGAGACCTTTTAAACTTAGCTTTCATGAACTTACAAGTATAGAACTGGTAAGGACTCAGGGTTCCTATTAGAAACAGATATTGTACCTCTTTCTTTAAATCCCACCTGTCTGTTCTCAGTTCCCTTCCTCCCCACTCTCCCAAGTCATCAAATCATGCTGCATATCCATGTATTCTTGCAGCAAAACTGAAGCAGATCCATGGCATACAGAGCCCATGAAATCCATGGAGGTGGATGCTGGGCAGATAAACCCTGCAAGAAAAATCTTTTCATTGCAATCCTGGAAGGCTTTTTAAAGGGCTGAGAGGAATCTAGAATTAGTAATCCTTGAATTTGAGAAAAGAGAGACAGATGGAAATTGCTGTCTTTTTGACCTTGGTGACCTTTCAGCAAAGTCAAGCCCTATAAATCTCTCCCAGCAATTTGCAAAAAAACAGCAGCTCATATTTCACACTAACGTTATTAATAGAACATATTTCAAGGCTCTGATTTGATTTCCATGAAACACAACTGTTTTAAAAACTCCTGTTTTTTTTTTATGTGAATCATCCTATTGGCAACTGCCATCAACCTGTTGCCACCACTACAGCTTCTGGCTTAATTCTCCAGTGCCTTGCAGCTTGTCATCATTTACACTTGTGCAAAGTGGGTGTGAATTGTTACCCACTTAAAATATATCATTTTACAAATACTTTGCCAAGATATTGCTTAGCTGTAAAACATTACACAAGGAATAGGAAAAGAAAAAATGGAACACAAGCGAAACTCCAGAGTCAGGCTGTGACCTCCAGTTAGCTATTTGAGACTTTGTAGTAGTGCAAAGGGAAGAAGCCAGATAGCTGTGCAGAAATTCTTGCACAAAGAAATCCTGAGCAGCATGAGGACAGTAAAGCTGGCTCTAACATGTAGTGGGTACTGTGAGCACTGTCAGGGGAAGGCTTAATGCTGCCCAGTACTGGATCCATGAACAGGACAAGGGGTTGTGCTGGGCATGCACAATAAGCTGACTACCTGGAAACAGCAGGTTTCTATTGGAGCTCTGCTTAAGTAAGTGAGCTTTGAGCTCACACTCTGATCACGGCAGGATCTACCCAGAGTCCTTGTTTTCATGCAGCTCTAGAGCCCAGGATTTCAGTGGTGCTGCTGTTTGCACCTTCCGCCTTCTTTCCCTCCCCACTGAATTCAGTAGCAAGGGAAAGGAGGGGACTGCAGACACAGCACCACTCCCCCGCCAAATGTGGAGCTGTGGGAAAACAAGGGCTCCAGGCAAATCCTGTGCTGAAAGCTCACATATGCACTGCTGCATCCCCGCTGTGCACATCTGCACCTGATGCTGCCTTCTAGAGGCTTTCTGGGACAGTAGTGGGAGCACCTGCATCTGGCTATAATTTAGAGGAATCCTGAGACTACTCTTAATCATTCTGAGCAGGTTGAAAATAACCCCTTTAGCCTGTGGAACTGGGGGGCTGGAGAGAAATGGGAAACAACAATAATGCAGAGTACTATTGCCTCTTTCCAACCCTCAGCTTTGGTGTTGAGTGCTGACCACTAATGGTCTGTCAACTCTTTACAGCAATTTGTCTCACTCAAGTATCTTTAAGCACTGAGCTGTTAACCTGTGAATCAGATCCCTCCTAGATAATAAACCTTTCCATGATTTGATATTTTTTCATCCTATATCATTGGATAAGTAAAGCAATGGCAATATTTGGTATAAGCAAAGCACAAGTGTCATTGTTTTCCTTTTCTTCACTCTGAAACTCTCCCCTTACTCTCCTATGTTCCCACTTGTGGACTCAGGTGGACACAGCACTGTTTGTGTTGTCCATCCATTAAGTATCTCTAAATACATGGCTCACCAGAACACAGCAGGGAAACTTGGTTGGTGATATTATGGTCCCTACAGCTTGTGCTTGATATCAGTGGGAAGTCTGGACCCAATAGGCACGTGTACACATGCAATTAATGTAAAGCGATAAACTCTGGGGTTTATTGTTCTGGAGTCTATTGCTCCAAGATGCATCATTTGAATGTGTGCTTGGAGCAATAAACTCCAGACCAATAAAATCTGGAGTTGATTGTCATTTGAACATGCACCCAGGACTGCAGCATGTTGAGCCAAGTCAGAGCAGCCCCAGCTGGCAGAGTGTCCGGGGAAGGTCAACCTGCCAGCCTGGGGCTGCTCCCCCTGGCTCAATGTACTGTGGAGGGGCTGGCTAGGATGCCAGGGTGCTTCAGTGCAGGGCTAGCCAGCAGGCAGCTCCCACACTGGAGCACCTTCATACCGCAGCCAGCTGGGACAGCTGGTCTACACATGTGCTGTTTGCTCCAGCCTAATGCAGGCACACATTGAGACATTTACTGTGCAGTCTATTAGTCTACTGCACAGTAAAGGTCTCATGTAGACGTGCCTAGTGAGGACTTAGGGATTGGGCCCTGAATAGATGGATTAAAAAGCTTAACTTGGAAAAGCACGCCACAGAAATGGTCAGGGAGGCCATGGGACTCACAAAGAAAGCTATTGTCTCAGCATGTGTAGTCTGACCTCCACATTAGCTCTCCTTCTGTTGCCAGCAACCAGGATTAAAAGAATGCGCTTGTGTCCGCAGCAGCAGGTAACAGTGGGAAAAATAATCTGAGATGAGGAAGAAAGGAGAGAAATTTCTAATTAAAAGCTCAGTTTTGCAACAGCTGCCCTCCTTTCCCTGGCTTTACTGCTTCACAGTAGTGAGAGAAACAGTGGGGCTTTCCTCTTGCCATTATGAGCTCACCCCCATTCCCTTTGACAGCGTGGTGTTTACAGTCTGTACTGTCTTTTATAAATGACATTTTTAACAATTATAAAGCTTTAAGAGCAGGTAGGGCTTTTATTCTATAAATATCAATGCAATTTTCTCTGAGGCACATATGCGAACACATTTCCCCTCCCCCGCCTAGCCCCAACCAGCCCATACTTCTCATCTAATTGTTAGTGAAAAAGGAACTGCCTGCTTCCCCAGGCTATGTGGCTCTAGGCAGTTTTTTTCACAATTCACACAGAAACATTTAATTTACAGAACTGACATGTTAACTCCAATGGCCTGAGAGAATAAATGAGTAATACCATATATTTATTTGCTAAACAACAGGAATGTTTTCCCAAAGATTTTTTTTTAATTGAAACCATTTATCATTTTGGATGGAGAATGTATTCATTAGAAAGCAAGATCTCAGAGAGAGCTGGAGGGCTCTGGAGATTAGTAATAGGACACAAAGGTTTTTTGCCTCTAGGTTGTCTATTCCAAATCTGGCCAGGTCACTATTGATTCCAAGAAGTTATTACAGTCTGATAGATGCATGGTGGCCCATATAACAGTGACCTTGTCAGACTAGTTCAGCTTTTTGTGGCAGGATCTGTTCACATTACAAAAACCAATGTCTTTATTAGAACCCTCACTGATAGTCTCAGTAAAGTACAATCAGCTTTTTCATGCCCTATCAGAATGAAAACATGTCTGTCTGTATGTTTATGGGAGAGCAGAAAAAATCATGGAAGATTTTCAAATGTTAAGGTTGGTTTCATTTTGACTTAGAACCGTATTCTGGCTTTCTTTTTTACCCCATCAAAATTTTTAAGCAATATTTTAATTGAATAGCTGTTTTCCAAAACTATTATTGAAATGTTTTCATAGTTTCTAGGGTCAGAAGGGACCTGAGTAGATCATCTAGTCCGACCCCCTGCCATAGCAGGAAAGATTAGTGGGGTCAAACGATCCCAGCAAGGTGTTCATCTAACCTCCTCTTAAAGACCCCCAGGGTAGGAGCCAGCACCACTTCTCTTGCAAGTTGGTTCCAGATCCTAGCCGCCCTGACCGTGAAGTAGCTACTCCTGATATCTAACCTAAATCTTCCCTCTACCAGCTTGTGACCGTTATTCCTGGTCACTCCTGGCAGTGCTCAGGGGAATAGGGACTTCCCCAGTGCCTGCTGGTCCCCCATGACTAGTTTGTAACAGGCCACTAGATCCCCCATCAGCCTTCTCTTGTGGAAGCTGAACAGGTTCAGGTCCCGTAGCCTCTCCTCATAGGGCCTGCCCTGCTGCCCCCGATCATGCGAGTGGCCCTCCTCTGGACCCTCTCAATGTTGTCCACATCCCTCTTGAAGTGCGGTGCCCAGAACTGGACGCAGTACTCCAGCTGTGGCCTGACCAGTGCCGCATAGAGGTAGAGTATCACCTCCTTGGACCTGCTCGAGATGCATCTGTGGATGCATGACAGGGTACGGTTGGCCTTCCAGACTGCATCTCCACACTGCCGGCCCATGTTCCTCCTGGAGTCAATGATGACTCCAAGATCCTTTTCTGCCTCTGTACTGACAAGAAGGGATTTCCCCAACCTGTAGGTATGGTGCCGGTTGTTCCTCCCCAGGTGCATCACTTTGCACTTGTCAGAGTTGAATCCCATCCTATTCTCGTCTACACACCCTTGTAACCTGCCTAGGTCCGATTGCAGTCTATTGCTCCCTTCTAGCATGCCCACATCCCCCCACATCTTAGTGTCATCAGCAAATTTGAACAAGGTGCTTTTTACCCCCTCATCCAAGTTACTGATGAAGATGTTGAACAGTGCGGGCCCGAGGACAGAGCCCTGGGGGTCCCCACTGCCCACATCCCTCCAGGCTGAAACTGACCCATCCACCACCACTGTCTGGGTGTGGCCCTCCAGCCAGTTGGTGACCCACTTGACTGTGTGGGTGTCGACACCACAGTCCCCCAGTTTCTTAATGAGAACAGGGTGAGAGACAGTGTCGAATGCCTTCCAAAAGTCCAGGAAAACTATGTCCACTGCTACCCCTGCATTTAATGATTTGGTGATCTGATCATAGAAGGCCAGCAGGTTGGTCTGACAGGACCTGCCACTGATGAACCCGTGTTGGTTGCCCCTAAGCATGAAATCCCCTGCTGGCCCCTCGTGGATGTATGCCAGCATAATTTTCTTGAACAGCTTGCCTAGGATTGAAGTAAGACTAACTGGCCTATAGTTTCCCAGGTCCTCCTTCTTACCGTTTTTGAAGATGGGAACCACATTGGCCCTCTTCCAGTCCTCTGGCACCACACCAGAGCACCACAAGTGCTCATAAAGCCATGCCGGGGTCCTGCAATGACCTCAGCCAATTCCTATAGTACTCTAGGGTGGAGATTGTCTGGACCGGCTGACTTGAATACATCCAGTCCTTCCAGAAACTCCCTAACTAGTTCCTCACTAACCCTTGGCCTAGGTGTGCCTCTCCTGGGGCCTGAGGGGGGCCCAATGGGGGAGTGGCTGTTCTGGTCCCTGCTTAGGAAGATGTAGGCAAAGAAATCATTAAATATTTTGGCTTTATCGTCTGGTGTGACGACCAAATTTCCTAACGTGTCCTGCAGGGGCCCCACATTACTCAGAACCTTCTTTTTACCCTCTATGTATTTAAAGAAGGACTTCTTATTGTCCTTAATCCAGGAAGCTAGCCCCAGTTCCATCTCTGCCTTGGCCTTCCTGACTGCCCCCCTACATCCCCGAGCAACTGCAGTATAGTCATCCCTGGTGATGTCCCCTCCTTTCCATTGGGTGTACACCTCCCTTTTAGCTAAGAGACATTCCTGGATGCTTTTGGTGAGCCATGGGGGCTTGTGTGCCCTCTGGCTCCCTTTGATCCTTGTTGGGATTACCTTCCTTTGGGCTTGGAGGATCATCTTCTTAAGGAGCAACCACTCTCCTTGGACACCTGGCTCCCCTCCCCTCTGGGACCTCAGCTATTCTCCTTAGCTCATTGAAGTTTGCCCTCCTGAAATCTAGTGCTGCTGCCTTGCTGCAGGCCTTTGCCACCTTGCGCTGGATGGTGAATTGCAGCAGGTGATGATCACTGTCACCCAGGTGGTCAAGCACCTGCAGCCCCCTCACCAGGTCATCTCCCGTGGCCAGCACCAGGTCCAACAAGGTGTCTCCCCTGGTGGGGCTGTGCACCTCTGAGTTAGATGGAGGTCCTGCATTCTAGCTAAGAACCTATGTGAGCAGTCAGACCTGGCTGACTGCTCTTCCCAGCAGATGTCCAGGAAGTTCAGGACCCCCATGACTACCACATCCTTAGACTTCACTACCTCCATGAGCTGACCTAAGAATTCCTGGTTGAGATCTTCCCCTTGGTTGGGAGTTCCATAGTAGACCCCCACTGTTAAGTCTCTTTCCCCTTGACTGCCTTGTAATCTAACCCAAAGCACTTCAGAGTGCCCTTCCTCTGATTCCTTATTAATTGGTGAGGATGGGTATTCCTCCTTAAGGTAGAGTGCCATGCCCCCACCTTTCCTTCCTATACTGTCCCTCCTGTACAGCCTATAGCCCTTGATATTCACCACCCAGTCATGCATTGTATCCCACCATGTTTCAGTGATCCCCACTATATCCGGATTGGTGTCAGCTAGCAGGAGGGTGAGTTCCTCCTGCTTGTTTCCCATACTACGAGCATTTATGTAGAGGCATTTGAGGCCTCCTGTGGATGTGTATACTGGCCCCCTAATCACAGCATTGCCTTGGCCCCTGTCGCTTACCTGTGTATACGATTCACTCGTTAGTCTAGGCTGGGCTGTTCTTGTGGGTGTTGCTTGGTCTGGCAGTCCAATGATTACTCCACCCTCGTCTTCCCCTTCCCCCGATAAGCCTAGTTTAAAGCTCACTGGAGGAGGTCCACCAACCTAGAAGAAAACACACGCTTACCTTTAGGTTTTATGTATCAAAAGTATTTTATTACTGAAATATCGGTCCCAGTGAGAAAAAGTAAACAAAGGTTGTTACTAGATCCATGCATTACCAACTGATGAGGGTGCTCTGATTGATCTGCTGTGGACAGTGGAGTCTGTTTCACCCTCAGCTCGAGAGTTACAGCTCAACTTTTAACAGCTCATGATTTTAGCTCTAGCTCACTGTTTCTCGAACTGGGGTGTATGCAACACATTTCTAGAGAAAAAGGAATGAGAAAGTAGAGTCAGAGAGGGGGAAAACATAAATGTTGAAAAAGAAAAAACCGATTGCATCACTTAGGTTGTTATCAAGGTTACGCTGTGGTTGTAGTGATGTACAGGTTCTTTTTTATTACTCATAACCTCAAATCGGAAGGGGTACACAGCTATATAACAGCTCTAATCGGGGTGACTGGACAGAGAGGCCAGGAGGTGTATTATGAGAGGACAGAGCAGGTACAGAAATGCAGGATCTTTATTCAGACAGTTCTGGGAATCACCAGGTTTGGAGGCAGGCTTTGTTGTCTTTTCTAAGGGGAACAGGGCAAAGCCCCAAAATTCAATTACATGTGTGGTGTGTATTTTACATGGGGAACCTCACAATGATGACTTCCTGCCTGAATTTCCTCTGTAGATTTTAACCTGGGAGCAACTGCTTGGAGGAAGAGGGGTGAGGAGCCCCTGGATCTAGCTGAAGACTGCGCTTTACAGGTCTGGCAGACTTCAGCTGTGTGGGCTCCAGTGTAGACAAAAGCCCAGCATGGTCAGCACACTGGGCAGAGATGGCAAGGGACATTAGAGAGTGAAGAGCCTCCACAGGATCCCCTCTTCGCCCCAGCAGTGTGCAGGCTGGTGTACGGGGCTCAGGCTCTGGGAGCCGCGCTGAGACAGCTCGAGCCTGTATCCTCAGTAGAGGGTGGGACAAAGCGGTGTGCAGACCAGCACATGGAGAACCTGCCCAGGGAGCAGCTTGAGTCTGCTCAGGTTAGCCCCAGCGTAAATCAGATAACTGGAGCCCTGCAGTGTGGCCTGGCCAAAGAACTAAAAGAGCCCCAGAACCTAGAGCAAGGCCCAAAAAAGGGGACGCCTAGGCAAAAGGCTAGGTAAACCCAGCCAGCAGTGGCTAGATTCCCCCCATGAGCGTTGGAAGAACCCTTGATGGCCAAACTGTAGCACAGGGCCAGGAGGGGAGGTCTCTGAGTGATGCAGACAATGCTGGTGGGGCCTTTAATTGGCTGAAGGGCTCTGAGGCCCAGTTGATGGCTCCTCAAGGAAAACTGTAAGTTGCTGGTGGAGCCGGGTCCCACAAGTGAGGCATTCCTGAAATAAGAAAACCCCTCCCCTCAGAGGGAGGCCCCGGGTAGAAGTTTCCTTCCCAGCTAGACCCATAGAAGGGGAGGCACGCCTTGCTAGCTGGGATCCAGGGGTAAATGAGCCTTATATCATGTAAAGCTGTGCCTCATATTTTGTATAACTGTTATTATAATTATGAATATGTTGTACAAAATTTTATGGAATTGGGTTAGTTTGGTATAATGGGTTTTTGGTTTATCATCTTGTAAATATTTATCTGTATGCCTTTGGTGTTGTTGAAAGATATTGCTACAAATATTTTCAGAAAGTTTTCTTTTGTTACCTATTAAAATATTTACATATATATATATATAGAGAGAGAGAAAGAGAGAGAATAAGAAATAACATCTATATTATAATTCAATAAACTGTAAATAGTTAAGAGCATTGGCATGGAGTTGACTCTATAGAGGAGTGAGGGACCTACACTCAAATCACCGGTATCCATCTCACAGCACTGTCGCCAGCCTCATCTATCCCTTCCAGCTGATGATGGGTACACCCTTGGGTCTTCCTGGGTTACAGAATGATTGAGATAGAGAGTTCAAACTGGTCCCATAAGGCTTCTTACGTCATCACCCAAGAATAATTATTCTAAGGCCTAAGTGAAGCTAATAATTTTCCCAGTGGTGCTTGAGGGAGAACAAAATGTATACCACATTGGTTCTATAGTGCTAACTGTAGGGAAAAGGTATATTTGTCACTGAGGCAAGTGGATAAAGCTTAGAAGAAATATTTTCTCATTGCTGGCTCTGCCAAATTTCACAGTTGCATGAGAGTATAGAGATCTATAGCTTATCTTAAATTCACCACAGTGCAGGTACTTTGCTTGAGATCTTTTACCTTATTTGACCCAAAAGAAACACCTTCACATGGGTCTTATGAGATACAAGGAGCATTGGATGGGTATCTGTACTGGGATAGCTTGTCCTCAGGGACACTATGTCTTTGGCACATCTTGCCATATCCTTGATGCAATTCTAGCATGTGACTAGTTCCTTTTGTGTCAAGCACACTTGTTGTCAAAATGCCTCAAGGAGACAGCAAGGTGTGCCAAAGCTTTGGTGCACCTCAAAGCATTCTCAAGGTGATGAGAAAATAAGGGTAATCATACCACACATTTAAAGGTGGAAATTCAGTCATCTGCTGAGCACAGGGAACCATGCTCTGCTTAAGTCTTGTGCAAGTAGCTGAAGCACTGCATTGTGTTCAAAGTCGTCATATTATGCATCACGCCAATGAATAAAAATGATCATTTAGCATATAAATCTTTTATGCAATACTTTATTTTCAAGCCTGATGATCTCACATAGCATATTTATTCAAATACAAGACAGAGTTTTCCCTTCAATTAGCATGGGGGGAAAGCCCATTGTTTTATAATCCCATACAAGGGAATCTCACTAAAAACATTGTCATTAAACTGCTGCAAAAAGCAGCATGTGCTCAGCAATGAAAACCAACTATGAAGTGGATTAAATGCAGCCAGCACTGAGAATGACTATAAAACACATGGCTGACATTGAGCAAACATGCTGATGAGAACCTTTTTTTTCTTGACCCTTAAAAAAAAAAGGGGCAGGTGTTCCCCCAGCACAGACCAGGCACCAGGCCTGGAGGTACTCCTATACTGCAATACCAGCCTGACACCAGAAAGGACAAAGCAAGCCCAATAACCCTCCCCTTGGTGCCAAAAATGCTATATTACATGAGGATAGGAACTTTTTTTATGGCCCTTAAAAAAAACAGATAGGCGTTTTTGATCTTGTCCAAAAGGCTGAGGTTTGGGGGGTTTTTTAAGGAATTTTTTTCATGTCCCAGGTCAAATTAGCCAGATCAGATCCATATCCATTTGAATCATCCAAGAACCATATGTGGCCCTGCTACTGGCAAGTATCTTACACCCCAGCCTAGGACTTCAGATACTTCCAAAATTTTTGGCAGGCATCCCACGTGCAGGCCCAAGCCCAGAGACTTGGAGTTTGGATGCCTCCAAGTTTTGTTTGCCATCAGCCATATGGCCACAGGAACAAGCTAGGGAGGAGTCTTCCAGTTCCATAAAGTCATCATGTAGCTGAGATCCTCCCACTGGAAGCTAACTATGAGGCCCTCGTAGGAAGTCCTGTCCACAAGCAGACAAGGATGCACACTCCATTACACAAAGCCATTTGTAAGGCACTTACTTGGTCAGGGTACTGCCCCCTGCCATCTTTGTGGTCATGGTATTACCCTTCCAAGTAAGACCGAGACTTTTTTTTAAGGAAAATTTTTCGTGTCCCAAGTCAAATTAGCCAAATCATCCAGATCAGTTCTAAATCCTATGAATCATTCAAGAGCCATATGTGGCTCTACTTCCAGCAAGTATCCTCCACCCCAAATTTTTCAGCCTGGGGCTTCAGATATTTCTAAATCTTTTGGCAGGCATCCTATGTACAGGCCCAAGCCCAGAGTCTTGGGGTTCAGATGCTCCCAAGTTTCACTTGCCCTTAGCCTTATGGTCACAGGGGCAAGCTAGGGAGGAATCTCCCATTTCCATAAAGTCAGCATGTAGGCAAGATCCTCCTACTGGAAGCTGGTCAGTGGGAAAATAACTATGAGGCTCTCGTAGAAAGTCCTGTCCACAACCAGAAAAGGGTGCATCTTCCACAGTGCTATTTTACTTGCATTACCTTGGTCAGGGTATTTTCCTGCCACCATTTTGGTCATGGTATTTCCCCTACTAGGTAAGAATGACATTTTAATTTTTTTTAAGAATTTTTTTGTGTCCCAGGTCAAATTAGCTAAATGAGATCCACTTAAATCATTCAAGATCCATATGTGGCCCTGCTACTGACAACTACCCTCCACCCCAGCCTGGGGCTTCAGATACTTCCAAATCCTTTGGCAGGCATCCTGCATGCAAGCCCAAGCCCAGAGGGTTGAGGTTCAGATGGCCCTGTGTTTCACTTGGGTTGCACCCTTGTCTGCTTGCAAACAGGACTCCCCACAAGAGCCTCACAGTTGGCATCCCACTGGCCAGCTTCCAGTGGAAAGATCTTGACTCATGCAAATTGGAGACTCCTCCCTAGCTTGCTCCTGTGGCCAGGTAAATATGGGATTTTTTTTTTAAGGAAATTTTTTTGTGTTCTAAGCCAAATCAATTCCAAATCCATGAGTCATTCAAGAACCATATGTGGCCCCTACTACTGGCAAACATCCAGAGTACCCATTGCTACCAGGCATGAGGAAGTAACTGATAGTGTATCTGCCAGTAAAAGAACTTAAATATTTCAGCAAGTATATTTTAATATTTGACCTGCCTTATAGGCTTAATTAAGTAATGGTACCAAGTGCTTCAGATCAATATAAATGCAAATTATTATTTATATTACAGTAGTGCTAAAGGCCCCAATTCAGATCAGGGCCAGGTGACTGGCACTGCAGAAATATGCTGAGAGGCAGAACACATGCACAGGACTTACTGCACATTAAATCAGTGAAATGCACTGTTTGCTAGTACCAACACATACAGGTACTTGAAAAATGGTGCATTAGTCAATGCACTGTAGCACACTTGTTGATACTGACTGGGAGCAATATGTTCCTGCTGCTTCCTGGCTAAGTCCCAGTGTGGGGGGAGCTGTGCTGGCTGTAAAGGAAGATGTCTCCCTAGCACATGGGGATTGGGATGGTCCTGATTCCCATCCAGCCAGGAGAGCTGTGCCAGCTGCATGGGCAGCTTGTTGTCCCAGCCATGTGAGGGTTGGGATCCCCATATGGCCCCATCCTGATCCCCACATGCTGGGGAGACTGCTGTCCCTGCAGCCAGCACAGCTCTCTCTGCCTGACAGACCAGAATTGGCCCCCGTGCCCCTGACAGTTCCCAGGGGGCAGCAGGGGGGCAAAGCAGGGCAGAAGCAGCCTGGACTGGGTTTCTCCTGTCAGGCACAATGTGCTCATGATGGGGACACACATGTAGATGTGCTCCTGGGACCACATTAATGAGCTTGAATATTCTGCACAGAAAATTCAGGTGCATTATCATAGTATCATAGTATCATAGTAGCTAGAGTCGGAAGGGACCTAGGTAGATCATCTAGTCCGACCCCCTGCCTTGGCAGGAAAGAGCACCGGGGTCAGATGACCCCGGCAAGGTGCTTATCTAACTTCCTTTTAAAAATCCCCAGGCTAGGAGCCTGCACCACTTCCCCTGGAAGCCGGTTCCAGGCCCTAGCCGCCCTGACTGTGAAGTAGCGCCTCCTAATATCTAATCTAAACTTACCCTCCGCCAGCTTGTGACCGTTATTCCTGGTCACTCCTGGCAGCGCACGGGGGAACAGGGACTCCCCCAATACCCGCTGATCCCCCCTGACCAGTTTGTAGCAGGCCACAAGGTCCCCCCTTAACCTTCTCTTGTGGAGGCTAAACAGGTTCAGGTCCCGTAGCCTCTCCTCATAAGGCCTGCCCTGCTGACCCCTGATCATACGAGTGGCCCTCCTCTGGACTCTTTCCATATCGTCCATGTCCCTCTTGAATTGCACATGTAGATGCACCCTTTATTATTACACTGAATTCTTCCAGTTCTAGGTTAGCACATAATCTAAAATGCAAAATTAACATGAACTATGACACAACTAGAAACATGTTCTTGTGACTTTCTTGGATGAAGAGAAAGTAAAAAGCCCAATATTTTAGTGTTCATTGATTAAGAAAAGATAATAAGCAAGCAGCTCTGAATAACACTCACCCTGCCTCAGAATATTGCTCAATGAAGCCCCATGTATAGTTTATAATTATATTAGAAGAGACATCTTTGACCTCGACCTCAGTTAATTGACCCTTTACAGTTTTTCAGATTTGGATAAAAAGTCAGCTGAGGGAGAGTTACAAAAATGAAAGTCTATTCAAACACTGTATTTTAAACTCTGACTCTAAAGAATATACAATAAATACCCCTTGAAGATAAAAAGAGCAAAAATCAGAGAAGACTAAGACTTCTTGTGCCTGTCTTTAAAGGAAAAGCTGATGAGTTTATGAAAGTGGACTGGGTTGCCTTTCTGTGAGTATTCAGACTGTAGAAAAGCATCTGAAAGGCCCACAAAGAAATAACACTATAGAGCTAAAGTAATTATATAAGCTGATAAAGACTTCCTTCAGTGTTTTATTCTTTCTTGAAGGGGTTAAAAAATGTATTATTTAAAACATAAAAGCCACTGTAGTAAGGACTGGATTTGCTTCAAACTGAAATGATGAACTTTGGAACCAGAGTGAAAAAAAATAAATGATTTTCAAATATATATAAAAAATCACAAAAGAAGGAAAAAGCAAAAGATTAATAGGAAAAAGCATAAACAAACATATACTAGTACAAATTTGTTCAATTAGATGCTATTTTAGCCTGGCACACAGATGGTTGCAGAAAGAGACTATACTGCCAATATAAAAAGGAAGGCACAAACATCAGAGTAGATATGAGAAATTACTTTGTCAGGGACAGAATAAGAAAACTGTAGAAAAGCTTACAGGGCAAAGTTATTAAAGCTGAGATAATCTGTAACACAAATGTATCTAGGTGCTGGATTCCAGGAAATGCTGAGACATGGAAGGTAAAACTTGACTTTGATGACCAAATAGCCTTTTTCTCCAAAAATGCCTTGAACTTTTATCGACCAGATTATTTCATTTGCATTTTTTTCTTTTGCTTTTAATCAGGCTTCCAAGGCAGACCAATAAATTTATTACATGTCAAAATGAACACACTGAATATTATCTTCAATGGTGACTTCTTTGCATTTTTGAAAGGGTGATGGGATGATGCTATAGCAGATTCTTTATGATCTGAGTTACCATTTCTGAAAATGCCAAGGTGTCTGAGGATGTGACCAAGCTGTACTTCACAAAGGAAACAAGGGGAGGCAAAAAACGTATATCTGGTCTCCTGCAAGTTTGACTAGGATCCTAGTGTTGTCTATCTTCACTGTAACTGGCCACCAAAGTCTGTTATGCCAATTGGTCTCATCAGATTTCCAAAGTTCGCTGGCCATCAAGCACGTTCCTGGAAGAGTAGTACAGACTCATATGTGAAAGGCTGTGTTCTCTGGATCATCTATGTTTAAATGCTCTTCTGAACTTGAATACTTTCCTGAATAATGTCCATAAAGAGCTAATCATTTTTTAAATCTAACAAAACTATTTGCTTCAGTAATATTCTCAGGTTAGTTTAAGTGTCGTCTTGAACGGGAGCCTACATAAATAATAACAGCAGTTACACTCATTAGGATAAAAAGTATAATGGTTGTCAGCCTTTATAGTACAGGACATCAGCCAACTACTAATTGTCTGGTTTAGGAAGGAAGTTCTTTTATCATGATCCATGGCGACTCTCACTAAATTAATACTATCACTATATTAATATAACAAAATTTTTTAGTCTTAACTCTGAACTGGATTCTCTTTTGACACCTACAATACATTTGTAAGGATTTTTTTTTATCTCCCAAATGACTAATACATGATCTTGAACTTAACTCCAGATCAGCAATATGTTATTGTCTAAGATCTAATTGAGAGGGTAGTCCTCGGTACAACTGGATGAGTTTCTTGACCAGTTATGTTTTAAATTTAAGTTGCAATGGCTACAAATGCTTTATTGGCAAAGAAAATCATACCTCAAACTAAAATTTCCCCACTATAAAGCTAATATTCCTTCCTGTAATATCATTTGTGATTTATTGCCTCTTTCGTCTGTCAGATAATATCTTGTTGTTTAATGCATCTGAGTAACTCTGATGATGTAGTTTTAATCTCTTTTTAAAATCTGAAAATATTTATATCACCCCATAGTAGGGCAGTTCCCACATGACTGATCTGAGCTGCTAGAGTAGTAGAAAGCAGCTGTCAGAGAGCAGAGGGTCAGAGCATTTAATTGCAGTCATTACAGACAGGAAAATCGCCTCTGAGTTAACCTCACAAATCAAGATAATACAAATCCTAGCCCAATACTTAGTGGAAAAAAGCATTTATATCATATACCACCTTTTCACCTGCTTTCTTGTGAAAGATGAGGGTTACCAGGAGAGAAACTAGAAAGTACACTTCCAAGTAGCATATACCTTAAGTATCATAACTTAAGTTTTGCTGGATGTAAGTCATCAATACAACAACACTTCTAGTTCAGATTTCTCAACATTTCTAAACCTTTCTATGTCTATCAGTGGCTGTGTTATAGCCATTACCACGGTATCTGTGTCTACAAAAACCCTGTGGAGTGAAAAAAAATACCGTTATCCCCATTTCCCTGAAGCGGAACTGAGGCATAGAGATTGCTTAGAAAATCAAACTATAAATGAATCACTTATGATCACACAGGAAACGTGGTTGGTTCAGGAACTGAACTTAAATCTGTTAAGTGCTTTTACCAGCATCCCCCCACTCCCCCGCAAAAAAAAAAGAAAAGAAAAAAAACCTAAGCAGACCATCATGTACATCTAATTTCTGGTTGGGTCTGTCACAAGGTAGCTCCATTTTTTCCCTGAGTTGCTCACCTAATGCCTTCTGTGACAATGCTCAACAACGACCCCCCCATGATGCAAGAAACCTGCTACCATTGGAATGATGCTTTATTTTTTAAATGTTTTATTATCACTAAAATTTGAAATGTCACTACCAGTCATTGTTGTTTCTTTGATTTCACCTCCATTTTGATTTTTAATCTGGTTATTTTGGCAGGTTGCTACTACACTTGGGTCTCTCTTTATGTGAATTCATATGCTTCAGGGGCTCCACCCCCGAAGTTCTCCAGACCTGGCTGGGCACAGTCTCGAATCAGGTCCAAACAGCTCCTTGCCCCTTCCCTTCTGGGAAAGGGCAGGGCCTTGCTTTCCCTGGCTTGCTTCTGATTGGCAGATGGGCTCCACCAATCGGAACTGCAGAATCTCGAGCCCAGGACTCATCTGGAGCTTAAGAGGTAAGTCTGCTACACACACAAGTGTCTATGAGGTCACTAGGTCAGCCCCCGTAGTTAGCCAGTGAAATGTCTAAGTATGGGCCTTTGTGAGATAACTACCAGGGCTGAAATCATAACAGAGAGGTCTGTGAGGTGGGTGACTGACTGACTCAGCTGTTTCTAATGTGAAAGAAAAAACTGCATTAAGGCCAGGGGCTCAGGAGGCCCAATCTAGCTTGCTTGGTTGATTTCAAGGCAAAAGCCTCTGGGCATATTTACCTAAGCACTCAAACCTACTGCTCTGATAACAATTTTTAGATCTCTCTGAAGTCAGTAGTTCAATACGCAGATAGGATCTTAAGACTTAGATTTCCATAAGACCTGTCATACATGCAGCCTGTGTGTTGAAATCCAGTCCAGGGCTTGTGCAGTTCATGTCCCACTTTAGTTCCCTGGGTTGAGCACTGCTACCATGGCAGACTGGTTTCTAAGAGATTTCTGGTTCAGCAAAGGGATTCTGAATAGAGAGAAATGTATAGGATCTTGATTCTGTTACCTTTTCTGAAAGTTCTTGTTTCAGTGATTTTCAACATATCAAAAGACATTTATGTCAGCTGAAATTGACATCTCTGTTGTTTGGACTGAAGCATAGAAGAAATTTAGAATCAATGTGTCCAAAAGTTGACAAGCCACCTGCTACAGCAACAGAGGCTCTCAGTAAACTTTACATTACAGTAGTGAAATATTTTTCTGGTTTGATGCTCTCTGTAGATTTTGGAAACATCTCACAGCATGTTATGCAAAAGCAGCAGGAGGAAGATAGTTCTTGACAGACAGAACATTTATTCCGTGAACTTTTTCTTGACCTTTTATCAATTCTGTGAACTTTCTGGAGAGAACAAAAAGTTCCTCTATTGAAAATCATGTTTGTATTTAGGTGTTCTAATACATGAAGGTTGGTGTGGCAGTACATTAGTGGAAGTGCACACGGTTGTTTCTCTGTTCATGGGGGGGTACTCTAAAATAGGGGTGTTAAAAATATGGTCTGTGGGCTTGATCTGGCCCAGCAAGCTGTGTCTTCTAGCCCATGTGGCTGCCTACAGTGTTGAAAATTTGATGAAGGATTCTGTCTTCAGGTCACTTCCTCCTCCATTTACACATGCAGTTAATGTGATGCAATAACATCCAGAACAATTTGCACTGGACAAAAATGCTTTCACATGCAACATCTGCACGTGCACCCAGGAGAGCAGCAATTTGAGCTTGGGTGGAGTAGTCCCAGGCTGGCAGAGGACACAAGGGTTCAGTCACGGGCTCCAGGTGATAGCATGGGGTGGTGGAAAGGTTGGGAGGGGTATGAGGGTACAGAATCTGTGGAGACATGTGGCTAGGCAACAGGCAGTCCCTGTACTACTGTATCTTTGAGACACAGCCAACCCATGTCACCATCTACACCTGCATTTCAGTGCAGTTACTTACTCCACTGATAGATAGTACTGCTCTTGACAGTACTGTCTTTCAGTGAAGTTAATTAATTTACTGTGCCCTAGTACCAGTGCACATGTAGACAGTGATACTTTACTGAGGAAAATGTCACTTTACTATAGCCTAATTAGTCTACTCTGCAGAAAAATGTATGTAGAGATACTCCTAGTCTGACCTATATTAGGTTGCCTTCATTTTGTGCATTCATTAATGCTGAAGAGTTAAAATATAGGCTATTTCATACCAGCATCAATGTGTTCTGTTGTTGGTTTTGATCTTACCTTTAGAAAGGAAAAGAAACTTAGTTCCTAAAATACAGTTCCAGCAATATCACTCCCAATTTCAGAAAATGATGCTACACCTTGCTTATGCAATTGTATTCAGAATGCACAGTTTTAAGGAAAGAAAAAGATTTTTCTCCGTTTCAGACTTGAGAAATAAGCCAATTTTCTAACTAGATAGCACTGAGCTAATCATCCAAGTGCTACATGTGCATGGCAATAATAAACATCTCATAACAATTAACCAGTGTTGTGGGCATTGTCTTTGATTAAAAAGCATCATCTATTAATTGGGGGTTCTAACTCTGAGCTCACTTGCAGCCAAAATTTCTTGGCTGCAATGAAGGGATTCATCTCACAGTGCACATAGTACAAATGTACGACTTTGCCCTTATATGGGCCAGTTGTCCCTTTTGGGGACTCCCAGGACCATACTCGGTCAAGGCATCTGCTAGTTTCCTTATGTGGCAATCTATGACAATGGTTTTCTTGCTGGGGGACCTATTTGGCCTCCATATATGGGTAAAGCCAGTCTGTCACAATCAGCAGCTAGTCCATAAAAAGGCCCAACCTGCCAGCAGGTCTCAGATCTCCCACCAGACAGGGTCAGGGTGGCTGCTCCAAACCAACCAAGGTGCTCCAGCTGCTGAGAGGCTGACAGACATCAAGACCTCGTGAGGAAATGGCAAGATACTTCCGCAACAGGAGCCGCAGCAGGAGCCGCCACAGAAGGCGATGAAGAGGCCATCGTGGGGGTAGATATCGAAGAAGAAGAAGAAGAGGCCACTATGGCTACAGAAGACACCACAGAGGGCACTCTCGGAGAAGGAGGAGGAGAAGGAGGAGCAGACATTAATCTCCTGAGGAGGACGAGAAGGAGGAGATGATGACTTTGGTTCTCCTGAGTGGTCTTCTCCTGCACTGTCATCACCTCTCCTTTCTGCCACTTCTCCAAAGACATGACAGAACAAGCCTTCTGTGAGACCCCCCCGCCCCTCTCCAGCAATGACTGCCCAAAATGCAAAGAGCCTGCCACCATTTGAACAATACCACCTGTCAATAAACAGTGGAAGTTTAATTTCTCATTGTTCCTGCCCCTTTCTTTTTCATCTGCATTTTGATTCATAGTCTGGATTTTAATGCACTGCTTCTTTCTCCCTTACCTTAGCACTTAACTGGTTGGACCTTACAGGAAGCACAGCACTTCCATTTTCATACCAAAAGGGATCATACTACTCATTAGCAATTTCACAGTACTGCCTTCTTGTCACCATACGTGCTTAGATGATACCACATTCTGTGATTCCTGAGACAGAGCCTGATCCCTAAAGATAATATGGAATTTGGCCAAGCAAAGTAGAAATCAGTGCATCGCTGCAGGGGTCTGTGTGAGGTTGTAGGCTATCTAGTCTTTCACAGCTGGGATAAAATCAAGATAAAACAGGTCTGTGAAGTTCATAAGTAAACTTTAAGATATAAAGACACATATTTCTATGAGATTTAGCACCTTGAGTCAACTGGATTGATGTCACAGTACAGACTGTAAAGTAACTGGCTGGGTTGATATCATTACAGGAGCATCTTTGTGTTGACCTGCCCAGGACACGTATCTCTGTATTCTGACGTGAGTGAACTGGCTATAAGTGATACTGGATAGGGCATTTATTTCATCAACTTTCTTAACGTTTTATATATTCTGTGACATTTCTGGAGAAAAGCTTCCACTCTTGCCAGTTGCATGTTGCCAGTAGGAGTTCTACTATGTGTTTGAGGGTTCTTGTGCTGAGGCACTGTGGTTGCTTTTCTGCTCATAGGTGATACTGTAAAAATAGTTAACATAGTCCCAGACTCTACCCTCCTTCCTCCTGGGATGTACTGTTGTCAAAGGGAGTTCCAGATACTATTGTTGCAATACAAACATATTTCCAAGAAACTATGGGAGGTCTGGCTTGTGGGACTTTTTGGCTGGAGAACAAACTTTCCATTCCACCATCATGGAATGAAGAGTTGTACCTCCACCTGTTTTTATCCAGAGAATGAGAAACTGTGATACATAAATTATCCAACACAGTTTGGAAGTTAGTTAGATCTGTCTAGCTACACAGGGAGTCCCTTTGATGCCTCAAAATTAAGGGCATGTCACTAAGGGAACATACCTAGAAATAGCAGGAACTCGAAGGGAAAAAAAGTCAAGAAAGCCAATGAAAAAAGGAATTGTACTTAGTGAGGAAAGTTGAATACAACAGGAAGAGGCCCTATACATGGAAGAATACAAAAGAAAAACCAAGGAAGTAGTGCATCCTACTGCTTAACAGCCAGGCTATGATAATAACCGAAGACAGAAAGGCAGAGTTTTTCAACGACTGCTTTGCTTCAGTCTTCACAAGACAAACAAATGAACAAAAAATACTGCAACCAGATCACTAACAAAAATAATATAGACAAAGAAAGGGAAAGATTGAGGGTTATGAGGGCTTTTCATTAATTCAAATGATTTAAAATCCACAGGGCCAGACAAAATTCATTTCAGGATTCTGAAGAAAATAGCTCAGGGGATTTTGAAGCCATTGGCAATTATATTTACAGTGTCATAGGAAATGGGTAAGGATGGAAAAGAGCTAACACAGTGCCCATATTTCAAAAAGGGGCATGAAGGATCTGGGGAATTATAGACTGATGATTTGATTTCAATATCTGAGAAGTTACTGAAGCAAACTATGAAGTGGTTGGTTCGTAAACATGTGGACAAGGAAAGGTATCAACAGAAGCACTCAGCCTGGATGTGTTTAGGACAAATCATACCAAGCCAACATGACTTCCTTCTCTGATAAAGTAATTAGTTGGATAGGTGAAGGGAATGTGTGTAGTTGTAGTGTACTTGGACTTTAGGAAAGTTGTTCATATGCTTCTAGATGACATTCTCATAAGTAAACCAGAGAAATGTGTGATAGATAAAACAGCTTTAAGGTGGATATAGAATTGGTTCAGTAACCACAGGCAAAGGGTGATTATAGACAAATCCATGTCAAAATGGTGGCTGGTTTTAAGTGGGGTCCCATAGGGATCTCTCCTGTGCTGCCAAAAGCTGTTTAAGTGTTTGCTAATGATTGGGGTGTCAGAATAGAGAACTTTCTGATCAATTTTGCAGATGTCAGAAAACTGGGGAGGATTGTAAATACTTTGGAGGAGCAGAGTGGGTTTCAAAAGATCTTGATAAACTGGAAAGTTGTGCTAGGAGCAGCAGAATGAAGTCCAATGTAGGCAAATATGAGGTGCCACACATATGAACATAAGAAGTGTCAGGTACTGGGTCAGGCCACAGGACCATCTTGCCAAGTATGCTGTCACATAGGGTTACCATAGTTCCAGGTCCAAAAAAGAGGATGCCTGACATGGCGGGGCGTTGCAGGGGAATATGATGGTGGGGGCACAGTGATATACCAGTGCCCTGCCCCTGCCCATTCTGTTGCCCCTCACTGACAAGCCCCTCCACCCCCAGCCCTTCTGCTGCCCCTCACTCCAGACCCACTGACCTCAGCCCTGCCAGTGGCCCTCACTCCCAAACAGCAGTACCCTGCCTTTCAGCCCTGCCAGTGCCCCTCACTCCTGACCCACAGCCCCCTGCCCTGCACTGCCCCTCAGCCCTGCTGGTGCCCCTCACTCCTGACCTGCAGCCCCCCCAGCCCTGCCAGTGCCCCTCTCTCCCAAACAGCAGCTCCCTGCCCCCCCACCCCTAGCTGGTACCCCTCACTCCCGACCCATAGTCCCCTAATGCTGCCAGTGCCCTGCATACCCAACCCACAGTCACCTGTCCCATCCCATCCCCACGTCTCTCACTCCCAACCCACAGCCCCCTGCCCTCATGCCAGCCCTGCCTAGTGCTGCTGGTGCCCCTCACTCCCGACCTGCAGCTACTGCCCCCTCTGCCTAGTACCCCTCACTCCTGACCTGCAGCCCCCTGCCCCGCTCCTAGCCCTCGTGGTGCCCCTCACTCCCAATCTGCAGCCTCTTTCCCACCTCCCAGCCCTGCTGGCTGGTGCCTCTCATTCCCAGCCTGCAGGCCCCTGTTCCTCCATGCGGCCCCTCACTCCCAACCCGCAGCCCCCTGCCTCCCAGTGCTGCCAGTGCTCTGCACTTCTGACCACAGCCACTGTCCTGTCCCAGCCCTGCTGCCCAAGCAGCTTGCTCACACACCCACCTTCCACCAGCTGCCAGGCCCCTGCAGAGAGCACATAATCTCCTAACAGCCAATCAGCTTCCCCACTGCCCTCAGTCCCAAGCAAAAGCAGAGGCTAAAGCAAAAATACAGACATTTGGTCATATTTTAAAAACCCACCTGGATGGAGCACAAGGGCCCAAAAAAGAGGACGTGTCTGGGAAAACCCGGACATATGGTCTTGCTGTGTCACACAGTGGCAGAGAGTGGCTGCTGAAAGGGAGAGTGAAATATACATGATCAGGGTTTTTCCCACTGTTCCTCTCCCACTTGCAGCCTCCAACATTTGAGGTCTAAGAAATGTTAATTCAGAGGCTGTGCCCCTGACTCCTGTACTCAATAGCTAGTGATGCCCCTTTCCTCCAAGAATGTGTCCTGTCCCATTCTGAATCTGGCTAAACTGTCAGCTTCCACAACATCTGTGGCAATGGGTTCCACACTTTAATTACAGGCTGTGTATAAAAGAACTTCATAGTGTCAATTTTAAACTTACTATCTACTAGTTTAATTTTTGACCCCTAGTTTTGTATTCTGAGAGATAGTAAACAATACTTTCTATTTACCTTCTCTTCACTACTTAGTATTTTTTAACCCTTATTATACCCTTTCTCCCCCCAACCCCACCCCTGGCATCTTTGTCCTAAACTGAGTAAGTCTAGCCTCTTTAGTTTCTCCTCATATGGAAACCTCTCCATGCCACTAAACATCCTTGTTGCTCTTCTCCCCTTCTCTGGACCTTCTCTAGTTCTTCTATATCATTTTTTTGAGGTGTGGTGAACAGAACTGGGCACAGTATTCAAGGTTTATATGCACCATAGATTTAGAAAGGGGCTTAATGATACTTTGCCTTTTGTTTACAATTCCCTTCTTAATAATCCCTAACATTTCATTTGCTTTTTGATGGCTCCTGAGCACTGAGGTGATGTTTTTAGCAAACTGTCCACAATGACTCCCAGATCTCTAGGGAAGAATACCCAAATATACAACAGGAGATTAAGGGTGGGGCAGTAGCTTTGCTGGCAAGAGCCAGGAGATTTTGGTGGATCACACTCAGCATGAGTCAGTGATGTGATGCAGCTCCAAAAAAGCAAATGTAATTTTAGACTGCAAGAAGAGGAATAGTAAGTGTCACATACAGAAGGTTAGTACTGTTCTACTATAGTATGTAAGGAGGAACAACAAAAATGATAAAGGTGTTGGAGAGCAAACCATCCAAGAACAGACTGAGCAAGTTTGATATGTCCAGCTGGGAAAAAAGGAACTTTCAAGGAAACATGATAGTGGGTATCAAATATTTGAAAGGCTGCAATGAAAAAGGGAGTAAAAACTGTTCTCCTTCACTGCATAGACCAGGACATGAAGCAATGGTTTTATATTGCAAGAAAACAGATCTATGTTAGATTTCAGGAAAAAACATCCTACCTTTTATAACAGTGAGGTAGTGGAATAGATTGTTCAAAGAAATCGTAAAATCTTTTTTACTATTTGACAGAAAAAGGTTTCCTTCAGTCATGAAGTCTTTTGGAGAAGAGACCATTGACCCTATGCTTCTAAAATCAATGACTGAGTGGGGATTGATTTCTGTAGGCATCACAGTTGCTTACAGTTTTAGCTATCTGTAAGTTCAGCAGGGAATATTTCAGGACAACTGGAATTGCATGTCCACTTTTTTGATAGTAGGAGGAAACTTAATGAGTACAAATTATAATAAAGTCCATAACTGTGACATTGCTAGCAAATTTAATCAGTTCCCACAACTATAGCATGTTGGGAAGAAGTACCTGTATAGACTGGACTGAAGACTGACTGCCAGAGGACTGGTATTCTAATCATAGCTCACGCTCTTGTTCTCTGTCCTAAATATGGTTACCTTCATTTTGTGAATTCATGAATGCTCAAGAATTATTGTGTTGTTTATGACCTTACCTTTACAAAGGAAAAGAAATTTAGTTCCTAAAATACAGTTCCAGCAATATCACTCTCTATTTCACAAAATGATGCTATTACCTTCCTTATGCAATTGTGATCAGAACACACATTTCTGAGGAAAGGAGAAAAATTTTCCTCCTTTTCAGATGTGAGAGATAAGCCAATTTTCTCACTGGACAGCATTGAGCTAATCATCTAAGTGCTGCAGGTGCGTGGCAATAATAAACCCCTCATAAGGAAGTTTACCATTCTTACCCAGGGCTGTCGGAATTGTCTTTTATTAAAAATGGTATTCCATTAATAAGGGGTTCTGACCCTGAGCAAACTTGCAGTCAAAATTTCTTCGTGTTTCATTATACAGTCATTACCACAAAGTGATCCCGCTCACAGTGCATAGAGTCCAAATTTATGACTCTCCCTTACATGGGCCAATTGTCCCTTTTGGGGGCTCCCAGAACCATACTCGGTCAAGGCAACTGCTAGTTTCCTTATATGGCAATCTATGACAATGGTTTTCTTGCTGGGGGACCTATTTGGCCTCCATATATGGGTAAAGCCAGTCTGTCACAATCAGCAGCTAGTCCATAAAAAGGCCCAACCTGCCAGCAGGTCTCAGATCTCCCACCAGACAGGGTCAGGGTGGCTGCTCCAAACCAACCAAGGTGCTCCAGCTGCTGAGAGGCTGACAGACATCAAGACCTCGTGAGGAAATGGCAAGATACTTCCGCAACAGGAGCCGCAGCAGGAGCCGCCACAGAAGGCGATGAAGAGGCCATCGTGGGGGTAGATATCGAAGAAGAAGAAGAAGAGGCCGCTATGGCCACAGAAGACACCACAGAGGGCACTCTCGGAGAAGGAGGAGGAGAAGGAGGAGCAGACATTAATCTCCTGAGGAGGACGAGAAGGAGGAGATGATGACTTTGGTTCTCCTGAGTGGTCTTCTCCTGCACTGTCATCACCTCTCCTTTCTGCCACTTCTCCAAAGACATGATAGAACAAGCCTTCTGTGAGACCCCCCGCCCCTCTCCAGCAATGACTGCCCAAAATGCAAAGAGCCTGCCACCATTTGAACAATACCACCTGTCAATAAACAGTGGAAGTTTAATTTCTCATTGTTCCTGCCCCTTTCTTTTTCATCTGCATTTTGATTCATAGTCTGGATTTTAAAGGGCTTCTTCTTTCTCCCTTACCTTAGCACTTAACTGGTTGCACCTTACAGGAATGATACCAAGAGGGATCACACATTCTGATCTCTAAACATAGCGTGGAATTTGGCCAAGCAAAGTGGAAATCAGTGCATCACTGCAGAGGTCTGTGTGAGGTTGCAGGTTAAGTAGCTTTTCTCAGCTGGGATAAAATCAAGACAAACCGGATCTGTGACGTTCATAAGTAAACTTTAAGATGTAAAGACACATGTTACCATGAGGCTTATCACCTTGAGTTAGCTGGACTGATATCATAGTGCAGACTTTGTGAGGTAACTGGCTGGGCTGATATCATTACAGGTGTGTTTTTGTGGTGACTTGCACAAAAGATTTATCTCTGTATTCTCATGTGAAAGAACAAGCTATAGGGACACCATGACAAAGGTGGGCTCTAAGCTGCTATGTTCATTTCAAGGCAGAAGATTCTAGGTCTGTTTACCTAACTCCCAAATTGGACAGCAGGTCTTAACCCTCTGTGGAGCCATTATTCAAATATTTGAAGAGTTGCCATACAGAAGTAGGACAACTTTTCCCCTCTAGGTGCCTAATGCAGTGTGTATACCAGTGACTTCAAATTGCAGTGAAGTAGGTTGAGACTGGAAAACCTTCTTTACTGTTAGTGTGTTGGTGGAATAGAATACCCACTGAGTATTCTTTTTTGGAGTCTTCCTTTTTGAAAGCTTTTGAGAAGATGCTGGACCATTGTTCAGGGTTGATTTAGGAGAAGCAATGCCTAGAACATGGAGTAAAGAGGAATAGTTGGATGTTCACAACATCCACAAACATACACTCAAGAGACTTCCACGACCACCACTCAGAGACCATGAGAAGGCCTCTGCATCCCAGAGCAGATGTAAATTGGATAGGTACATGCTCAGCAGAAGGAGAATAAAGCTACAACCTGCTTCATGATGAAAAAAGTTATGAAAGAAGATTGAAGGGGGTGGAATAAGTTTATGGACAGTATAGAATCATAGGAATGAGAGTTCTGCTCTCCTATCAGAGTACGAAAGTCACCATATGGGACCAGAAAAGATTTTTTCCCTTTCTGTTGTTGTCAGTGTCTAGATTGTTTTTTTGCCTTCCTTCCATTGGGTGTTGGCCACAACAAGATTGGGGATTTTGACTGGCGTGTGCTGATGCTCTTGCTGGGGCTTAAAAAAGACATAGAGGTTTCTGGCTAGAGAGGCTTATACCTCCACTCAGAGTCAGATCCACATTTGGGATCAGAAAGAAATTGCTTCCCCACAGATCAGCATGGACTGTTGGGGTTTTTACCTTCCTCTGTAGCAGGAGACAGGATCCTCTTTCTTGGATCTCTTGAGCATATTTTAACAAACTGCTTCCTGTCCTTTTGGAGGCAAAACACTGACAGTACCCTTACCTCCCTGCTTTAGCTGTGGCAAGTTAAAGACTATATTTTTATGTCTCAGGCATTATGCCTGGCCATTGTGTCTCTGTGAAGAATTATCCTGCCTTGGGCATGGAGGGTTGGACTAGGTGGTCTCTTGAAGTCCCTTCTAGCCCTAGTTTTCTATCCATGTAAACCTAATAGGAAAGGGTGATACATTGGTTCTGAGCAGGACCTCACAGAACCAGTCAAGTAGGATTTCTGAGTCTAGGCTATCATTGCATCTGACTTCAGCCATAATAATGCTTGGAAGGGGTAGAAACAAGATAGCTACCTTAATCTTTGGTGTAATGTAGAACCCATTAGTGCTCATTTATACCCTCTCCTTTGCTAGCCACTTCAATACATTTGTCCATTAATAGTAATCTCCAAAAATACTTGATCCTGTATTGATATTTTCTTGCGTGAAACCGTTAATTTTTGAATGACTGTTTCCGATGTTTTCAGTTTTCTGTTTAGTATGTAAGAGGTCAAAATCCTAGTGAAATGTTTTGATTTTTCTCAAACCAAAATGATTCAAATAGATAAATTGGGAGAGGGGTTCCTTGGTTGTGAATTCCGCAATGTACTAGTGCTTTATTGACAGGTAAGCTGCCTTTCATTTACTTCATATAAATTCATACTATCAGCTGACTCATCTGTTACCTGACCTTTTCTCACTGAAGTCAAAGGGAGTGTTGTAGTTGACCCTCAGCCTGGACTGAGGTCTTGGCCTTACTTTCTCTGGTTTCAGAAAGGCAGGGTTCTGCTCTTAAAAATGTATTTTCTGTCTATCTTTCAGAGCTCTCCTAATTTGTATCTCTGCCACTTCACTGTTTATTCCATCTCTTCTGAGCAATAGGTATTTAACACCTATTGACATACTTTCTTCTACCTTTATGATGATTTTCTACAATCAACATTGTCCTTATGTGAACATTTTGCACACATATGTATTCATGTCTCCTTTCAGTGACCTTGTCCTCCTCCTCATTGTTCTACTTCATTTGGACTTCTCCACCCACATTTTTCAGAAGTGGAAGCTTCAAGTTAGGCATCCAGATCAGAGACTCGATCATCAAAATGGCTGAAATAGAGACCCAGGAGACATTACTTCATTGTTGTGCTCCTAATGAAAGGGAAACATTTTCAACACTGTCAGTGCTAGTGTATGCACTAATCATAAATGTTCCCAAAAGAAGACGTCCTCTAGGCTTCAAATTCAGGCCTCTAAAAAGGCTTTTATAGACATATAGAAGCATGGATTAGATGTTGTTAAACTAATAAAATTTTCACTGAAATATGTTTACTGACACTGTGCTTTTAGGTCAGCTGGGAATAACAACCTCAATCAAGGAAAACCCTTCTAGACTCATAGACCCATCTTTACACTCCCTCTCCTTTTGATCCTTGAACACAAAAAGTAAGGGAAACGATTAGCTTTAGTTTTCATTCTCGTAAGAAAAATAATTTCTTTGAGGCAGTACTAGCAGATGACAAAACTGACAATGCCTTTAGTTAAGTTGAATTAACATAGAGAAATAATCTACAGTAATTGTTTAGATTTTCAAGAGATCTCATCATACTGAGTCTTGAATCAGGCCAGCAAGAGTGGTTTCTATCTGACTGTGTTCGTCAGAAATGCAATCAATTCTGTGAAATGCCAAAAAGTTGAAAGAACCAGTTTCTATCTATTTGTTTAAGGACCCTCTTTGTCTCTACATTGGGTAGGTCTCCACAGCTGTTTGGCATCAGAGATGTGCGTGTGTGTAAATTTGGTCTCTGCATGATGTCCTATATTAACATGGGCTAACGCTACTTAGTATGAGATGCTGAGATTGCTTGTTTAGCTGAACCTAGTCACTAAAATTTGGTATCAGAGATATACACACAAACACTGACACAAATATTATACACACACATACATATTAGTGTGTGTATTAGTGTGTGTATACATAAGTGTGTGTGCGTGTATCTCTGATACCAAATTTAAGCAACTTGGTTCAGCTAAACAAGCAATCTCAGAGTGTTATATTAGATAGCATTAGCCCATGTTAATATGTGACATCATGCAGAGATGATTTCTACTAAGGCCCAAGGGACAACCAGAATAAAGACATTTTCTGACTTCTGAATGGGTTATTCAGAGCCTCTTGCTTTACAATGTGGCCTTCTCACCAAATCTGTAGGAGAGGCCCCAAGAGCAGCTTCAGTGCCTCATTTCTGGGTTTGGTGTGTGCAAAACGGGAACAGGAGCAGATGGGCAAGATGAGCTCTTTGATGCTGTCCTCAAAGCACCACACAAGCATAGAAATGTACTTTTAAATGCTATTTAAGGCCTTGAGATAATAGTGGAATGGCGGCTGTTTCACTTGGCAGGTTCAGAGATGCTGGTATGGGAGAAAGAGAGGGAAATAAGCTGCAGCCAGGCTTACTGAACTGAAACCCACTTTACAGTACTGTTATGCATCTATCACCCTAACACTGAAAAGAAAGAAAAGACTAGGAAGAGCAGGGAGAACTTACTGGCCAGTGATTGGATCAGATGAAGTCAGCCCCCCATGAGAGAATATGTAGTATTCAGATGCACTTGGCAGGCTGAAAAACACATCAAGCAGGATGACTACCACTGGAGGAGAGAGGACTCGCTTTAAGCACCCATTTCAGGAAAGAGAACACTGAATGAGGAAAGGAATTTGCTAGCTGCTAACACAGTGTGCAATAAGCTAGAGTGCACCGAGCCATATACTTAGGGAATGACCTAAATCTCAGTAAAATTAAAGGATTTTGGTGGACTGCTCACAGCACTCAAAGCCTATATTTCATGGTCTTTTTGAGACAAGCTGCCACTCACCGATCACTGGCCGAGGGCCCAATCACTCACCTTCAGACTGCAGTGTTGGTGCAACATTGCATCTGGCTTCTTAAAAGATGGTGCTGAAATATTTTCACTTTCTTGGCTGATGCTTTTACTGAGTCTACGTCACTAGCTTAGTAGCTCTTTCAAATCATGTGTTCTATGGGTGCAGATGTTGCCACACTTTCTTTGTATCCAGTAAGCTTTTATTTTTTGGGAGGTGATTCTGTGCAAAATTTCAGGAAATGCCATTTTTTGCAGTGATCACAGAACCAGCATTTTTCATGGTTTCTATGAAAATTGTGAAACTGTGATTTAAGTAGGTCTGTATATATATTGGTAGTTATATCAGTACAAATGGTCAACTCACACCAAGAGGACTCAACCACAATTTCTTCTCCAAAAAGCTATTGGATGGAATACATTAAAGGGGAATCTTTGTGTAGGTCTCTCTTTTCATCAGAATGAGCATATATCGGGCTCAAGACCTAGCAGGGCTCATACATGGCTTTCCTGCCTCTCAACATGTATGTGCACACACACACACACACACATCTACACACACACACACACATTTGGAAAGACTAACAGCATGTCTACACATTTTAAAAACTTCACTAGTTAGTTCAGTAGTAAACCAAGAAACATCTGTTAGGAATGCTTAAAGGTACCCAGCACTGCACAAAGGCACAAGTAGAGCAATTAGGCTATGCTTCATTACAATGCTCCCTAGCACAGTCTTCTGACCATGTAGAAATGTTCTATGCATTTGACAAAGCATACTGTCACTCAGCAAAAATTCAATGTCTGTCTGTTATTTTTTAAATACTATTTGTTGGGGAAAAAAGATTATTTAGCCAAGCCATTTTTCAAACCCAAGATAGAATTAAGCATATGCAATCATTTTAATTTAATCTTTTTAATTTAAACTTTGAATTGTTTTGGAAATTAATTAAGTTAATTAATTCTAAATAATTTGATATTTCGGTTTTGACAGGGTTGAAATAAATTCAAACAGAAATCTATTCTGAACCAGGGAATTGTCACTTTCCTAATTATAAATCATCATTCTGCCAGTTGCATGTATATAATAAGCATTATGCTAGAAAACTGTCTTGCAGCTCCCACTCTCTTCTGTTCTTTGCATTTGTAATTTTAGCACAGAAATCCTTTTGTGTGGAAATTACGAAAAACTGCATCAGCATATTTCCTATCTTAATTCAAGGGATATAAAAGCTATGCCCACAGAAGCAGATATAGCTGTGTTTGGTTATAATGTGTCAAGAACTGCTGCTACACTACAGTATATTACTAAAAGAACCAATTACATGTCACTGATTTTCTTACTAGATTTTACATTGATCAGAAACTGATGACTTGCCTAGCATGGCCATGAGAACACAGAATTGCAGAAACTATCCTTCAAATGAATAATTGCCATTGATTTCTTCACTAATAACAATCAATGTATGGATTGAGTTGATTCTTTCCCTTTGTGGAAAGATATAATAGCAAACATTGCAGCTCCACTGGGCTAGAGACCAACAACTACAGAATCCTAGTGTTTGTAAGTATAAAGTTCCTATTCAGAAAGGACTCGATCCTGCAAGGTATGGAACAATTCTGGCCCCCATCCAACAAAGCACTTAGGCACGTGCAATCATGCTGCAGTTAGTCTGTCTATTTGTGTGCTTAAAATTTAGCACATGTATAAGTGCCTTGCTGGATCAAGGCCAAAGTGCTCTTCAGGACTGAAAACTTCCACAATCCTTTCATCCACCTAGGCCTGATCCAAAACCCACTTCAGTCAATAGAAAGATTCTTAGTGTTGTCAATGGGCTTTGGCTCAGGCACTTTTAAGATTTTTTTCCCAAACTTGTAGAGTATTTCCTACCCTAAATTAACATGACTACAGACTAGAAACACCCCTTCTATTCTGTAGCCTGATTGCTCTTAACTTGGGACATTTTTTCCAGATACCCATTCTACATAATCTTCAATATCACTCCATTGTTTTAATCAACTGTTTCTACCCTGTTATCTAGGTCTTCATTAATGCACAATTGCTACAACCCTTTCACCCTTTTTTCCCTTCTAGGTGACTGATATAAAGTAGCAGTTTGTTAAGCCTGCCATTGTGAAATTCTTGTTACTTAGATTCCTCCCCCTCCCCCATCATTTATCAATGGACCTCCTTTTCTTCAGTATTTCTTTTATGCCTAATATATTTATAAAGGTTTTTATTGCTACCCTTAGCCCCGTTAGCTAGCAATATGTCATTCTTTCCCTCCCTCTCCTATAAGCTTTCTGGACTCACTATTTTTTATTCCCTCCATCCCTTTTTCCCTATTTCCAGCATAGTTTGTCTTTTGCTTTCAGCTCCTGGTGAAGCAGTGATACATACAATTTTTAAAGCAGCCATCCATGACATGCTGGTTCTTCCATTTTATCAGAACACCCTCAGAAATACGGCCAGAAAAAATAAGCTCTCAAATGGTATATAGCTTTAAGAGCCTGGTCCTACAGCTTCTCCACCGTACAGCCCACAGACCTCAAGAGAACACTAAAATGGACAGACCAGATCAAAACAATGGTAAGTCTAGCTCCGTATTCTCTCTCCGTCAGTTAGACGTTAGCTTATGCCCTGAAGCCTTAGAGTTTGAAGCTACGATGTTGAAAAGTGGATTCAACATGTTAACCCTTACAGCCTTGCTAATGATGTATATGTATTATCTACCTGAGTCTCAGCAAAGTTTTAAGCTTATTGAAGAGCATGCCCTACAGTCTCTCAGTAAATCAATGGCACCCGTGGCTGAACAAATGTAGTAGAGCCATCTTAGTCTTACGATGTTCATTGTGCTGAACTGTTTAGTGGGCCTGTACAAGTCAGGAGCGATCCAATCTGGCTTCAGATCTGGCTGCTTCAGATGGCAGTGATCCAATCCAGAGCTCTGGGACCGGGTATCTGCCTTGATCCGGCCGAAGTGGCTCTGGAGCCACCTTAGAGATCTGGCCATAGGGTATAGGGGAGAATCAATGAAATATCTATAACTTTGTTGTTTTTGGTCTGAGTTGGATGAAACATGCAGGGATGGTAGCCTCTGCTGAGAGCATGAAACCTGACAAGTTTCAAGAATATAGGTGCAGGGTTTGGAGGGGAACTGTACCCCAAATTCTTGAAAGCCAAACTCATGTCACTGCTGTGTGTTTCACCACAGGGGGTGAAAACTGTAGAGCTGGTAGCTCTTACTGATGCCACAAAGCCTGCCAAGTTTCAAGGAGATAGGTGCAGGGGTTCACCCCGCTAAGTTGTAATGCATAGACGTGACAGGAGTTTTGCTTTTGACAATTTGAGGTACAGTTGCCCCAAAACCCCTGCACTGATATTCTTGAAACTCACCAGGCTTCATCCACTCTGCTGAGTCTACCACCCCTGAAAATTTCATTGACATTGGACAAAAAACAACAAAGTTATAAATATTTTATTGTTTCCCCATTATACCCTATGGCTGGATCTCCGAGGCAGCTCTGAAGCGCTCCGGGAAGCCAAACGAGGCGGTGCCCGGACATGCTCTAGGAAACTGGAAGGGGTGGAGGGGTATGTCCTAGGTTTTTTCCAGTCCAGTTTTACACATGCAGTAGAAGATTTTGGATGCTGTGCTGAACCAGCCCCAAATTTCAGACCTGTTCAAATTCACACAGTATACGGTAACACAGGACTCTGTCTGCATCAGGGGCAAGCAAGAAGCAGAACAAAAAGAAGAGTCAATGCAATTCAGTGACTTAAAGCAGGAAAAGAATATATATTTTTTATCAGTGAGTTTCCCTCAACAAGGAGGCATTATAGATTTTGACAGATAAGGAAACATGATAACCCCCACCCTGCCACATCTGGAAAAAAAAGCAAACAAACAACAAATCAGCAGTAAAAATCACCCTTATTGCAGATGTAGACATATGATGATATGCCACACCTCTGTGGGACAACCCATACAGAAGTGTGCAATATATTTTAGTACAAGTTACCTGTCTTGTCTTTGACTCAAATGTGTGGTCCCCACACTTCTATTCCTGAAAACAGTTTACACAAGGAATGAAAAATCATGGAGTTATGAAACAGTCTTTGGAACAAAAGGATTTTGCTTCTAAACTTCCCGTATGATGGTTTTCGTGTCCCTGATTCTGACTTGTATTAAAGGTTCATATCTGCCCTTTGAGATGAATGGTAGTGTTGGAGTGATGTAGCTGTGATGTCCAGGAATTATGAGAAAGGGAAGGATTTTTTTAGGTGATATCTTTTATTGGAACAACTGCATGGTTGGGAATAAGTTAGACAAGCTTTTGAATGTAAAGCTTGATAAAGAATTTGAGTTGGCCTAATAAAACATATCAGATTTACCCAAAGAACCTTGTCTGCCTATGAAGAATGCCTTGCATTCAAAAGTTTGTCTAACTTTATCTTAGCCAGGGAGTTGGTTTAACAAAAAATACCACCCCAAAATCTTTGGAGATGTATGGATTTTGTATCCCTTATTCAGAAGTTATAAAACTTCTGGGATTTTCACTGTGAGTTTGCTTGAGTGGGTATGAAAACCAAGAGTCTTTTTTAGATTTTATTCAATTTGAGCCATGGGTAGAAAGCAAATTTTCCTTCAGTTGTGCTGTTATACTGACAGGTTCACTGTATTTAGTTTCCTGGGCCTGTTTTTTTTCTAAACAATCTTATTTCAGGTGGCCTTTTCAGTAAATGCATATTTAAGTCTTTGCCTCCGTGTGTGCATATGTGATATGTGTACTGCTGATAGGGGTCACATAATTTCACTAGATACAGAACAGCAGCTGCTAAATCCTCCCCCAGGAATGATTGCTTCCTCATTACTAATTCCTTTCTTTACCTGGAGTCATCAGACTGAAATCCAGAAAAAAGACTAGACCAGATCTCTCAAAGGAAACCTTTTTCAGCTTCTCCTGATCTCCTGAATCTGCAGGATTTAAAGCCATGGTACTGTCAGTCCACAATCCAAAGAGGAGGGGAAATCTTTAGCATTATTTCTTTGGTTTATTTTTTTCTAAAATCCCTCTATTGATGCAACAAAAACACCAGAACACAATCCCATTGCTAATGGCGTAAGCAATTCTACTGCTGTGTTCCCCTAAATCTTTCATCATGATATAACATCACAACTTCCAGAATTGGTGACTAGAGGACAAATCACAAAAGAATAGAAGTAAGACCAAAAACCCACAGAAATTAATTAAATGGAAAGAAAAGGGTGAACCACAAACATTCCAATTGTATCAACTGGAACTGTGTCAGCTGTACCTGTTATATAATTATACAAGTCCTATGCTGGCACAAATTTCCTGAGCACTATTGCTTTAAGATATCCTTATCCAAGAACCTACTGTCAATAAACCACAGAACAGAAGCCAAGCATGCAAGTTATCCAGCTGTTTCATTTAATTTTCATGCAGAGGGGGATCTTTTCCATTCCAAAACATTTGCTAAACTTCCCATTACACACCTTATTGTCATTCTTTGCTTGTTAAATAATTGTGCTGTGATGAACACCCAAAGGCCTGAATCACTGTGTAAGGCACTATACATGCTTGTGGGAAAATATGGCCCTACACCCCATGATCTTATACATTTTTGACACAGATGCACCCATTTCAGAGAAGAGCTTCTTGGATTTGGAACTAATAGGAGACAAGGCATAAGCAAACCTGATAACTAATAAGAAGTGGGAATGAAGGATAATGTTACAAATCACATATAAACATGGTTGTATATTAATGGAACTATGATGATTTATGCCAACTGAGGAAAGAAGGGACCTCACAGTGTCATCTACTCCAGACCCCTGTTCAAAGAGGGATCATCCCTGACTAAGCTGTCCCAGCCAAATGTCTGCCTAACCATCTCTTAAAAGTTTTCAGGGATGGAGATTTTATAACTCCTTTAGGTAACCTTGACCACCCTCACAGTCAGAAAAGTTCTTCGTAACCTCCAACTTAAATTTCCTCTGCTGCAGCTTGAGGCCATTGCTCCTAATTCTATCACCTATAGTCACAGGAAAAGTTTCTCTCCACCCTCTTTATAATCAACTTTCAGGTACTTGAAGGCTGTTACTAAATCACTCATCAGACTTCTTTCTTCAGACTAAATAACTATTGATCTTTCAGCCTCTCTTCTTAACTCATGCTTCTCAGGCCTCTAATAATTTTTGTTGCTCTCCACTGGATTTTTTCCAATCTGTCCACATCCTTCTTGAAGCGTGGAGCCCAAAACTGGACACAACACTCCAGGTGGGGCCTCACCAGTGCCCAGTAAAGCAGAAGAATCACTTCCTCTGATTTACAAGCGATACTCTTGTTAATAAACCCAGTATGCTCCTGGCTTTTTTAGCAGTTTAGCTAATATTCTCCTTATGCTCCTCAATAACACCTAGGTCCTTCGCTGCAGCACTGCAGCCTAACAAATCATTTCCCAATCTGTTTTTGTGCATGCAATTATTCCATCCCAAGAATAGATCTTTTCACTTGCCCTCGTTGAATTTCTTCTGATTGATTGTCAACCATTTCTCCAGTTTATCCAGGTCATTTTGGATCTTAGCTTTACCATCTAGAGGCTCTGAAATGCCTCTCAACTTTGTATCATCTACTGATGTGCTAAGTTTGCACTCAATCCATCATCTAAATCATTAATAAAGATTTTAAACAGTACTAGGCCCAGGACAGACCCAACCAGAGCCCACCTCCTCCCACCTAGAAATTGAACCATTGATGACTGTTGAACACAATGATCCAAAATGCAAACAATTAGCCCAAATGTATTAAAGAAGGTGGGGCAGCATAAGATACATCTCTCTGATTTTACATACTGAAGGGATTCTCCCCTAGAGAGCAGATTATTTATAATATATATGACTTGGCGTCCCAAGATCTAGCCTCAGCTATGGCATCACAGGATTATCCAAAGAGGCTCTGCCCCAACTCATGCAGACTCCCGTAGTTCTCAACCTTTTGAAATTCAAGCCACCCCTCATTAGATTCAAGGCACCTATCAGATAATTCCAGCTCTTGCTTTCACTTATTTCTTGACTATGGAAAAATAGTAGAGCAATAAATACTTCTATAGCAAGGACCTCAAAAAGACACAGCAGGTCTGAATGTTTCTGATATTATGGATTCCTATTTGGAATCTCTAAGTTTAACTTGTAAATCACATGTATGTGTTTGCACAGCTAGCAATGGCACCATGTGGTACCCCTAAAAGCAGCTTGTGGCACCCCAGGATGCCACAGAACCCTGGTTGAAAGTCATTGCTCTAGATGTTTTTGACTTTGGATTAGATATCACAACATGGCAACAATATCTTTAATGTGAAAGAATTATCCTTGTCCAAGCAGAAGCCTTTCCACCCTCCCATCAAACAGGACTGAACAGAATGGTTGACCCTCAAAGGTTGTAACCTTAAGAATCTTCAGTAGCATCTTGATGGAAAACCTTCCTACTCATCTCCCTGCCTGTATATTCAGTACACAGTGCATGGAATCCTCAAAAGAATAAAACTTTCCTCTCTAAGAGTACCTTGCAGCCCTATTCTAAGAGTGGAAAATACTTTAGTTTTTAAATTACTCACATGATGCATCTAGATAGCATCATAGCTAGCACAACTGATACTCCCTCCCTATCTCTGCAGGGGTGGAAGCAGCAGAGACTGCAGCAGCTGTACCTCAAGTCCTGCTGCAATTGGCCACTTGCAGGCACAGCTCAGCTCAGTAGTGGGGACTTGTGTGGAAGCAACCCTGGCCCAGGCAAGACTGGGATGATCTGATCATTCAGGGGCACGTGTGGGGGGCTCCTGCCATTGGGCGGAGGCCCCAGGGGCCCATGCTCCCCCTGTGCTCAGGGCACAGTGGGCAACCAGCAGCAGCAGCCACCTCGCCCTAAGCACAAGTAGGGGGGTACAGGACCCCAGGGCCTCCACCGGGCTGCATCCAGAGGCAAGAGCCTGTCCCACACACCCCTGGACCACAATGACATCCAGACCTGGCTGGGCCAGGGAGCAAACCACGTTCTTCTGGCTGCCAGGTGGGCACAGCTCAGTGAATCCGCAGCACAAAGGGATCGGGCCCTGGCCCAGCCAGGTCTGGGAAACTCCATAGTCCAGGGGCACAGGTGGCAGGGGGGCAGAATCAGCCCTGGGGTGACCTTTAATTCCAAAAGTGATCTTCACCATAAAAAGGTTGGAGACCACTGCTTTAGGTTATCTGTTTCACCTGCTTAGGTCTACCTAATATCTAACTTAAATTTCCATTCTTGTAATTTAAGGCCCATACTCCTGTCCCTTTCCACCTCACAGAATAGTCTATTTCCATTCTCTTTATAACCACCTTTGTGTATTTGTGGACTGCTATCAACCCCGCCCCGCCCCCTCCCGACGTCTTCTCCAAACTAAATAATTCTAGTTCTTCTATTTTTTTCTCCATATGTCATGTTTGCTAGAACTCTAATAATTTTTCTGACTTTTTCTAACTTGTCTACTATGTCTTTCTTGCAGTAGGGTCCCCAGTATTGGACACAGAACCTTAGATGTGGCCTCACCAGTGCTCAATAGAGGGGAAGAGTCACTTTCCTTGACTTGCATGAAATACTGCTGTTAATACAACCCAGTTTGCTTTTGGTTTGTTTGACAACAAGAAAACACTGTTGAATTATATTAGCTTGTGGTCCAATACATGCCCACATCCTGTTCTGTAGTACTGCAGCCTAGTCCAATGAATTTCAACCAGGGTGCCAAAATCCTTTCAAGACTGCTATGTTATCTAACCCCTGCATGAGGAGGAAAATGCTCTCCTCCCCTGTCTAGCACCTTGTGCCTGCCCCAGCTACACCAGCTACTGTGTCTCTGAAGACTGCGCTATTGCTGCCTTCCCCTGCCCCCAGGCAGCCCCTGTGCTAGCTTCCCCTCCACACCCAGAAGCATGCTCATGTTCTGCTGCAGGTGGGTAGACATCCAGATAGAGCCATTCTTTGCAACCTGGATCATCTCCTCCACTCCTGCCATGTTCCCAGGGCTGGCAGGAGGGGTCATAGTGGCAGTCATTGTCACATGAGACCCTGCAGGATCAATCTCAGTAGTGGGGGCTGCCCTTACCCCCTGTCAGGGTTCAGCCAGGACATAGGTGGCTGGGCCTGAAGAAAGGCCCTGGAAGACAACTAGGAAGTCAGCAGGTTACTGGAACAGCAGGTCAGGGCAAGGGGCATAGTCCGATACATAAGACGAGGTCAGGAGCCAGAGTTCAGAGAGCTGGTGCTGAGTTCCAGCCAGAATCAGAGATCAGGGTCAGGAAAGCCAGGCCAAGTCAGGATGCCAGGAAAACCAGACAGAACAGAGCCAACACCAAGTTTTAGGGGAGATACAAGATCAGGGTCAGGAAAAGCCAAAATCAGAAGTGAGGAGAACCAGAGAGAGATATGAACGCAAGGCCCACCAACACAGACAGAGGCTATGTCAAGGTGGGCCTACAGCCTGTGGCTGCAGGTGTATTTAAAGGGTTGAGTGGTGCTTTCAGCAGCCAATCGGGTTGCAGAGAGCTGGGTCAGTCACCTTAGCCTGAGATCAGACACAAGTGTGGTAACTCAGGTGCGTGGCCCAGCCAAGCCTGCTTTTTCAGACTCCCTAACACTTCCTCAGATACAGACCAGGGTTGGAGGGGGGTGATGTGGTAGGGGAAGGCAGTCGAAAGAGCAGGACCCAGCTGGGTTAGATCCAGCCCCAACTGTTCATGCCTGGCACCCGCTAGATCAATGGTTCTCCACTGTTTTAGCCTCAAGGCATCCCTCCAGATCTTTTCTGAATTTAGGTCCCAACTCCATGATTCTCAACTGGGGTGCTGAGAAATTAAAAAAGGAGGGGTGTAATATGGAGGGTTGTTTTGTAGCTAAAAAGGCTGAATACCACTACCCTAGTCACTCATTGACCAATCTGCATTTTGCATGTGATTGTTCTGTCCTTAGTGCAGGACTTTGCACTTGTCCTTATTGTATTTCATTTGCTTAATTCTGAACCACTTTTCCACTTTATAAAGGTAGAAAACAACTTTATACATTCTGTTCATTCTGAACTTTGATGGTGGTTTTGTTTTCTGAAGTCTTGCCCAGAAGGTCCATAACTCAACCACATGGAGCTTAGTTTATAGTACCAATCCCAGAAAAACAAAGAGCTTCAGAAATCCTCCCAGTGTGCACCTCTGCAGCTTTTAGCTGTGTCCAACTTCCCAAACCAACCCTGGCAGGTTCAGCTATTTTTTATTTACATTTTTGCTCTCTTGAGTGTTTTATGCCTCAAACAATACATAGCTGCATACATTTTCTGATAGGCTCCTTATTTGCTTAATCTTCTCACCATGAGTTTCCCCCCTCCCTTTCTGTTTTATTAAGCTGCTTGCATTGCTAGCTAAGACACTGTACTTGACAAAAGATGCCATTGTTTGAAAATACAAGATTTCCTCCCAGACCTATCATTAACAAGTCCCACATCTTGTCTCTATTGCCTTTTCTCTGTAGCATGGGTCTTAGCCTTAAATAAGTCACCATATTTTGCCTGTGCAGTTGGGTAATAAGCTACCATGACCTAGATTTTTCAGAGTAATACATTGCCTCTAAACAGATGTGACAAGATAATGTTCAATCACTGTAGCGTTCTTGACATCCACTGAGCTAAATGCCTAAAACCCCACTCGTATCAGAAAAGGATGACTGGAAAAAATACCTGTATTTGCCTTTTTCTTAGATTGCTAAAGAAACATAGCAGATATGTAGCTGTTTTTTTCCATCACTCCTTTGCAAATAGACCATAATATCTGTCACCAAGCAAAATAATGTAAAGAAATAAATGAGAAGGAGGATTGGCCTAATTAAGCTAATTTGTTTGGAACTAGGGAATTTATTATACTTCCATCCATATCTATTGTTTATTTGAACTGTATATGCCTCCTCACCACTCAAAATAAGGTTGCAATTTTTTAATCAGAGGAAACCAGCAATTTTTTTCCTTCAGAGTTTATTACATGAATTCTCCTGTGTTCTTCGTTATACACTGCTGGCATACTATTTGGCCTCTCAGAAGAAATGGACTGGGGGTGGGGAACGGGAATTAACTTTTTGAGCCCATGTCCATATATCCATATGTGGAATTGTGGGATGACTGCAATAAATCCCATCTTATTATCCTACATATGAAATGTAACTAGGCTAATGACTATATGGAGAAGATTAGTGTAAGCAGAGTTTAATTTTGTAGAGGCACGGTGTCACGGAGCCACAGAGGTGCGCCGTGATTGAGAGGGTGATTGGCAGAGCTGTCAATCACCCAGGCAGCTCAGGTGCCTGGTTTCCAGGGCAACCAGGTGGTCACATGGCCGGAAGAGGGCAGGGCCAGGCCTTTATAACTAGCTGAGGCCGGAGCTAGAAACACAGTTCCCTTCTGGCTGCCGCAGGAGCAGGAGCTCTGCGGCTGAGCTGAGTGGCCTGGGTTAGTGGCTGCTACTTCATCGCGCTAACCGGCTGCAATGATGCAGGGAACAGCATCGCCCTGACTGGAGGTAGGATGGAAAGCCCTGGTGGGGTTTGGAGTTGTTAGGCGTGTGGAGCCTCTGTATTTTTGTTATAGCCAGATGGCTTGAGTGTTACGTTGCAGTTTACACCGGAGGACCGGGTGAGGCTGTAGGGGAGCGAGGAGGCCTCAGGGGAGCTCCCCAACCGCTTGGGGGTTCCCAGTGCCCAGTTGAGGCACAGTGCCAGGGGCACTAGTGTCGGTGCTGCTGGGCATTATTGTGCGCCAGGGAGGCGCGGTGTGCGGGGTTACAGACCCCAGCCCATAAGGGTGGTGTTTAGCCCCGGAGCGGGGCAGGGACAGAGTGCAAGAGGCGCGGAGTCAGCCCCGAGAGGGCAAGGCCCCGGAGCAGGGCAAAGACAGGGCGCGTGGCGTGTTGGCCCCAGAGTGGGAAGCCCACAGGGGCGAAGCGCAGGGAGCACGGTAGGGGCCCCTGAGGGGCGAGGCCCCAGAGAGGGGCCGAATAGCCAGGCCTGGCTAGCCACCCAAGGGCGCCGAGACTAGGGCGGTGATAGCGCCGGCCCAAGGGCGTCGAGACTAGGGTGGCGATAGAGCTAAGGCTGGCGCAGTGAGAGCAGCCGAGCTAACTATCCGAGGGCGCCGAGACTAGGGCGGCGGGAGTGAGCCGGCCCGAGGGCGCCGAGACTAGGGCGGCGGGAGTGAGCCGGCCCGAGGGCGCCGAGACTAGGGCGGTGATAGAGCCGAGATCCGGGCAGAGGGAGCGTGCCGGCCCAAGGGCGCCGAGGCTAGGGCGGCGAGAGTGCTCCAGACTTAAGACAGAGCCGGCGATTAGCCAGGCGCCGGCTAGGACCCGGCCCAGGGGGCGCCGGTAGTGAGCGGCGCTGGCAAGCCGACCCAGGAGGCGCCAGCCAGTAGCTGGGCGCCAGCGTGACAGGCCCAGGGCACGGGGAACGGGCGAGAGATTGGGGCCCGACCCAAGGAGGCGCCAGGTGGGCGAAGAGCCCCGGTGCCCGAGAGTGAGAACAAGGGCACCCGAGGGGCGAGGGACCATACAAGCGTCCCCCGGAACAGCTGCGAGGCTTGGGGCGTGCTGAGGGGGAGGCTTGGAGGCACGCATTGCCCTTAAGACAGGACGCATATAGATACCCCCGTCTGGAATAGGGACGAACAACTAGACCGTCCATTAGGGAAACTGGCAGCCTCCACATTATATATTTTACCATCAAAGTCGTGGCGGGCGAGGTTCTGAGGGTGCTACGTCACCCTAACGTGACGGTAGGTGGCGCTAGGGAGCTCGCGGCCGCCCCTAGCCGCCGCTCCCTCACACACAGAAAAAATTGAAGTTTCTTATTTAATTTACTAGAATGGAGGTACAGTAGCAGACAGGCACATATTTAAAGGGACTATCCATCAAATATCTTAATAGCATAAAGGAGCCCAGGCACATCCGAATAAGCCCGGCATTATTTCTACAGCTTTGCACGTAAAATGGTGTTGCAATTAAAAGCCCCCGAATTGAAACAGCTTAATAGGACCTGATAGTGCACACTGAAAATCAGATCCTGGGAGGTCTTTAAGAGGCAAAAACTGAGGTACCCAGTATCATGACTTTTCCACAAACCTCCCTGGAATTGGGGGGAGTTTTAAATTTGCTTTCTCTTGAGATGAGTTTATATCCATTTTGTTTCCACTTTCTATAGATATTTTAGGGGAAATGGATCCAGAAATCTGGGTTTCAGGCAATACATATGGTGGTTTGGCATGCAGCTGCATATGGGGAGCTCAAGAAAACATGCCTGAGGTTACCCACCTTCTTGGGAGGCACATATTCCTCTAGTGCACTCAGCCAAGAACCTTAGCCGGTCTGGTTGTGCCCGTCTGCTGGACAGTAGCCCAGTAAGGCAGAAACTCCTTTTATTCTCCACCAGGCTTTGCATATTTCTTCAGCAGTCAGCCACAACTGGATCTTAAGTTGGCACTGGAAAATATTTACAGCAGTCCAGTCCAATTGTATATACAGTATGTGAATATTTGCACTGGAATTCTGATTGTAACAGTTTATGTTCAACCAGTCAGGAAGCAGAAACATCCCATATTAACTGAAAAACCTATTCTAATATGTACAAGTGTGTACTTGTGTATATCTAACTATAGATAGATAGAGATATGGATGTAGAAACAAGAATATTGAATATTTTAAAAAGGCTTCCAACCAGGAATTATTTGCAGAACTTCAGCTGATCGTTTAGAATTTTCTCAGTAAATAAGTTCAAATGATAAATAAATCTGAAACCATCCCATTCTGTGCACAGATTGTGTGTAAACTAAACAAAGGTGGCAAAAATTACACTCAGATCATGCCACAAGTTCAAAGTAATATGCTGGAAATTGGTTCCATGTACTGGCATCAGACTGGTAGAAATTTCCTGATATCTTTCTTTATACAGGAGGGCAGCAGTCCATAAATCAATATATGCTATAGTTTCTGCTTCCATAGTTGAACAGTCTAATTACTTCAGCCTCTGCAGCTGCACTCAGAATCTTTGTTTTTGTTCATATCCTCAAATTAGTCAAGTGCTGGGACTGCTATGTAAGCTACCATGGAGTGTTGTTTTCCTATTTTGTACATGTATTGGCATTACAATAGCACCTAGAGATTCCAACTAAATTTTGCTGTACTGTTTTGGTGCTATACAAACATGTACCTAGAGAGAGTCACTTTTTGGTGATCCCGGAAGAGTTTACAATTTGAACAGGGAAGACAGAGGAATGAAAGGAAGTACCCATAACCATATAAGTCTATAATGAGATTTTTTTTCTTCTTTGAGTTAACATTTGGATTTCTGTTTGTTTTATAATGGAAAATGCATATGAGATTTTGGAGTCTGAGTTTTTGCCTCTCCTCCTTTTCTTTTTAGTCCTAGTTAAAGCTATATTTTTATTCCAAAATAATTGACTGAAAAGCTTTCTCTTATTTTATATAAAATCTTAGAATAATTTAAAATGCAGGAAACCCACCTGTTAATTTTAATTACCTCCTTATAGTATTTTTTCTGCCTAGTTGCAAGCTTGGCTTTATAATATTTTTAGTTACATTTCATATCTTCAGCAATGGATGAATTACATTGTTGTACAGCAAAATGTAATTAAAGATATGTATTCCACAGGAGAGGTAGAATCACCAGGGAAAAAGAGATTTACCAATCTAGAAATGAGGATTAAGCAAGAGGGAGGTGTGCAGAGACTAGAATACATCAATTTTCATAAAAGTTTACACAGCAACCTGGAGATTTCTACTGTGTGTGAGAAAAGTGAGTGTTTCCCTTCACCAGCAACAAGAAAGGGAGAATGTTCATGCATTGAACTTGTTCTGAGAACATTTTTATACAAAAGCTGAAGAATTTACGAGGTTTGCTTATTTAGAAAGTAACCCAGATGAAAGCTAAGCCAAGGATCAGGGTAATTAGCTCACAAGGAGAGATTCATGCATGTGTCTTTTGGTGTTTTAGTTACAAGGTGGAAGATGATGAGAATTGTATTTTTCCAAGCAGTAGGCACTCCCGTATCTAATCATGTAAATGCGCCATACAGCTAGGTACAGTTCTGTCATGAAATCAAGCCAAAAGGACAGAAATACAACACTGGCTTGTCTGTGACTTTGGTCAATTCTTCCTAAAGCCAGAGGATCTTGAACAATCTTCACTGATTACCAGTGGTTCTGAAGAGAGCATAAACATCTCTACTTGGTAATGGACAAAGGAAATGATGCTTTTTGGGGTGCTCTGTTACCTGGATCCACCTATTTTCTCACTCATTTTCTGGGTCCCTTTTGTATATCTATGAATGCATTTGAGCAACAGCAAGGTGAGTAATTCAGGTTAAAGATAACATAGTAATAAGGCAACCACAGCAAAGAAAACCCATACAAAATATTAGAGGAGAACCACCAGAAAAGCCACATGAATTTTCTGTAAGACTGAAGAACAGATAAGTTTTACTGCTGATTTTACTTATACTCATATGCTGCTAATTACAAATGCATGCTACATCTACAGAAAACAAAAAGGCTTCTTGCAGGCAGAAACAAGGGATACGGGCCCCTAAGATGATGTAAACCAGCATAGCACCACAGAAGCAAATGCTTTACACTCAAAGAGGGTCTAGGGAAAGGTTTCCAGTTAATGTGTACATGATGCACTAGAACTGCAAAGCACTGTAATGACAGGTTTTGCCACCCTTATTTGGGCTAAGTAGCACTTTGTTCCACTTGTGGAGTAAGATACTATCCTGTGTATATAAGTATACTGGGTATTGTCTTCAAACCTGGACATGCACCTCCCAAAGGAATTATGAACATGTAACAGGGGAGACCTTCCCCCTGTTACTTGAAGGAAATAAGAACAGGGTTGCAAAGCAAGTGCATCCTGCAAGGAGACCAGTTATAAAGGGCAGCAAGTCCAGATAAATACAGCTAAGTGCAGGGAAAAAGCAGGCAGTAGAACACTTTGCTGTTGAACAGGGATTAGTAGCACCAAGAACAAGTCAGATAACCAGAAGAGAAAGGGAGGGAGAAGCAAAAGGGCCAGATAAGCCTGATCCTGGGACCCAAAGCTTAGATTGGCTCAGATTGTTACAGCAAAGGAGCTCTTCAAGTGTGAAGCATGGGGTGATAAGTTTTGTGTTCTGTTTCTGTTGCTATTTGGGGTTCGTGTTACACTGGAGGACCGACCAAGCTGTGACTGTAGGGGTAGACTGGAGGTCACGTAGAAGGATGCCGGAAGCTCTCTGGGTTTCAGGCCCTGCTCATCTCATTCTTAGGCTGCCAGTTGGCCCCTAATCACATTTTAACTGGAGCAGGGCTCTCTCACTGTTGTCTGGACTCACCTGGCCCAGTCTCACTTTCTCGGGGCCCCATGGGAACATCCAGGCTTCAGCTGCTCTGTCTAGGTTTTAGCCCCAACTGCCCACTGAGTCCCAGATCCTTCCTGGGCTCTGTCTGGGCCTCAGCCCCTCCCAGCACAGAGTACACATCTGTAAATCCCTCTAATCCTGGGTGCCCATCCCTGGGCTTTAGCCTCACTGCCACAGCCCTGACTATGCTGCCTTTTATGAACTGAGCCACCCACTAATTGTCCATCCAAAAGAGCCGGCTAATCTTCCAAACCAGTTATTGCTGGCCAAGGCCACTTTATTAACTTTAGTAGCTATTTGCTTAATCTGCTCTATTTGGTGGTCTAGTGGGATTGAAACATTGGGAATAGTTATACAACAATATTCTTTAGACAAGTTGAGATATTGACATAAGCCCCCTTCATGAATAAGCAGAGCATCTATGGCCATTCTGTTCTGTAGAGTCCTTCGGGAGGTGGCCTGTAGTTGTTGATTGACTAAGCTGAATCCATCAGCAGTAGCATTAGCCAGTATTGCAATTTGCTCTGCTATTTCTGCTAGTGCTACTCTAGCTTTTGCGATTCCTATTCCCTATAGGAATTGTCCCTCAAGCCCCCATGCCAACTCCTTTTTAACCTGTTCACCATATGTTAGTCGACTCCAAGCTTTATTGAACTTTCCACATGGAACCTGCGGCTTTTTTAAGCGTTATAGGCGGAACACTGCATGGTCCTGATCCGGTTATGGGTGCTTGCCCTGGCTTCAGGTGGCTGTGGTGGATCCAAGACTCTTTCTCAGTAATTTTGACCGCAGTGTGAGTTGTTAATAAAACCTGAAAGGGTCCATCCCAACGTGGAGCTAGGGAATCCTTGCATTGGTGTATCTTGACCCACACTCAGTCTCCGTCTCCTGGTTTATAGGGATGAAGACTGGAGTCAAGAGGTACTGGTTGCACCAGCATCGCAGACCTGCGAAGAGAACTAAGAGTGCTGCAATGATAAAACATAATCAGTTAATTTTTCGTCTCCTTCTAACAAGCTCACATGCGGATTCTTCCATCCTTTATACAAGGGTGGTGGGTGACCAAATAGTAACTCATATGGTGAAAGATTAAGAGGTTTACGGGGTTTTGTTCTAAGCGCAGATAGTACAATAGGCAAAGCCCTAGGCCATTTTAATTTAGTCTCGGCACAGTTCTTTCCTAAAAGGGTTTTTAAGGATAAGTTTAGTCTTTTTACTTGACTTGAAGATTGTGGATGGTAAGGAGTGTGGAACTGTGCCTGAACCCCTAAAACTTTATAGGTCTCCTTTAACACTATTTCTGTGAAATGCGACCCTTGGTCTGACTCAATTACTTCGGGAAGCCGGAATCTTGGTACAATGTCTCTAAGAAGAGCTTTGACTACTGCAGAAGCATCTGGTCACGTTGTGGGAAAAGCTTCTGGCCAACCTGTAAGCTGGTCAACTATCACCAAGCAATTTTTGTAATGATAAGCTTTTGGTAAGTCTATGTAATCAATTTGTAATCGTTGGAATGGTAAATACGCCCAAGGTCTTCCTCCAATATGAGGGGCTCTTTTTGTCAAATGGTTATGGGCGTGGCATATGGGGCAGGAATTTACAATCCTGGTAGCTTCCACATAGATGCCAGGAGCAAACCAATCTCAGAGTACACTGTGTGCTAGATTTTCTGCTCCTGAGTGATTAAGATGATGACTTTGTTGGACCAGTATGTGTAAAATGGCACGAGGAGCGATAGGATGTCCATCGGGCACTCTCCAAACATCATCCGCTCCTTTTCTTCCCTCATATTTAGTTTCCCATGTTTGAACCTCTGCTGGTTGTAGGTATTGATATATGGAGGGGAGATCTGGTAAAATGATACAGGAGAACTGAGAATCATAGTTATCAGGGATAGGCTAAATGGCTGCAGCTTTTACTGCTGCATCAGCCTTATTATTCCCGACTGCAATTTCTGTGTTTTCTTTAGAATGGTCCAGAAAATGGACAATAGCAATTTCTCTGGGAAGCAGAATAGCATCTAAGAGTCTTTTTACTTCAGTGGCATGTGCAATAGCATGTCCATTCGAGGTAAGGAAACCTCGTTGCTTCCACAATTGTCCAATTGCGTGACAAATGCCAAATGCATATCGAGAATCAGTAAAAATAGTCACTGAACAATTTTCAGTAAGTTCACAAGCCCTTCTCAGGGCAATAAGTTCTGCAGCTTGGGCACTGGTACCCGGCGCAAGGGGCCTGGCTTCCCAAACCCATTGCACCGTGGTCACTGCGTACCCTGCATGTCTTTCACCTTTGACTGACGATGATCCATTGGAAAAAAGGATATAATCTGGGTCCTGTAAGGGTTGATCTTTAAGGTCGCTCCGGGGTTTTTCTACAAATTCAACCAGTTTGCAGCAATCATGGTGTGGCTGTCCTTCATCTGCCTTTGGCAGAAGGGTGGCTGGGTTGAGTTGTGCACATCGCTGTATGGTGATGTTTTCAGATGTTAGCAAAAGAACTTCATATCAGTTTAGTCTCTGGTTTGAAAAATGTTGAGTGTTATGATAGAGGAGGAGAGCTTCAACTGAGTGTGGCACTCTTACGCTGAGCGGGTGGCCTAAGACCAGATCTTGGGCTCGTTGTACCAGCGTTGCAGCAGCGGCGATGGAGCGGAGGCACGCAACAGCTCCTCAGGTGACAGGGTCCATTTGAACTGAGTACTATGCAACTGGTCGAGGCCAATCTCCCCAGGGCTGCGTTAGCACTCCAGAAGTGACTCCTCTGTTCTCATGAACATACAGGATAAAAGGTTTAGTGTAACCAGGGAGACCCAGGGCTGGTGCAGTCATAAGGGCATGCTTTATTCGGTGGAAAGCTTGTTTCTTATCTCTAGACCAGTGTATGGGATCTTCGGCTTCATTTGCAGTGGCCTGGACTAAGGGTTGTACTATTTCTCCAAAGGCTGGGATCCAGGGCCTGCAAAATCCTGCCATACCTAAGAGAGCATGGACCTGCCTTTTACTCTGAGGTCGCGGGAGATCCTGGATAGCTTGTAAATGCTTGGGGGACAATTTTCTCGTACCTCCTCTGAGTATATAACCTAAATACTCAACTTCAGGTTGACAGTATTGCAGCTTTGAGGGAGACACCTTATGCCCTTTATCTGCTAAGGCTAAGAGTAATTTTTTAGTATCTTCCTTGCAAGAGTCCATATCTTTTGAAGCTAATAAGAGGTCATCTACCTAGACAATCAAAGCAGTGTTTGAGGATAAGGTAACTGTAGATAGTTCTTTGTGGAGGATTTGTGAAAAGAGTGTGGGGGATTCTACATATCCTTGGGGTAACCGTGTCCAAGTCAATTGTCTTTTTTCCCAGGTGAAAGCAAATAAGTATTGTGAATCTGGGTGTTTGGGAATACTGAAGAAAGCTGCACACTGGTCAATGACAGTGTAGCAAATTGCTGTAGCTGGGATGGTTGTAATAATAGTAGCTGGATTTGGAACTATGGGGTGTCGTGGAATAACATAACTGTTAATTGCCCGAAGGTCTTGTACGAACCGGTCACAGGTTTACCATCAGGACTGGGTTTAGGTTTTTTGACTGGAAAGATGGGGGTGTTACAGGGTGAGAGACACTCTTTCAGTATTCCCTGTTTTAAATAGCTAGTCACCAGTGGGTCTAAGTCTTTTTCTGCTTCTTTAGACAGGGCATACTGGGGTACCAACGAGGGTTGACCTGGCTTTGTTTGGATATTGACTGGGGTAGCAGATTTAAGGATCCCTACTGCTGTGGGGGTCCATCCCCACAGTGATTTGGGCAAAGTTTGGAGATTTTCAGGGAGAGAAGGGCACCCATTAAGCATGGCCTGAAAAGCTAAGAGGTTAGTACTGGGGACAGTAATTTGGATTCCATTTGGGCTACACTGCAAGGTGGCATGGAGCTTGCAGAGCAAATCTCTCCCCAATAAGTTAACAGGTGATCCACTTGAGAGTAAAAAGGCATGCTTAGTTGTTAAGGGTCCAATGGTGACTTTCATAGGAACACTATAAGGGACGCTAAAGGGCTTTCTTGAGACTCCTACCACCCGTTCAGTTTTTGCTACCCTTAATTTGGCCTGACTTGGGGAAACACCCAGTGAAGAAAGATCTGCACCAGTATCAATTAAACATTTGTATATCTGACCCTGGACTTCTAGGTTAATATATGGTTTAGAGGATGGACATTTTACTTTGTGTGAAGTTTCATTGAAATCCCCAAGGTTCATCTCGTGGAAGAGCCCCCCCTTATGTCAATCCTCAGGTTCAGGTGACTCTTCCAGGTATTGTTGGTAGTGGTCAACTTCGGGTGGGGCAGGCGTGCAGGGAGCGTTAAATGGTGCAGGGGTCCCTTGTGGGCAGACCGGGCAATCTTGTTTCCAGTGCCCTCTTTGTTTGCAATAATTGCAGGTATCATCTGGTTGAGGCCCCCTTGTTGGTTGGTTGAAGGGCTGGGAAGACCAAGTACGGGGTCTGTCTTGTTTCCGCCCTCTCCCTCGGCCTCGGCCGTAGCCTTGCCAGCGGGGGTGCCTGGAAGTGTTGAGTGAGGGCAGCTGCTAACATATTCACTTCCTTTTGCTTCAGTTTTAATTTTTCTTGCTTCTCGACCTCAGGGCATCTGTCAAAGACATAGGAAGCCAGATCGACTAGCTGAGGAAGTGTTTTGGTGGTCCAATCAGGATGGTGCTTAGTGATGTTTTTTTTTATATATATATATAATCAGTTGCTTGACCAACAAATGCAGAATTTACTGTCATTTGATTGGCAAGGCTGCTGGGGTCAAAATCACTACCATGTCTATTTATAGTGCTTAGGAGCCTTTGACAGTAATCACTTGGGCATTCATTTGGTTCTTGTTTAATAGCCTGGACTTTGGTCCAGTCTGCTCTCTTATTTTTTTTTTTTTTTTTTTTTAGCCCTCCTAAAAGGGATAGTTGGGCATATTGCAAGTGCAACAGATTATTGCTGCCCTCAGCATTTGGATCCTATTCTATTTTGCGCATTTTCTGACACCCACTGATTTCCTTGATTTATAATTTCTGCTTTCTCCTCTTTACTGAGAAGAGCATCTAAAAGCTGATTCATATCTGTCCATGTAGGGTTGTGGGTGTTGATTATGGTTTCTATTCTGCGTCTCACTGACTCCGGGTTGTCTTTAAACTTGGGGGTGTTAGTTTGCCACAGGACAAGGTTTTGAGGATTGAACGGGACATGTGTATATGGGTATTGGATTCCTTCCTGTGTGGCAATAGGGTACTGACGCAGAGGAGCTAAACGAGCAGGCAGCTGTTTCTTTGTTTGACTTCTCGTGTGTGTCGACACAGGGGAAGAACTTCCTGTTTTATTGTTGGAGGAACGTTCACTTGAAGTGGTGGATGCAGGGGTTAGGAGCGTGACTGGCGCCGGGAGTGGTGGCAGTCCTGCTGGATGCCACTCATTTTTCTCTGACCTAGGGACAGTTGGAGCATATGGAGGTGGCAGAGTTTCAGAGGGGCTTTTAGGATCAACCTGGAGCAGAGCTAGGTGTTGGATTTCTTTTTTAGAGGAGCCCAAGCAACCTTTTTCTATTACACTTGCAGCATTGGCTTAGACATACTAGTAATTTATCTGACGGGGTTGAGGATCTTCCAGAGATCCTTTGAGGTACCCCAGGGTTTCTCGGTTAAAAGAACCAAGACTAGGCCACTGTCAGGTTGGATCCTTATAAGTATATTGAGGCCAAGCTGTTGTGCACAATTGAATTAGTCTAGACTTTTTAACCTGATTAGTTCCCGGGATTTCAGCCCAATCTGATAGAACAGTTCTGAGGGGACTTTCTAGAGGGACAGGGACAGATCCTGTTTGTCCCATGTTGTCTTCCTCGGCAGGGTACCCCTTATTCTTTTAAACCAGAATACCAGAATCGACTTTTAAACCAGACTTAACCAGTGCCCCAAACAGGAAAGGGGACTTCTCAAAGTGACCACAAGCTTGACCGGTGCCCCAAACAGGAAAGGGGACTTATCAGAGAGAGAGAGCAGAGATAGGAATCAGTTCCTCAGTGCGTGAACAGAGACATTAACTGCGCCACACAGCTTTCCTGGCCCAAAAGGGTCGGACGGACAACCTGCTAGGATTGCCTGTGTCACCAGGGTGAGGAACTGAAAGAGAGACGGGCCTAAAACACACAGACAAGACTGAACAAGCACATATAACAAAGCAAGTTCAAATATTTTAAAACTAGCGTTAGCATTGTTCCAATTATTGCCTGAGAAACACCGTACTCAAGGCCCAGGACTGGCCCAGGACTCCTACTGTCTCTGATCCGGAATCACCTTACCTCTGTGCCAGAGCCATCAACTCCCCTTCAAGACCCCAAGGGCAAACTTACCCCATAGCCGGCTTGGGTGTTGCTGCAGGGGATGGCGGCTCAGGCCTGGAGAGCTAGGGTCCCATCTGGGGTGCCAAATTGTCAGCAAAACCTGAGTTAGCTGCCAAAAAAGGAAAGGGCAACCTGGCTTGCGTCGTGGGCACTAGCCGTGATAATATTACTCAAGAGACATGAGAGTGCCAGCAATAATTTTTTTATTACTTCTGCAGAAGGGTAGACTCCCGCCTTATGGGCGGAGAGCTACCCCAAAAGGGGTTTGACCTTCCATATTTATATGTTTGCTTTGCATATGGTATAATGAGGTTAGTCATCATTACATACTTTTCTGTTAGTTATAATTATCTCTTGTGATTGTCATCATCATAAGGACATCTTCCCCTTTTCAGTTGAGGGTGCCTTCCTCTTTCCAGTTGGGTCAGGGTCGAGCCTCAGAATAGATGTCTTCTGTATTAGCACTTACATTTTCGTAAGATTGTATTTAGTATTAGTATTACACATCTTAGTCATATATGCTTGGAATAAAACTGCCTACTAGTCAATTTGTTAGACAAACATTTAAAATACTGAACTTATGAACTTATAAACTTCTCATGCTTGAACTTACGACTTACTCAATTAAGCAAGTCAGCCTATCTTTTATATCACTTTCCGAGTGCCTGCCCCTATTTGCCTCTTCTTGCCAGTCTCAGTCAGGCCACCTCCAAGGAGCCTACCCCTTTAAGCTCTTCATCAAGACTAGTCCCTGTCCCAGAGCTTTAGGCCACAGCCTAGACTACACATGCCAGGCTCCCCACACACACACCTCAAGCATGCAACATGCATCTCTGGCTTCTGTCACTCTTTTTCCCTATGCTGGGTTCCTGGCCTCACTTCACTGCCCCCATGCCTGCACCCTGGCTTTCTCAGTCTCAGCTTGCCTCACTCCCCCTGTCCCTTTGCAGCACAGAGGCACTGAAAGCTAAACTCAGGTATCTGAAAGCAGTCTCCCAAATCTATGAATTTTTTGGCATTAAGGCATGACAGGTGAGAGAGGAAAATGCTAGTTAAGAGAAACCAGAGTACAAAACAGACATTAAGTGGTTCATAGGGGGCATTGTGGCTATCCCTGGAGGTGGAGCCTGTACCAGAAAGCCGTGGGTTCTCAGTTACTTTAAGATAAAGGCAGCCCATCCAGGGAGTACTGCAGGGAAGGCAGGGCACAGCAGCTGCCAGTGGCCAGGGCAACAGGGCAAAATAAGGCAGTTAGCAGACACCAAGTGGTCAGCTGACTGGATGTAGGCAGGCCCCTAGTAGTATATAAGCCCAAGGCTGGGGCTGGTAACGGAGTCTCCCTAGCTACCATAGGGTAAGGAGCTCCTGCCCAGGGGAGCCACCCAGGGATGCTGGGCTGACTGTTTGCTGCCTACAGGAACAGGAAGGCTCAGGGAACTTGCAAACTTGCAAAATACCCTGGCTAGGAGGCATGCTAGATTAGGGGTAAAGGTTTGCCCTCTTAAAGGGACAGAGGTCTGCTACTTTGTTATTATTATGTTGTAGCCCAGGGGCTTATATTATGTTGTTGTTTGGACCGGTGTTTTGGGAAGAGGCTGGAAGGGAAGGTACGGAGGCCCCATTAGTACCCAGGGGGAACCTGACTGCCTTGAGCCCTGCCAGGCACTGGTCTCAAGGCTCAAGAAGTTATTGAGCCTAGAGCAGGCAGAGAGGGAGAATGCAGATAGGGGACTGGCAGACAGGTGGTCCCTAGGGCCCAGTGACAGAAGGGTCAGACAGAGCTAGAGCCTCAAAGCAAGGTCCAATTTAGAGGTCCCAGGCTAGAAGGCTTAGTGAGTTTAAAGGGGCAGAGGCTGAGTTGGCCAAAACCCCAACAGAGAACAACATACCTGTAACACCTGCAAGGCATCAGATGTGGTAAAGGGGAGAATTTGGAGCCACACAATTAGCCCTTAAGGCTTTGGGTGCCCAGCAGATTCGAGTGAAGGCCTAAGGACCAGTGAAGACCAGCAAAGGGCTTGGGTACAGGCAGAGATCAGTGGGGTCCAGTGGGACTGAGGCCTAGCAAAGGCCTGTGGGCAGCCTCCCTGTGTATTATAAATAACATCAAGGCATGGCAGACAAGACAGAAAGGAGCCCTAGGAGCAGAGCAGGGTGTGGCTGCAGAGCCACCAGGGGGTTGTCATGGCCACCCCTAGGACCTCGATGTGTTACAGAGCCCATTAGAGAACACTTAATGATATCTAATGTGAAGAACTACAGTTACATAGGAGTGAAGCTTCACTTCTCCCCATCTTCTCCCCTCCCCCTACACCTCAACCTATTCATCTGTTGTAGGGAAATCTTCTTGTCCATCTTACTGTGCCCAGCCACAAAGCCCACATAGTCCATGTTGAGTGTCACTCACCCCCACTCCCTTACATGGGTACTTCATAAAGTAAGCTACAAGTTTGAAGCCAGGAGTAGGAAACTATGTTTCTTTCTGGCATTAGGAAGACAATATTACTATTAGACTTAGTTTTTCATTTTCATTTCAAATTAGAAAGGAACTCGTAACATGTTCAGTATTTTCATGCAACTTAAGACATTATGATTAGTTTTTCATTTATCTTACCCATATACACCAATTTGCTTGGTTCAGCTTTAACAATAAGGAGTGTTTCTTTTGCTCTCTGTAGGTTTCAAAGTGTTATGGCTCTTTGCAAAGTGACAGACCTTCCTCTCACCCTGGACTGGACTTTCTAAATCCTATGCTATCATCTTGAAGAGAATTTTTCCTGAAGCCATTTGCTTTTTAACTATCGTTGGATTTCCACTTACCATTTTACTGTTTCACCAGCTGCTTTTCCCATCCAATGTGATATGAGGCCTCTATGGTAGTACATAAATTGCTGCCTATGACATACAACTAAACCCAGTGGATAGTTCTAACTTAAACAAGACTCTACATAAATATCGCAAGAGTTATCTTTATGGTACCAAAATGCATGTTATCCTGAAAAGTATAAACCTGCAAACAGAGTTCAGAGAAATCCATGTGATACATTGTGCTTTGTACTGGAATGCTAAAATTTATTTCAGAGTCCAAGGAAAAAAAAGTGCTGGCAGCCTGAAGTACAATGGTACTTTGCACTTCATCTTGTCTACTACGCACATGTAAGTAATTTTTGTGAATACAGATTAAGGCTTTATTTTAAATTCAGGGCTTACTGGGGTCTGAGCTTTATCTCAACTCAGTGTTTGTTGAAAGGATGAAAGCACCTCTGAACTTTAGCCCCACAGAAAACCTGCATGGGTTATTTCATCAGTGTCTCCAAACTGATCTAGTTACACAGAAGAGGTGATATCTATTTAGTGCTCTATTTTGACTATTAAGTCACAGCTAACAGTTGGTTGGGGAAGAGGAATAATATACTTAGAATCCCCTGAAGGCATTGTGGTTGATTTAGCTGGAACTTCTCTAGGACTTCAGGGGAAAGTTCTGCCACCCTCTACAGTGTCCTTTCTCCAGCTTTGGTTCTACCTGCTACATGGAGCACAAGGTTTTGCCCCACTGAGCACATCTACATTTGCATTGATGTGTCATAAGTACTGCACATTAAGTTTAGTACCTGGTATAATAGGTACTATCTAAATGCACAGTAATCTGTGCTACTGTGCAGTAGTACCAGCACACACCTTTTTAGTGACACTAATTCTCAGTAGACTAATTCTACTAGGCATTAGTGCAATAGTACAGCTTTTGCTGTGACATGCTAATGCTCAGTAGAATTAGCCTACTGTGCATTTAACGTCTTGTGTAGATGTGCCTACTGTTACCCTGTCCTTCAGGGAAGTCTAATAGCATTGCCTGCATTAGCACAGACCAGGTACATGGGGAAGCTGAATGATTAGGAATGCTTTTGGCCTCTTCACATGGGCAAAAAATGGAGGGAAGTGCTCCTAGGTCCTATTTTCTAGGAACCTATTTGTATTTTTGGGTATCTTTATACATCTGGGCTCATGTGTTTCCTGTTCCTCTACCCAGAGCCAGCCACAATCTCATCTTTGTTTGGGAAATAGTGAAGAGGCAAGGTTTACCTAAAACTGATTTCATCAGAAAATAGCAAGTACAGCCAACCTGAATGCAGGACTAGGCTGTAAAAGCTTACCCATTTCCAAAGGAAACTGGGCATCTGCTATGCAGCACCATCACTCAAGCTTTTTGCTAACTAAAGGTGAACAAATGATTAGTATGATGTACAGAGAATTGGTCACACAGCACCCATGCTGCGGTAATAAGAGTTGCATGGTGACATCCCTGTGCATCCTACAGAAAATATTGGATTATGAATGTATAGCTTTCATGGGGAATGGGAACCACTTTTCTGGGCCCCTTCAAACTCCCAAACATGCACCAGCTAACATGACAGCCCTACAGAACCAAGGACTGGACCCTTAGGCCAATATGAACACTGTGTCTTCATAGATACTTCTTGTAACTAAGAAGTATGAAAATAAACATAAGAACAACAGGTTAGTCACCATAGGAACAACAAATTAGCCCTTTTAAGGATGAAGTTACACATTACACTTAGTCATAGTAAACGCTTAAAATGTGACTGTCCACATGTTAAAACTCCCTAACTCATGCTAAATGCCTTCTGAGTATCTCAGAGTTACACCACTTCTAGCAAGGGTTAGTTCTGGGCCACACTACCTAGCTTGTGTTAGCATAACTTCAGTCTGCACCATGAAGATAAAATAAGCAACTTGTAATCCATCAGCATCTCAGGATGCCTGGATCCCAGCTTCCCCATGCCCCACCACCACCCAAAGCCTGGATATTGCACAGGTGTCCTGGCTCCTAGCCATGCCTCTCCTTGATAACCCTCTACTGGAAAGTCAGAACTGTGTAGGCAAGAAAAGGTATTAACCCTTAACATGCAATTGCTCAAAGCACCATTATCACTTTAACACTGCTTAACATTCCATAGATTTAGTATGGTTTAGGTGTAATGTAAGAGTTCACCCTCATAAACAGACAGAAGGAAAGTGAGAGGGGAAAACCTTTTCCTGTGGAATGAAGAAACAAAATACAAGATTCAGCAATAGTTTTTGTGCCTGGATTCTAATCCATAGCCACACTTCCCTAAACAGAGTCAAGGAGCTCACCAGTGGCTCTCTGTTCCTTTAAGAAGGAAGCAGCCCAGTGAGGGGACACTGCAGGACAAGCAGGGTGCAGCAGCTACAGGTTATTGTAGCAACAGGGCAATTAGGCCAATTGGGAGGCAGTAGCTCTGTGTGAAGCAGCTAGTATTTGCTTCAGATTCAGATTCGGATTCAGACGATTCGGGGGACAGTGATTTCAATTTGGTGATTTGAATCACTGTCCCAAATCAATTTGGCCAAATTGATTCAGAGATTTGGCCGCTGCTGAACCTCCAAATCACCCAGGCCCATCCCCTGCCCACTGTCCCAGCTGGGCAATGGCTGTCTCGCCCACCCCAGCTCCTAGCACTTTGAAAAAAAAAGCCCTCACTCACTGGGTACTGTCCGGGGGGGATGATCTCAACTGCCCCACACTGTGCGGGGGACTCTGCATGAGCCCCCAAACCCCTGGCACTGTCTCAGCCTCCCCCGCCTCTCCCATTGCTCCCCTACCCACCTCAGCTCCAGCCCTTTAAAGAAAAGAAAAAAATGAGAAACCCCCCCGGGCTTGCCAGTTCCTTCCTGCAGGAGGCAATCCCCACTGCCCCCTGCTGCCCCACACTGCATGGAGGCTCTTCCATGAAATCCCCGAACCCCCGAGGCTGCTGCAGGAGCTGGTGAGTCCCGGAGTTTTTCTTGGGGTTTTTTTTCTTAAAGGGCTAGAGCTGGGGTGGGTGGGACAGCCATGGGAGGGGGCTGGGGGGCTTATGCAGAGCCCCCCATGTAGCATGGGGCAGTGGGGGGCAGGGGGTATCGTCCCAGCCCTGCAGCACCTAGTGAGCTGGGCCTTTTTATTAAAGCACCAGGAGCTGGGGCAGGCAGGGCAGCCATGGAGGGAGGCTGGGGGAGCAGGCAGGGATCAGGGGGGCTGGGGGAGCAGGCAGGGGATGGGGGCAGGCTCAAGGTTTGAGTGACTGTTGACCCCAGAATGGGCAGAGAGTGAGGCCAAAGAGCCAGACAGGAGCCAGGGACCCGGTGCCTGAGAGGGGCACAGCCACACTGGGGCCTGAGGCACAGCAGACAGGGGCCAGATGCCCACTGCGTAGCAGGACCAAACCAGAGCTAGTGTCTCAAAGCCAGGTCTGACACAGTGGGCCTGGGCTAAAAGGCCTGGCCAGAGTAAAGAGGTGAAGGCCAAGGAGGCTGAAGCCCCAACAGGAGAGAACAATACTACAGTAACACCCACAAGGCTTGAGTTTCCCCTTGGCTCAATAGGGAACTCATGGACCTCCTGAATCTTACAAGAGAAGACTATAAGGGTTAGAAAACAGAAAATATCTCTAAGGAGGACTATGCATCACTGGTCCGCACCTGTAGGGAGCAGACCAGAAAAGCCAAGGCCAAAACCGAGCTCAAACTGGCTATGGGAATCAAGGACAATAAAAAGACCTTCTTCAGATACACGGGAAGTCAAAAGAGAAATAAGGGCAACATCAGAACCCTGCTTTACCAAGTGGGGCAGCTGACATTCAATACCCAGGAAAAAGCTAATCTCCTTAATTATTACTTTCCGTTGTTTTTTCACCAGCCCAAGGGGATCACCTTGCCTGACAGGACACAGGATTATGAGGGTAGGGATTATACCCACAGCTACATTTAATGAAGACCTTGTGAGGGAACACCTTGAGAGGCTGGACATCCATAAATCAGCAGGCCCTGATAAAGTGCACCCAAGAGTGCTCAAAAAGCTGGCTGACATCATAGCATGACCAATGGCAAGGATATTTGAGAACTCATGGGGCTCAGGAGAGGTTCCTGAAGATTGGAAGAGGGCCGATGTGGTGTCTGGCTTTAAGAAAGGAAGGAAGGAAGATCTAAGGAACTACAAGCCAATCAATTTGACCTCAATCCCTGGAAAGGTCATGGTAAAAATTGTTAAAGAATCCATCAACAATAGGCTACGGCAGGTAGGTTGTGCCTGACCAACCTCATCTACTTCTATGACTAGGTGACATGTCACCTGGACAGGGGAGGAGAAACTGATGTTATTTCCCTGGATTTCAAAAAAGCCTTTGATTTGGTCTCTCATGATATTTTCTCATAACAAAATTGGGGAACTGTGGCCTTGACAACCTTGCAGTCTGATGGCTGGGGAATTGCCTCCATGGTCGGACCCAGAGAGTGATAGCCGATGGAACCAAATCAACATAGTGCTTGATGACTAGTGGCATCCCTTAAGGTTCAGTACTTGGACCAGTATTCTTTAACATATTCATAAATGACCTGGAATTGGGTATCAGAAGCAGTCTGGCTAAGTTTGCAGATAACACCAGATTATGAGGAAGCATAGTCACACTAAAGGATAGGTTGGGGATTCAGGCCAACTTGGACAGGCTTGCGAAGTGGGTGAATCAAAATCTGATGACTTTCAACATAGAGAAATTCAAGATGCTCCACTTCAAGAGAGAGATTCCACATCATACCTATAGGCTCAGCAGTGTTACACTCAGTAGCACAACAACCTAAAGAGACTTGGGGGTCATGATTGACCACAAGATGAATATAGGCAATCAATGCAATGCTCCAGCCAGGAAAGGAAATAAAACCCTGGTTTGCCTCTACTGATGCATCTCAAGCAACACCCAGGATGTCATCCTCCCACTTTATTCAGCTTTGGTGAGGCCACAGCTGTATCCAGTTCTGGGCTTCACACTTTAGAAAGGACGCGGAGAAGCCTGAGTGAGTCCAGAGGAGAGCCATGCACATGATCAGAAGTCAAGACAGCAGACCTTATGAGGAACGGCTGAAAGGCATGGGATTCTTCAGCTTAGAAAAATGTAGGCTCAGGTGGTACTTGGTGGCAGCCTACAAATATATCAGGGGTGTGCATCAGGATCTGGGAGAATGTCTTCCCTTGGGGTACCCTGGTGAACAGACAAAGTCCAATGGTCGCAAACTTCTGGAAGACCATTTTAGACTGGACATAAGGAAAAACTTCTTTACTGTCCAAGTCTCCAGAGTCTGGAATAGACTGCCCCCAGAATTGGTGCAAGCACCTGCTCTGGACACATTCAAGAAGTGTTTAGATGATTATCTTGCTGGGGTCATCTGACCCCAGCTGACTTCCTCCCCTTTGGGCAGGGGGCTGGACCCAATGATCTTGTGAGATCCCTTCTAGCCCTAATGTCTATGAAATCTATGGTGTAGGGGAGAACTGGAGGCCTGGGAGCAATAGAAACCAGTAGGGTGCTGAGGAACTCCGTGGAAGTCCACTTGGACTGGGGCCATGCAAAGGCCCGTGGGCAGCCTCCCTATTGTTATCATTATTTCATCAAGGTGTGATGGGTGAGAAGGGAAGGCAGCCTGGGGGCACAGTCACAGAGCCACCAGGGGGCATCACAGCTGCCCCTGGGGCCCCAGTGTGCTACAACTTCAGACATGGTGTTTCTGAGTTACAAAAGCTTAATGGTTTCAACAGGCTTATGTGATATTATTGAGGCAGCTAGTAAATAGTCAATGATCTTTAGTGACAAATATATTGAGGAAAAGATAGGAGAGTAATGCAGGTTAAATGCTCAATCCAGTTGTAGTTAAGCATCAAAGTTCACAACATAGAAGTAAATCCAGTGGCAAAGTTCAGGTTCTTTGGGAAAACTCCTAAATAATGTCTTTACTACACAAACTATTTTTTGCAGAAAAAAGATGCAGGATACTGAAATGTTTTTTTGGTAGTAAGGAAAAATCTATCCACTCATAGCTAGAGAGGGCTCTTTTCCTGCATAACTGTAGAGGTTCTACTGCACATGTTTCTATTGCAGGGGAACCCTATTTATATGTTATGAAGGATATGCACACATTTTGCATGTGATGGATGCTTGCTATGTAGCAGCCTATAGCAAGTTGTATAGTACAGATGGAGCCAAGTTACCTGCCACTGTATATATCCTGCTACTTTTGCCTCTTCTGATGGAAGTATTGCATAAAGACTTGAATGCAGGACTAGGTCAGAATAGAATTGGATATGTTAATCCAGTTTTTAATCCTCTCCCTTCTTCTACTTGACACTTCCAAACATACAGTCTGGCTGTTCAGGCTTCTCACCAGGGGTTGGTTTTTGCATACGTTATATGTTTTTGGGGTTTTTTATTTAAAAAAATACCTTTATTGTACACTACAAAACATGTATTTGCTCTGCTGAATAGCCTGGGTATCTTGATAGCACATGAGATATATACTTTTAATCCTTCAGAATAATTACACTATCAATGACCTTGACTAAGAAGGTCAGATTCTTTTCACTCATCTCCCAGTCTAGTGTTATCTTTTGCATGCAGCTTACACTGGCACTTAAGTAATCCATACAATATAATCAGTAGGGAATGGCCATGAGTTTTGGTCTAAAAGAAAACGTGAGATTTTTCTAGTATATACTTGACTGGTCACTAGCTCCTGCTGTTGCTTCCTCTGTATAAACAACACCAGGTATAAACTTGAGCAAGCAAAGCTGGAATAAGAAGAAAAACACTCAGCACAAATTTGAGTATGGAACACTTTATTTGCAAAATTTCTCTCCATTATAAAAATGTATTGCTGTGTCTTCATTACAAGTATTTTGTATACAGAGGATGTTTGAAAGACTATATCTATGGGGAGACTCTTATGGTTATAAAATTGTAAAAATGCCAATCAAAGACATCTGTTAATAACTCTAGTTCTGTATGTATTTCTGCTCTGAGAATATAATGTATTCACTATAGAGAGGACCAGATGCATACAAGCTTCCCACTATTACTTTGTGGTGTTAAATCTGAGATTCTTGTGTTTCATAGATTTCATAGACATCAGGGCTGGAAGGGACCTCGGGAGATCATCGAGTCCAGCCCCCTGCCCAAAGAGCAGGAAGTCAGCTGGGGTTATAGGATCCCAGCAAGATAAGCATCCAATTTACTCTTGAAGGTGTTCAAAGTAGGTGCTTGAACCACCTCCGATGGCAAACCGTTCCAGACCTTGGGGGCTCAGACAGTAAAGCAATTCTTCCTTATGTCCAGCCTGAAACGGTCTTGCAGGAGTTTATGACCGTTCGACCTAGTCATCCCTTGGGGCGCTCTGGTGAACAAACGTTCCCCCAGATCCTGGTGGTCACCCCTGATAAACTTATAGGTGGCCATCACATCACCCCTGAGCCTACGCTTTTCCAAGCTAAAGAGTCCCATGGCTCTCAGCCTGTCATCGTAAGATCTGTTTTCCTGACCTCTGATCATGCGCGTGGCTCTCTTCTGGACTCTCTCAAGCTTCTCCGCATCCTTTTTGAATTGTAGAGCCCAAAACTGGATGCAGTACTCCAGCTGCGGCCTCACCAAGGCCGAGTACAAGGGGAGAATGACGTCCCGGGATTTGCTCGAGAAGCATCTATGGATGCACGCCAGCATTTTGGTCGCTTTACTAGCCGCAGCATCGCATTGCAGGTTCATGTTCATCTTGTGGTCAATGATGACCCCCAAGTCTCTTTCTTCTGTAGTGCTATCCAACGTAGCACTGCTGAGCCTATAAGGATGCTGCAGGTTTTTCCTCCCAAGGTGGAGAACCTTGCATTTTTCAGTGTTAAACACCATCAGGTTCTCGTCCGCCCATTTGCTGAGCTTGTCCAGGTCAGCCTGGATCACCCGCCTATCTTCTGGCGTGGATGCTTTGCCCCAAAGTTTGGTGGCATCGGCGAACTTGGCCAGTCCACTCCTGACTCCAATGTCCAAATCATTAATGAAGATGTTGAACAGTCTGGGTCCAAGGACAGAGCCCTGAGGGACCCCACTGGTCACAGGGCACCACAATGAGTGACTGCCATCAATCACAACCCTCTGGGTCCGACCACGGAGCCAATTTCCCAGCCAGCGGATCGTGGTGGAGCCAAGGCCACAACTGGCCAGTTTGGCCAAGAGGTGATCATGGGATACCAGATCAAGTTTCAATGGGCTCAATTTCAGTTGCTACAGAAGTTTTATGTTTATAGGAGCAGAAAATTAGAAGAGAAAAGAAATTGAGATGCAATGAGTAATTCTTGTTCCATTATCTACTTACACATCTCATCAAAAGCTTTAGACAGGTGAGAGTCAGAAGAGCAGGCACTCAGGTGTCTTTCTCTCTCTTTCTATCTCTTTTGATGCGCTTCATACACCCACTCTACCACAAGAGTTGCTAATGCATAAACTATACAAATTTTAGTATTTTCTCACTCCCACTAATTCCAGGGCACACACATTTGATACATTATTTACTTTTAATACCCTTTATTAATTAGGATTAATGTAATATTAACATCAATTTGTTGCCAGGAAAAAAGGAGTTAAAATGTTTGGCATTTTGCAGTGTTTAGCAGCTGAGTGGGACCTGTCCTCATCTGGGGCAGGTCCAAGCCAGCTCTGGGCTGCACCCCTCCTCTACAGCTGTTTCCCAGCCCTGTGCCCTGATCAGGCAATTGGAGCATGGGGCTAAGAAGAGTCCCCTCCCCTGAATCTGTTCGCCAATCCTGTCCCCACAGTCAGGTGACCAGGACCCAGGGTGGGAAAGAGCTGCAGGGGAGGGGATTCTTCCCATTCCCTGATCAGGTGATTGGGACACATGGCTGGGAAACGGGGAGGGGACACTTCCCAACCCATTGCCCTGATAACCAGATCAGGGTATAGCTGTCCACCATCTTGACAGATGAAAGGAAGCACAGCAAAGTTAGTCAGTCAATGGTGCTGTGGAGAACAGCACAATGCACAAGTAGCAAGCCTTCCCACAGTGGCTACAGGCCTACTCAGATGGATGTTGAAGTACATTGCTTCCTGGCTCACCTGTGGGCCTCAGCTGGGTTCTTTGATGGCTCTCCATGGTGATGGCACCAGCTTTGACCTGGCTTCTCCAGACTGAGCAATTGTGGGCAGGGTTCTCCCAGTTGTCAGTGGAAATGCTGAATTTCTTGACCTTGCCTGATCTTGTTGCTATATCAGAGCTTTGGCCTTCCTCCACATCATGGGCAGTTCTTGAGTTGACTGTAGACCACAGCCCTCAGCAGACCATCTTGAGACATGTGCTCCATGTCTTCCAGCTAGCAAAACCTGTGAACATCCATCACAGTCTCCATAGACCGGTTCTCAGTCAGGGCATGGGGCTAGAAAAGAGCTGTAGGGGAGGGGTAGGCACCAGCCCCCTGCCCCAACCCACTGGTGGGGCAGCTAGCAGTGAACCCCCAGCTGCGCAGGGAATACCCAATGGGTGATCACAGAGCCAGGGCCGTGAGCTTGCCGCTGCTGGGGCAGGGGGATGTTGTCCCAGCCCAGACTCTCAGCTCAGAGCCTGCCCCAGCATCAGGCAGCTCCCAGGGCCAGGAAGTAATCTCCCAAGACCTGCTTTGACTGTGGAGCCAGGGCTGGGAGCTGCCTGCTGCTGGGGCAGGGGTGTGTTGTCCTAGCCTGGGTTTCAGTATCAGTTCCTGGAGGCAGGGAGCAATCTCTCGCCTCCTCCTGCCCAGTTGACTGGAAGCAAATTTGCTCCTGGTACGCTTACGTGTGGGTTACCGCAAAGTAACTACTCTACAGTTAATTTGCTACCTATAAATTAACTATGGAATAGACTAATTTACTTCACAGTGTCTGCATGTGTAGAAGGTGATGCTTACTGAGCAGTAAATTATGCACTTTACTACTGCACAATAAAGCATCTCATGTAGCTGTGCCCTTTTTGTCTCAGTTCTCCTACTGTAAAATGGGGACAATACCATCCCATCCACTCATCTTATGAGTAATATCTTCATCAAATTGGTTGCAGTTCTCTCCTCTCACCAGTTCCTTATCTGACATTAGTACTGTACTGCACATTCTAAAAGCTGGATTGCACTCTACCCTTTCCTATTCCATACTCTTTCACCAGCTCCCTGCCCCCACTACTTTCTCTGCCCATCCCAGTGTCACAAACTATTTGTCCCGGTCTGGTCCTGTTCTGCTCTCTTGAACTTGTGTCAGGTAGTTTCCACCTTCCCAGTACCTCAGTGCCAACAGAGCAAACAAGACAGAGAACTGGATGGAATTCTCAGTGTGGGGTCTCAACTAAAAAAAAATAATTAGAAACATAGTAATTTTTGATAGATTGTAGACCTTTTTTCACATGAAATAAAATGTTTCATGTCATTTTAAGGTTATTTAGCCCTTCTTGGTCCTTGTGACAGGGGTATCTCTGTTGGAGCCTTTCTGTTGGTGGCTCCACCCTCCTGTCCTGGGCTAACCACCTGCTTTCTCTCCTGCCATGCCTTGATCTTAATTGATTGAGTGATGTAATTAGCAGGAGGCTGCCCACTTTATACGCCCAGTGCCAGGGGCCGCTATCTGCAGCTTCTTTTCCTCCCCTACACTGCAGCCCAAGCCTCGCAGATGGTACTTGACATGGTGTGACCTATGCCTTGGCCCTCTCCTTTACTTCTGGGGCTCCTCACTGCCCCCTCCTGCTCCAAGGCTCCTCACTGCCCCCTCCTCTCTCACTCTGGGACTGAGGTCAATGTACCCCCAAAACGCTGAGCCTTCTCTGGCACCAGGGTCATGTGCGCCTGAGTCTCATGGAAAACATGTCCTGCTGGCCTGATCCAGCCTGGGCCTTGAGGCTAGTGTGTATTTGCAGAGGAGCTGCACCTCCCAGAGCCATTCATTCCACTCAGGTGCAAAGCCAGTCTAGCGAGCCACAGCAGTCCGGGTCCCGCTGCATGCCTCCTCCCCGCAGGCACCACAGGGAAAGCAGCACTGCTGCCAGAGGCAGGACCTGGTGTGGTGTACAAGGACAGCACAGGACTTAGCTCAGTACACTGTCCCTGTGTGCTGCCCAAGGTCCTGCCACCATGGAACCAACCTGGCCTGGCAGGGAAAGCGGCCCCAGTGCCAGCAGGACACAGGTCAGTATGACACGCAGTCACCATGAGTGGCGCCGGCCCCTGATGAATGGCACAGGCAGCACCAGCTCTGAGCTGCTTGGGTCTGCTCCACACCATGGGGAGGCTGGCAGCAGTGGTCTCTGAGCACCCCACTCCTGCTGCTGCTACTGCTGCAGGGGGTTAGTTGTGGGTCCTGAATGGGGGGCGCTGTGGCCCTGCAAAGTGCCTGGGAACCTGTGGGGGATAGGGGCTGTGACCCTCCATGGGGGATCTGGGGCCCTGCATGGGGGGGCAGTCCATGTGCTGTGTGCAGGGCTGCACCCTGTGGTGGCCAGGGGATCCACCCCTCCTGAGAAGCCTCCCCATAAGCTCTTCCCATACCCACAGTCCCCCCACAATCGCCCCACACCTACCCACACACACACCAACCCGCATCCCCCTACACCCCTTCCCACCCCACTCCTGCAAGCCCCACATCCCTCATCACACACCCATCATGTGAGAAGAAAACCAAAAGTACATATCAACACATATAGATATTTAGAATTTATTTTATCATGATAATAGGGACCCTGGTAAGCTTCCAAATTGCTTTAACTTTGTAATTATATCAATATAGCATTCCCAACTGATCTCTCTCTCTCTCTCTACATATACATATATGCATACACACAGTGGTCTTTTGTTCTAGTTGTGGAAGAATATGCATTTTGGGGTATTTAAAAAAATGGATTTGGGATGCTGCTGCAGCAGTCCACCTAGCGCAAGGAGTAGTCTCCCCAGCTACCAACTGGCTGGGCACCAGGAGCTCCTGAAAGCAAGTATCCCTGAGCTGGTTTCTAGGGCAGGTTTTTATATTTCTTGGGCCAGCACAGGGCAGGTTTTTATACTGCTGGGTCTAGCACCCCCTTGCTGCAGATCTGGGAGGAGCCAGGCAGGGTTATTTTGCCCCAAGTGGCACAATATGCCCCACACCAAAGTGCATGTCCGGGCACATGCTCTGAGCCAAAAAGCCCCAGCTCAGATTTGCACTGCTTCTATTTGAGCTACTGCAAATGCACATGCCTGCATATGTGGACACGCCCACAGACACCAGTCAGGTCTCAACCTGGCCCTCTCCCTCTGCTTGCTTACTTCTCTCAGAATGGGCCCCTGTAGCAGGGTACCATTGGTGAGCTCGCCACTTAGAGGGCTTGTGCAGGCTGTGAGGAGCATGCAAGGTGAATGGGAGAGACACCACCACCCTCCAGAAGGATTTTAAGGGGGGACGTGTGTGGCAGCACATCTGTGGGTGCTTGCCATTTTAAGGGCCCAAGCAGTCTGGTTCTGGAGGTTCAGGGTAAGAACTATGGTGCTGGAGGAGGTTCCTAGGGACCCAGTGGAGTCCCAAGTCCCAAGAAGAACACTTTTGGCCTTGGGAAGAGCGAGCCAAGCCTTGCAAACGGGGCTGAGAGTTGTGGGCCTACACAGGGGCTAGGCAAGTCCCTGATTAGAACTGGCAAGGACTGGGCCAGGAGCTCAGGTGAGCCCAGTTGAGTTGCCTGTACCTCTGCTTGCTTACTTCTCTCCGAATGAACCCCTGTGGCAGAGTACCATTGGTGTGCTCACCACTTAGAGGGCTTGTGCCTCATATAAGATCTCTGGGGCACCAAGCCAGCCCAGGAAATAATGGCTTTATGGTGGGGCCCAGAAGGGAACCCCTGCTGTTTAGGGAGTTCACCTGCTACTACACTGATACCAGAGAATCCTGACTGGTCAAGCAAGGGGGCCACAGCCGAAAGCCCAAAGGGCAATTAAGTCCACCATGAGGGGAAGGCCAGGGCTGTGGAGAGCCATCTGGCATCCTGACTGGCCTAGAGGCAGGGCCAGAGCCTAAAGAGGCTGAAGATCTCTTTGATGGTGGGGACATCACTGCCAAGGGGAAGACAGGCTCAGCTGAACAGCAGGCTGTGATAAAGGAGGCTGAAGCACAGCCTCTGAATGGGAGGCAGCTAATAAAGGGGTCAGAGAGAGATGGGCTAGAGAAGCAATACAGTTTATGAGATGGAGGCAGCAATAGAGTGATGGAGTGAGGAGTCCAGGGAGAATACTCAGGAGCCCCTAGGGGTGAAGAAAGACCAAGACAGGCAGGCCTCCATTGCTCCTGGGGAATGATCTAAAACTACGCCCTGCTGGGGAGCATAGTGTGGTGGGGCTGGTTGTAGCAGGGCAGTCCTCAGGAAATGCCACACCAGTGCCTTTCTAGTGAAAGGTGAGTATGGGTTGGCAGAAGCCTCAGCCCCCGCTGCCTTGTGGTTGACCCTGTGGAGGGGAAAGGCTAGGGGAGCACACCCTGAGACAAAAGCACAAAGCTTGGGCAACAGCATGGAGGCCAGGAGGACCTGAGGCCCAAGGCCTGAGGGAGAGGCTTGGGTGACAATGCAGGGGCCAGGAGGGCCCAAGTCCCAAGGCCTGAAAGAAAGTGAAGCTTAGGTGAGGCCTGAAAGAGAGTGAGGTCCAGGCACATTGACAGACACCTGAGGCCGAAGGGGCATAAGTCCCTGCAGCCCCAGTGAGTGCAAGGGATTAGAAGCCTAAGGAGCCCACGGTGCTTATAAGTAGAGGTCCTAGTAAGGGGGCATGAGGCCACGGTAAGCCTTCAGATGCCTGAGGCCAAGTTTGGGCCAGAGGCCTAGTGCGGCCCAGCAATGGGGCCAGGGGAGTAATAGTGGAAGTGATCTTTGGATGCCATCTGCAAGTCATGGTACACAGTATAAGGGGAGTTGGAGCCATGTATAACTCTCTAGAAATCAGGGAATTAAATGGGCAGCCTCCCACATTTTTACATCTAGTATTAATACATCAAAACATGGCAGGAGAACCAGGGTGGATTGCCCTAGACAGGTGGTGGGCTGGTACTGTGACTGGTCCCGGGAATGCCCCCTGTCACAAACGCAAACCTCTCAAAACCCTTGTGAAAGGAAATAGCCTTATTCCCTGTTTTTGTCTACTGATATAGCAGTTTCTTTTTCCCTCCCAGCTTGGGGCAATAAGCTTAAAGTAAAAGTGATATAATGAGTTATCTCTAGTCCAGTTCTTTTTGGGCAGAGCATAATGTTATCTTATTTTATATGCCAGGAGTCCAGAAGCTAACTGCAATAACCGTTAGAAGATGAACTCCCAGCTTACTCAGTCTTTACAGCTTAGTGGGAACATAAATGATAAACAGATTCCAGGAAGCCATGTACTCTTACTTAAAATGATGATTGAAAAAACCTAATACTACTGCAAGACCGATAATAAGGGATTCACAGAATCTGAGAAATTCTCCCAGGAGTCTAGAAATATCTGCATCACAATGCATTGTTTGCTGACTTGAGGCATGCACAGATTCTGGCAGAAATCATTGCACCTTTCAGCCCTCAGTCATAAAGCAGAAACATTTTTCCATCTTCTCAGTCTTTACCTCATTCACTACCATTGAGCTACCCTTGTAGCATCTGTTGATAACATTTCCCTAAGGTACAAGAAAGATAACGTTTCAAAAACGCTGTAAGAAATCACTGAAGACATTTCGGTAGAAGCCAGCTTCAAAAGATTACCTGGGTTCTGTAGAAGGGTATGGTTAAGAAGTATAATTTCTAAATTCATATGTATAAATGCCCAAATTATAAAGGCATAATTTGAGTCAACAGAAACTAAGCCCTTCATCAGAAATGGGAAATGAACATTTCATTTTACCTTATTTCTAAGGGCATCATTCTCTTGGTTGGTTACTCTCAAAACAAATTCTAGTGGCTAAAATGTATTTACTTTGGAAATAAAAAGATCTTGAAAATGAGGTTTTAGGAAGCTTTATTTACAATAGAGGAATACCCCTCCTCCCCGCAGCAGCTTAATTTCCTGAATGAATACGTTTGTGTGTCCCTGTTTTAGACCTTTGTCACATCAGGTTGAAAGCAAAATAACTACTGTGAAAGGACTAAAAACAAAGGAATTCCAGCTAAGAGACAGAATCCCATGAGGGTTCTTTCGTATGAGTGGTTTACCATATAAGAGAAAGAGACTTTTGCTGTGAAAGTCACCATCTTTGGACTCAGCTATATTTGGGAAGGGCACATCTCAGTGCTGATGGCCCATCACAAAATATATCCTGACATAAATCCCCACCTTCACATGCAAAAGAACTAGGGCCATGCAAAGCTTCAGCCCCTGATTCGATTCAGCAGAGATTCAGCTCAATTCAGTGGCCAAATCTCCGAATCCAAATTGAATCAGAGTACCCTTTAAACTCTCCGAATCGAATCAGAACCCTCTGAATCAATTCGGAGCGATTCAGAAAGATTCAGATATCTGGTTGTAGATGCAGCTTTAAATGTTTTTTCTACATACCTCTAGGTAGCAGGTGGCTTATGAGTGCTGCAATGGTGGGGCAGATGGAGTATCTCACAGAAGCACAGGGGGCTCCCCAGTGAGCTTGGCAGCAAACCCGTAAGTGAACCAGAAGCACTTCCGATCAACTTCTGGGTCTGCTGGGGAGCATGCAGGGGGGTCCCCAGGTACCTGCCCCCTCCCCTGGTTGGTGACTGGTGCCTCCTGGGCCTGTGGGGAGCACCCAGGGTCCCCCTGCAGCTGATTGCCAAGCCAGGGGGCATGAAGGGGCCCCCCAGCATGCTCCCCAGCAGACCCAGAAGTGGATGGGAAGTACTTCTGGTCTCCTTCTGGGTTCACCGCTGAGCATGTGGGAGGGCCCCCCAACACACCTGTGAGCCACTCCATGCACCCTAGCATCACAGCATTCACAAGCCGCATCTGCTACCTCAAGGTATATAGAAAAATCTTTTAAAGCTGTGTCTGTGTCCAAATCGCTGATTCTCCAAATCAGTATTGAATCTTCAGATTTGGATTCAGCCGAATCAGATCAGGGAGAGTGATCCAAACCAATGAATCAAATCTCTGTCCCTGATTCAGGCTGAATCCAAATCCAAATCGAATAGGGCCCACTTTGCACACACCTAAAAGGAACCTTCATTTGATCAGCATCCACTTTGGAATGCTCTGAACCAGCCACATGAGCATAAAGGTGTTGATTTCTTCATAATCTTTCCATCTAAGAATGAGATGTACAGACCAATGATTTCAGAGGGCAAACAGTGTAATTGTGAAAACAATAGAGCTGTTTTTAAGACTATGCAATTGTTTTTAATAGCACAGAGAGTTAGGAGCATTCAGTGCACGTCCCTTTTCTAAACGAACTTTCCTTCTAACTTGTTTGATGAGGAAATCTGTGTTGTACTTCCAAAACAATACAGAGAAGAAAGTTGACTTCTTTCAACATGTATCTACTTTTTTAAAATTTTCTCCTCTATTCTCAAAGCAGTTCCCTAGAAAAAATGCATTTTAATTTCACATTCCCTTAATTAGCTATTCTCATAATAACTAGGATGAGATGGATCAAGTTGAGACTACAGTGCTAAAGCTCCTATTCTCCCCAGTGTAACAATTTAAAAATTATGCAAAATGTAAGTACAGGACAGCAAGGAAACTGCAGAATCACTTAATATTCACCCATAAAGCCTGTGGTTCTTATTGTTGATGTCCTGCTCTACTCCCATTAGAATTTTCTCTCTATTTCTACAGTTGTGCAAGTGTTGTATATATACAGCATAGTTGCTTTATACCCAAAACAGTGACCTAGTGCCAGATGTATGAATGGTGATAGCAAACAAGCATGAGAGCAAACACATAAAATGTATTGTTTAAAAATATTTAGCCAGTGAACTACGAAAAACTGCTCAAGTTTGAGAATGAAATCCATCTTCCACCAGCCAATGATTATATTGAGTACCCATGCAGTTTTGTGCAAGAAATGATAATGCGGTTTTCTCCTTCACCACCCCACTCATCACTTCCCTTACTGGAGAAGTAACTGTTATTTTCAGTCTCTCCATCGGCCTCAAATTCTACAGAGACATATGACTTAATTATATATGTTAGTTTTTGGAATGTAGATTATTACTCAATACTATATGAGCTAAAACCAATACAGCCATGTCTCTCAAGACTTAATTTGGATTTTCAGTGTCTTGTAAATGAACAAGTAATGCTTGATTTATGAACATAATATATATAAATATTATTATTCTCTATTAAACTGCATATGTTCAGGAATTTTAATATAGTACCTGAAGGGAATTAAAAAGAATATCAGGAAAATGTCTTTCAGTAAATTATCAAATCACTGCACAAAAATTTTCAAAATTGTTTTCAGACTCTGAGCAGCTTCTGAAACTGCTGGTGGGTGAAATATATAAACCTAGACAGACATTGCTGAAAGACTACCACATGTTAAAATATAAGAGCAGATTGGTATCTCATGTAAATGGGTATAACTCCATTGAGCTCTTCAGATTCGTACCATGTAAATATATAGTCATATGTATTTACATATACACTTAACACAGTAGGAATTTTTCATTTTGTTCTGTGGGGCAAGGGAGTCCAAAAGAGGGTGGGGGGAGGGAAGTGTTGGAAGGAATACTTTTTACTCCATATATTAATTAGCAGAATGATATTGTAGGGGTTTTTAAATGTATAGAATAGTTAAGAAAACTATTACACTTAAAAAAGATTTTTCTAAAGAGTGGGAATAATTAACTCACATAAGGCATGAAGGATCCATCATCCCTGGATCTTTAAATAAAGCCTGGATATCTTTTTGATAGATAAGTCATTGCTCAAAGTAGAAGTTATAGTCTTGATGTATAAAATACTGCTTAAGATTTTAATACCTTTTGTTATGCAGGGGGTCAGTCTAGATGACCACAATGGTTCCTCTACCCTTGAATTTGTGAATCTAGGAACATTTTTGTTTCTTTATCACAAGCACTGTGTAGTTTAAAATATTCCCAAATGACAGTACGTCCTTTCTTTATGACATGTGAACAAAGCCATAAGATTAAAGTCTTAGAACGGAATTCATTAAATGCTATTTTCTATTCTTATTATAACTGTTGTCACAAAGATGGAGTCTTCTTATGCTGCTGTCACTACAAATGCATTGCAAGAACAAGTTATCAGAATTTTAGGGCCCAATGTAATTTATAAAAAAGCAGCACTATTATGCTAGTTTAACTAGTGCAGAGTTAATCCCTTCCTGAGCCCTGAAGCCAGAGCCAGCATAGAAAAACTCTGAAATATTTTTATGATCTGCTATAAATTGAGAGAGCCATTTTAACTGCATGCTGCAGTTGAGCATTTTACTATGAGTCTGATCTTGCAAATACTTACAGAGCATTTTCTTTATTACTAGGAAGTGCTAGACCAAGTAGCAAGCATTTGAAGGAGCAAAGTAATGTGATGAACATATTGTGAGACTGTACATTTTTCTCAGTCTCTGTAAAACTAGAGGTATCTTCTCTTCAATGTTAAGATCAATATTCTAGCATGATCTCTCCTACAGCTTTGTTACATGGAAATTTTGGGTGGCTCCTGGACCTCTTAACCCCTAGACAGTTCGCACATTAACACTTTAAAGTGGTTCTAAGCAGTTATGTGGCTCAAAGGTACACCACTCCAGGGAAGGATTATCTCTGGTCAGGACTACCAAACTCCTATTCCATAAAGGTGTGGCCACTCCTAACAGATGTGCCACCCAATCTGAAATCCTCCAGTATCCCAGGATGTCTCTCATACCCCTGCATGTAAAGCAGGGATAGAAGCCTCTCCTGGCTCACTAGCCTTCTAGTGGCAGTTCACAGCTATAACTCCTGCTTGCTGGGCCTCTAGTGGAAAGTCTCAGCTGGGCAAGTGGGGAACAGTCAGAGAAGGTTTCTAGACTAAGGTTGTGACTGCTCCAAACTACAATAACACTAACACAGATCAACATTTGTGCACTCACAGCAGAAGGTGTAACAAGGCCCTTATTTTAGATAGGGAAAGGAGGAGTGGTCAGAGTTTCTCTGTATCCTGTCAGTCTTAGAATCATAGAATTGTAGAAAAATAGGGTTGGCAGAGACCTTAGGAGGCATCTAGTCCAACCCCCTGCTCAAAGTAGGATCATCTCCAACTAGATCATCCCAGCCAAGGCTTTGTCTACCTGGGTCTTAAAAACCTCCAAGGATAGAGATTCCACCACTTCTCTGGGTAACCTGTTCCAGTGCTTTACTACTCTCCTAGTGAGAAAGTTTTTCCTAATATCTAACCTAAACTTCCTTTGCTACAACTTGAGACCATTGCACCTTGTTGTCATCTTCCATCACTGGGTGCATCTACCTGTACTATAAATGTAACTCAATATACTCCAGTGCAGTTCACACCGGAGTTTATTGCTCCCAGGCATCGCATTTATACGTACGCCCAGGACCGCAGCACGATGAGCCAGGTCGGTGCATCCCCAGCTGACAGATGGCCCAGGGGGTCAACCTGCCAGCCCAGTGCTGCTGTTGAGGGGCTGTCTGAGGCAGGCAGGTGCTCTACTGCAAGGCTAGCCAGTAGACAGTACCTGCACTGAATCACCCTCATGCCCCAAGCCAGCTGCATCGGCATCTACATGTGCACTGCAGTGCACTAAACACCACTGTAGGATAGTGCATATATTTACAAGTACTAACCTACAGCAGCATTTATTAGTTTACTACGGCCTAATAGGGCCACAAGGATAGATGCTGAGACTTTACTGAGGATCTAATTAGGCATCTGTAGTAAATACCTCATGTAGATGCGCTCACTGAGAACAGTCTAGCTCCACCCTCTTTGTTACCACCCTTCAGGTAGTTGAAGGCTGCTATTACATCCCTCCTTAGTCTTCTCTTCTGCAGACTAAATAAGCCCAGCGCCCTCAACCTCTCTGCAGAAGTCATGTCCCCCAACCCCCTTGTTAGAGGGTTATTTTTAATGCTTTGAAGTTGTACCTGCTTATAGTATTGTTTATATTTTACCTTATTTAATCATTGCTTAAGTTTTGTCCTTATTAACTTTTTGGTTTTATTATTAGCTGGCTTTAAGTTGTTTTTGTAGAGCTCACAGGTGCTCTTTATATCTTTTTTATCACAGTGAGAAGTTCTTTTAACATAACATAGCAATGACCTTGTTACCAGCTCCTCCAATTAACTGAACTTCACACTAACCAGCTGAATAAGAGGGATTCAAGGACTGGATATATCAATGAAAGGTGATAAGGGAGACCAATGGACAATGCCAAAGTAAGACACCGGAAAAAGGCCAAATTAAGAGGTGTGCTTGTAATGGGTCTGTTAGACAAAGGAATATGCTGAGAGGATAAAAGATGGAGAGTATGCTGACTGCAGAGAGGCTAACCTGAAAGTGAAGAGTCATCAAGGGAGTGAAGCTGAAGAAAAGCATAAGAAGGGGAGCAAGAAAGTTCATTGTCATCATAAATCCACCTTCAACACCTGTCTGGACCAGCCCAGCCCACGACGTACCCTTTTCTTCCAGGAACTGAGTGGCCATCTTTTCTATTGAGCAAAGTAACATCAGGGATTGGGTGAGATTATTGTACTGAATGTTTTAGTCTCTCTGAATATAGAAACTGCTAAGATAATACTTGTAGTACTAATAAAGTTAGACTTTGATTTTAAGACACCGAGTAGTCCAAGACTGATTTTAAGACACTGAGTTGTCTGCATTTAAGTGACACGTTGATTTTAGGACACTGAGTTGTCTGTATTTCATGTTCCACTTAAGGGTCAATTGTGCTTTAATGATTCCTAAGCACAATCTGGTGGACAGTCGTGCCAACACCCCTAGCCATTTTTGTGGCACTCTGCTGAACTCTCTCCAATTTGTCCACATCCTTTCTGTTTTGCTACATTTGCTAAAAACAGACAACCGATTTGCTTCAGATTGGAGCATTTTGTGCCACAGCAAACCTCAGACCTTACAGACAGATAAACCATGGTCCCTCACTAAGTACCTGTGAAGCATCTGAAATAACACTTTGCCATTTAAGCCTCATGCATAAACAACCACCCCCTCCCATCCCCATTCTTATTTTTATGCAAATCATATCTCAGACTAGTCCAACCTGGATTAAATCAGTTGCCTGTTTTTAGCTATCTGTATTGGGCCCAGTTTGTGCACACCTATTAGAATGTAATAGCTGCTGTGTGGTCCAGAGTAACAGCTTTGCCTCCCATTCTAGAACTATTTCAAATGTGCATTAGTCAATACCATATGACTGGAAGGCAGTGAAACTGAATGAAATGGTGAATGCTCTGACCCCTTTCTGGTCATAAATGGTGTCAAGCAGGGCTGTGTGCTTGTACCTACTCTCTTCAGCATGGTATTCTCTGCCATGCTGTCAGATGCCTTCCAAGATGATGACCTTGATATGGGGATCAGGTACCATTACAATGGAAATATTGTCAACCCTCGTAGGCTCTGAGTGAGCTCCAAAGTCCAGACAGCCTTGCTTCGCAACTTCCTCTTCACTGATGACTGTGCATAATATGCGGACTCACAAGCTGAAATGCAAAGGTCCATGGACCTATTCTCATCAGCCTGCGACAACTTCGAACTCATTATCAATACAAAGAAGACTGAAGTGATGTTTCAACATGCACCTGGCACAACACCCCAGAAACCACACATCTCAGTTAGAGGCCAACAATTGTCAATGGTCAACAAGTTTGCCTATCTAGGCAGCACGCTTTCCCATGCTGTCCATGTCGATGACAGAGTCAACGCAAGGCTAGCAAAAGCCAGTGTGGCCTTCGGCAGACTCCTTAAGTCAGCCTGAGACCACAGAGGCATCAGAATGTCAAAGGAATTGAATGTTTACAAAACCCTCATTCTCCCAACCCTCTTTTATGTCTGTGAAACATGGACTGTCTACCAGAATCATGCCAAGAAACTAAACCACTTCCACCTGTGCTGCCTACAAAAGATAGTAAAGGTCAAGTGGCAGGACAAGATTCCAGACACTGAGGAGCTCAGAAGGTGAGCTCTCCCCAGTATCCTTACTCTACCAAAACTGGCACAGCTAAGATGGGGTGGCCACCTTTCAAGATTGCCTGACACTTGCCTGCTGAAGAAAGTCATCCTGGAGGTCATCAGCCCAGAACAGAGCAGTGGCGCATGGCACATGGAGGTCGGGGGTTTGTCGGATGCATACTGATGCCGCATTGTTGTACAGAAGTTGTCTCCCCTCAGAGCCTTTTCATTCTCACTCATATTTTATAATAGCAGCTGCACATCTGTTGCCTATTCATTAGAGCAGGGGTGTTAGCTGCATGTCTGTGATGACTTGTTTTCTTCCTGCTGGAGCATGGCTCAGCTTCTGTGGTTAGAGATGACCTTTGGATTTAGCTTCAGCCATTTTTCCACAGGTGTGATATTTTTATCTTCTTTCTTGCTGTTTGCATCTTTAGTTTCCATTTCCTTTCTTGCCTGATCATATGCATACCACATTCATACAAAATGAGCACTAACATGGCTAAATAAAACAACATGGAAGATAAAATTATAAATCAATATAAGTTAGTTAAAGTTGGTTAAAAAGAAAATTAGTGTGAAATTAGTGCGAGTCCAACAGGTGGTATGGATAGGTTGGCTTGGATAAGAATCGGGCTAAGAACAAGCAGGCTAGAAGGAAGGCCAGTCTAGGGAAAGTGAATCTAGAAAGACCACAGTGGGTCTAAGGAAAAGCTGGTGCTGAGAAGGATCCAGCAGAGACTGAGTGGGGTTTGTGGATTGGAACAATTCCTGAGAAGACTGATCACAAACCCAATGATATTGAAAGGAATAGGTTCAGAAAGCTGCATTCAAGGAAGCCAAGGGGAGCTTGGTTGTGAAAGGTACTGTGGCCCTGCAAGCAAGACTCAATCTCTTCTTGTGATCTTCTCACTAAATGTCAAGATGTGGTAGCTAAGTCAAGCAGGGAAGCTGGGAGAGAGACCTGGCTTGTGCAGGGACCATAAAGACTGCACCATGCTTGAAAAAGGGGGTATTGATGAGTGGTCACACCCCTAAAATATTTAATAGGCATTCATTATAAAACTATGGCACTACAAAGTTTGTTAACTTATTGACGTATCACTTTTGAATGTAAGGTATTAGTCTGGCCCTTGCCTTCCACTTTAATCCAGTCTTCTTTTTCATAAGAAATCAAATATAATATAGTTTGACTGGCCATTCGTTCCACTAGACTTCTGAGGCTCTCAAAAGGAAGAATTAGAATGGATAGCTAAAAAATAGCTTCATAAAACTGGTTACAAGCAGCCTCACAATTTTGTCACAAATGGTTTGAAGAAAGAAGAAAATAAAACAGGAGTCTGTTCAGAAGATAAAGGGCTTCATATATTTTGTCTTTGTTGTGTATCATAACTCCTATTAACGCTAAGTGAAGTTACAAATCATGTGCTGCTCATCAAGATGAGAATGGAACTCAAAGGAAGGACAAGAATAGCAATATATATAAAGTCTGATTTCACAGCCATCCTGAGAATTGTTTATACAAAAAAGTTTTATTGCTACCAGCACTGCTGAAAACACCTGCAATGCTGTAAATGTGCACTGAGCCAGATCTTATTCTACCTATTACAGGGGTGGGCAAAATGTGGCCCCAGGGCTGGATGGAGCCCACCAGGCCTTTCTATCCAGCCCATGGGGCCCCTAAAAAATTTAGAAAATTAATATTAATCTGCCCTGGGCTGCCTGTCATGTGGCCCTCGATGGCTTGTCGAAACTCAGTAAGTGGCCCTCTGCCCAAAATAAATGCCCGCCCCGACCTATCAAGTGCCTAAGTAGGCTTAAGTGACTAAGTCCAATCTTATTACTCCCTACTCAATCCCTGAAAAAACACTAATGAAAAAATGGGTGGATCATCCTCCTCTCTGCCACTTTTTATGACTTAAATCAAAGATGACAGTGCCTTACAACTATAGATGTCCTGACAGTTTTACAGGGACTGAAGATGGATACAATATTATCAAACTTGGGCACCAAAGTCCACTAAAGATGTGGCTTGTCATAAAACCAAGGGAATAGGCCCCACTCACCTGATCCCTATTCAGGTGCATCAGCCCAAGAAACAAGGTGGTGAACATATGCTAGCACACACCAGTGGCAACTTTTTGCCAGATTCAGAGTCAGTCTAGTAAAATGAGATAAGCTTGTATGTGCATATGTGAAGGTCTTAAAGCACTCACTTGACGTAAAGGTTTAAAGTGAATGTGTAAGACAGAAATTCCACTGACTCAGCATTGCCAAAGCCAACTACAAGTTGTTTTTCAACTAAGTAAGTTTTCTTACTGTCATTCAATAATAAAAAGTAACAAAACTACACCAGAGCTTGCCCTTTTATCTGCTTACTTAGTGTGATGTGCTCCCTCAATTTATAGGCTAGTAACACAAAACAACATATAACTATAACTATGAAGACTTCTTCAAATGTTCTAGCTGTTTCACAGTTGTACTTTTTTTTGCTTTGCCCTTTCAGATTGACCTTGCAAAGGAAAAAGGAAGTGAGCTGAGCAAGGGGGGAGGGGGAATCAATTTGGCTTATCTGCTTATGAATTGGGTAAAACCAGAAGAAAATGTAGATGTTCTGTGGCAGCATAAGCAGTGTCTACCTATCACTATATCACAATAGTTTGAAAAAATCTTTAATGTGGGAAAATAAAAAACAAAACTGATTTCTTATCCTCTCTAAACTCCTGGCAAAACTTGAGTATGAAAATGTAACTTTCACTTTGGTTTTATGCAACCAACCAACCCATAGTAGTTCAACTAAGCCTACTTAATGTGATAACCAACCTAACTCCTCTTAAACAATCTAGTTCTTTTAGCTCTTATTTGAGCCAGGCACTAGATTACGGGGGAGATAAAATGATCAGACTCTTACCTTATAAAAATGAGTCAGGGTAGATTGCCAAAGAGTTTTGTGTTCATGAGGGAAAATAATGGTCTAATTACATTGGAGTCAAGGCCAGGGATGAATTCCATCCAGTGGGAATGCCTACATGTGCCCCTACAGTGCCATTGCTACTGTGCCATCGTTTAGTACTTCCTTTAGGAAGTATTCTATGATGGCACAGTAACAACCATACTGCTATGGCAAGGTAGTGTCTCATGTAGACACTCCCAGTCAGTACAAAATTAGGCCAACTATGTTACTATTTTAAATAAGTATACCACCTTTCATCTGAGGATTGCAAGGAGATTTATCCAGGTGTGGCACTATTGTCCCCATTTATAAATACAGACCACGGAGAAGCAAACAGAGTTGACCATCTGATCGGAGCAATGAAGTGCCATGAATGGAACCCAGTACTCCTCATGAGTCCTAGTAGCTTTCTATACTCTTAGAACACACAGCAAGTTTCTACACCCTTCCAGTGCAATTCCACAGTCATCAGTAAACTTAGGCATAAACAGAAAATAGACAAAATTGAGGGCTTTCTTCTTACATGTTTAAAATACCAAAAACAGTTTACTTGTTGACATGTATTTTCTGCTGACAAATGTTCTGTCATCTACATGAATTCCTTTACTTGCTCGATTGGCAATCTGTTGCCTTATTGATAACGCATTTTTTGAAAAAGATGAAATAGACAACCTTAGTTAAATGGTCAGTTGTCATCTAATTGACATTTATATATAATGTATGTATATAATATGTATATGAATGAAGACAAGTTTATTGTAAAGAAATGCAAGGCATTGAATATATCAGATTCCAAGGGCATGCATGTATTCGTTTCATGATTGAAATGTTTAAATTATAAATGACGTATAACAATTTAAGTATCCCTTATGAATTAATCAGGTATTGGTTTGCATCAGTGTTGATCATTATGATTTCATTTAGTGCTTATGGATAGGGCCTATATTTCCATTTGTGCTGCATAATCATTTAGTGGCATTAATCACTGGACACTTAAAATAGTTTACCATGGATTCACACACAATGTGAATAATTAGCTAATAAATAAATGAGCTTAAAAATAACCTACATGTAACTACAGTTTCACAAGATGTATTTGCTGCTTCTTGTGTTTGTTTGAATCGCATACGAGTGAGATCTCATCCAAAGCATTGTAATTAAAGTAGCATAATTAATTTTGATTATAATCCACCCACCTGCATACCACAGCCTTTGTAATATAGATGTATCACTAGATATCTACATATGCTCTCTCTAATAAAATTTACAATTCAAGTTTTCATCTGAATGATTTTAAATAAAATAGTGGCAGTACTTTTAGTATTTTGTAGTGCCAAAGAGATGTGTGCAGCACATTCTAGTAGCTAAAATACATAGAGCAAGGGAGAAAATCCATGGCCCAAAAAGTATGTGGTTTCAAAGCCTAACTGTGCTCTTAATGAAGCTGTTGGAATTTTACCAAGGGCCAATATTGGAATAGGATTATTTCTAGGATAATCAGAGTAATACAGCAGAATGCTACAATCAGCAGTAGAAACAGAAGATGCATGTGTTCTACAGAGCATACAGTCTTTAAAATAGGTGGGATTTTAGGTAAGAGATGAATGAGAATAATGAAATTTCCAGACTAATGTTGATAGGAATGTTGTCCTAACTAGAAGGGGCAAGCATTTTTAGAAGAGGCCTTGAAGTGAGATAGTTAATAGAAACAAAAAAGTAAGGAAAGTAGCTTGGATGAAGGTGTAGCACTCAAGTCAGCAAATGCTTTTTCAGTATACATGTGATCACTTTTCTGTGCTAAATGGGGAAATAGAACATGGCTCTGGCAAGGCTGGTTTTGGTCACAGTTCACGTTTGGTGCTCCAAGACGCCTAGTGAGTGACAGAGTTTGTGCAAGTTGGGTAAGTTGGGTATGTCTGTTTCTTGGCTTTCCGCAAATATTTTACTAATGTATGTCATTTTGAAACTGCTCCCTGGTCTGGAAGTGGAACTGTGTGGGGACAAAATTTGGGCCAAGATATGGGCAGGTAGAAAGACTTTTAAGAGAACCAGAAGCTTGAACAGAATATGGCAAAAGGGCAACAATACATGTTTAGCTATTGTTTAATAATGACAGCGGTGCAGTAAAATTCAGTAAGATTAATCAACTTTTCTTTCATGTCTCTAGTAATGATTTGCATTACCTGGGGCACATCTACACATGCAGTTAATATGAAGCAATAAACTCCAGAGTTTATTGCCATTTGAACATGCACCTGGGAGTGCAGCATGTTGAGCCAGGTTGGAGCAGCCCCAGCTGGCAGAGGGCCCAATGAGTCAGCCTGTCAGCCCGGGGCTCAATGTGCTATGGAGCGGCTGACTAGAACTGAAGGTGCTTCAGCATGGGGCTAGCTGGCAGACAGCCCCCACAGTCAAGAGCCCTCATATCCCAGCCAGCCAGGTCAGTGTCTACATGTGTGCTACCGCAGAGTAAAAAACTCCACAGCAGGGTAGTACAAGTACTACCCTGTTGTGGAGTAAATTGGTTTACTCTAGCCTAATAGGGTCACACATGTAGACACTGAGACATTTATTGCACAGCTAATTAGTCTACTGTGCAGTAAATGTCTCGTGCAGGAGCACCCCTGCTGTCAGGAGAGGGCAAGTACTTTTGGATTGGCTGTCCTTTGGTAAGCAGTTCATGCAGTACACTTACAGAAACCCAGGGAAGTTATAAAACTGAACCCAAAATATTTGCAAATTTATTTGGCCTATGGAATACCATTTAAGATTTCCAGACTAGGGATCACATCCTCAGACCTTCCTGACTCCTCTTTGTACTAATGGAAGTAAATATGCATTGGCAATGCACATAAGAATTTTTCTATTACAGCCTAACAAAATCCTCACCTTGTCCCATGCAAAACTGCGCCTGCTTTTCCCAGCCATGCAAAGTATCTCAGGAAGAAGAAGGAGTCATATTTGGAGTGGAGGGAGAAACAGGACTGGAGCACAGTGTCTTTCTGGAAGATGAGGGCTTTGAGTATTAGATGCAAGTAACAGTGCTATAGCTACAGCAAGGGCTGATCTAGCCTCCAGACTCAGGGCAGGCAGAAGGGTGATGGGAAGCTTCCCCACCCATTTTGCATATATAGGGATATAGCCAAATCTATTTTCAACACAAAAGATTGCTTGCAGTTGGCATCTTCACATACAACATACATATTATTTATACATACATCTATCACATGTATTTGTGCAGAGACAAGAAGCAAATTTACCACCCGTTCATGTCTTTTTTTTCATGTGACAAATCCAAGTAAATGAAATGTGGAAGATAAAAGGTTGCCATCCAATCCATTGCAAGATTCTTTTCCTGTGTTTCTGCCTCTTTCTGAAAAGGTTATGGTAACCTCCTTTGGAAGACGTCAGGATAGTTGTGAGTATTGGCAGTGTTGCAACTGCAAGTTGTTGGCATAGATATTGTAAAATGGCATAGGGTATCTAACACATATGTAAAAATTGTCCCCTCCTCCATATATTCTAGGAGTAAGATTGTTTTCAGTATGTTGAGGAAATTAACAGTCATATACACAAACAGTGACTTACATGTAAAATTGGGAATAAGAATCAGCAGAGCAGATGGTTGGAGCTATGCAAGTCACCATATTCCCCTCAGAAATGCCAGATCCTGGAAACGCATGTCACATTCCATAGTCTGTTTTGAACAAAAGAAAAACTTGTGTCTTTACCATGTCACCCTGATTTTCAAAAATGTCTCACTTGAGTCAATCTAAATAGCAACAGTGCTAATGAGGCAGGGGTGTCCACCTTGAGAGATCTCTGTAGTGTATTCACTCACATTTTTCAAGAATGCATCTCTTGTCTCATTTCTGGTGTGCATAATTAGAATTTAACTACCTGCAAACAGCTAGTCATTATGTTGCAATAGAAACTTACGGGAAAGAGAGCCGGAACAGAATGTATGTACATGTATTTTGCGTGGTGGGGAGTCTGATCTCTCTGAGCTGTGGAGAATGTAGTCATTATATTTTCATATTGGGCAAAACGCTAGGCATTAGGTTTTAGAACTTAGTTTCTAGTCAGATCTCCTACATGGGGAGGTGAAGTGATCCATACTAAAGAGGTTTTCTTGCAGTCTCTAAGTAAATGGCCAAGAAACCAGCTCTCTATTCTTGCCAATTATGTTCCCTAGTGAAATGTCATCCCATTAATGTAATCTCTCTGAATTGCATCTGATCTAGAAGAAGTTACAAAGTTGTCTGTATTGAGTATGAGGGAAGATTTGATTTAATGCACACTAGTACAGAATAATTAAGTAAATAACACAGTCCTTTTATCTAGGAAAAAAATGTTCAAGTAAAAATCAGTGTTTACTATTTAAGTGCCAGGCCATATATTATAATTTTACTTTTCTCCATATTTTGATTAGCAAAGCAAGGTTATATTTTAAAGCAATAGTGCAATAATACATAATAATTATTATTATGTATTATTTATCAAGATGCATATGCATCAGCCTGAAGGACTGATGTACTATTTATTAGAAGTGCCTCCTTTTATTTAGAAAAGCAATGAGTTATTTAGCAAAGGATATTTTATTCATAAATAGGATTCAACTGTACATTTTGCATATAATTCAAGGTGGAAGGAGGAACTTATTTCAATGGTCATATTTGGGCTTTACCATACTACATACAGAGGAAATTTACACCTATTTTAAGAGTCTTCCTTCCAAGGTTTAGTTTAGCTGGTATAGCAGATAGGAATAGGATAACATGAACCTCAGCTTAAGCTTTTATCCTCAGTTTGGGGTGCTCCTATGGCTTTCTTCCCCTAGAATATATCGGGGCACGTCCCCACAAACATACACATGTGGTTTGTAGCACTGCAAATTTGCAGTGCCACAAATTGCATGCAGTACATATCCATACATTCACCACGCTGCTAGTTTGCAACACAGTGGGTTTTTTGACACTGGGTAATTTGCTGTGCACCAGAGTGTGCATGCAGGGGCATGCCCAGGGACAAATAATAGCAACAAAAATATGTGCCAGTACTATTTGTCCCACAGGGAACGCATACTCCTGCATGTGTATACTTGTGGGGAAGTGTCCTTGGTGTCTGTACCTATCTTCTGATTGTAGGGTCATTTCCACGTGCTTTCTATTCGGTGCATAGCCTACTGAGCATAGCTGTGTGGATGCTTATGTGTAGGGTGACCATACATCCCAGACTGGCTGGGACAGTCCCAGATTTCAGAAGCTTGCCCCTGCCAGCCAGTGAAGATTTCACAGATTTCATAGACGTTAGGGCTGGAAGGGACCTCAGAAGATCACCGGGTCCAGCCCCCTGCCCAAAGGGATCATAGGATCCCAGCAAGATAAGCATCCAATTTGCTCTTGAAGGTGTTCAATGTAGGTGCTTGAACCACCTCTGATGGCAGGCTGTTCCAGACCTTGGGGGCTCGGACAGTAAAGAAATTCTTCCTTATGTCCAGCCTGAAATGGTCTTGCAGTAGTTTATGACCATTTGACTTCGTCATCCCTTGGGGCGCTCTGGTGAACAAATGTTCCCCCAGGTACTGGTGGTCAACCCTGATAAACTTATAGGTGGCTATCAGATCACCCCTGAGCCTGCACTTTTCCAGACTAAAGAGCCCCATGGCTCTCAGCCTGTTATCGTAAGGTCTGCTTTCCTGACCTCTGATCATGCACGTGGCTCTTCTCTGGACTCTCTCAAGCTTTTCCGCATCTTTTTTGAATTGTGGAGCCCAAAACTGGATGCAGTACTCCAGCTGCAGCCTCACCAAGGCTGAGACGAGGAGAAGGACATACTGGGATTTGCTTGACAAGCATCTATGGATGCAAGCCAGCGTTTTGGTCGCTTTACTACATGCAGCATCACATTGCAGGTTCATGTTCATCTTGTAGTCAATGATGACCCCCAAGTTTCTTTCTTCTGTAGTGCTAGCCAGCGTAGCACTGCTGAGCCTATAAGGATACTGAAGGGTTTTTTTCCCAAGGTGGAGAACCTTGCATTTTTTGGTGTTAAACACCATCAGATTCTCATCAGCCCATTTGCTGAGTCTGTCCAGCCTGGATCACCTGCCTGTCTTCTGGCATGGATGCTTTGCCCAAAGTTTGGTGTCATCGATGAACTGGCCAGTCCACTCCTGACTCCAATGTCCACATCATTAATGAAGATGTTGAACAATATGGGTCCAAGGACAAAGCCTTGGGGCACCCCACAGGTCACCATGATGATTGACTTCCATCAATTACTACCCCTCAATTGACCGCAGAGCCAATTTCCCAGCCCCCTCATGGTGGACCCAAGGCCACAATTGGCCAGTTTCATCAAGAAATGATCATGGGATGCCAGATCGAAGGCTTTTTTGAAGTCAAGATATATGACATCAATCTCTTCTCCCTTGTTCAGGTGATAGGTCACCTGGTCATAGAAGGAAATGAGATTGGTCAAGCAAGACCTACCCACAACAAACCCATGCTGGCTATCCCTTACGATGTTGGCGTTGGCCAGGCCACTAAGGATGGCCCCTTTAATAAACTTTTCTAAGATCTTCCCCAGGATAGAAGTCAGGCTGATGGGCCTATAGTTAGCCGGATCCACTTTCCTCCCTTTCTTGAAGATAGGCAACACATTGGCCTTCTTCCAGTCTTCAGGCACTATACCAGAGCACCAGGAGTTTTCAAAGATCCGTGCCAGGGGCTGGGCTATGATACTCACCAACTCCTTGAGTACCCTGGGGTGTAGATTGTCAGAGCCAGCTCACTTGAAGGTATCCAGCTTCTCAAGATGTTCCTTCATGAGGTCAGCATTAATGGAGGGCAGGGGATCTCCCTCACCCAGACCTCCCTGTCCCATAGCAGGCATGGGCATCCCATGGGACTGATGAAAGACCAACACAATATACCCATTTAATAAGTTGGCTTTTTCTTGGGTGTCAGTTGTCAGTTGCCCCATCTGGTTCAGCAGGAGTCCAATGTTGCCCTTGCTTTTCCTCCAGCTCCCCACATATCTGAAAAAGGACTTTTTATTGTCCTTGATGCTTGAAACTAGTTGGAGTTCAGTTGTAGCCTTGGCTTTCCTGGTTTGCTCCCTGCAGGACCGGACCAATGCAGAATGATCCTCCTTGGAGGTGAATCCCATCCTCCATCCTTTGTAGGCCTTTCTTTTTAGCCTCAGGAGGTCTGCTAGGTCCCTGGAGAGCCAGGGGGGCTGCTGTGCCATCTTGCTGCCTTTCCTCTGAGATGGAATAGACTTAGCTTGTGCATTGAGGATTGCCCCCTTGAGGAGCAACCACTCTTCTTGAACTCCCCTCTCCCTGGGGTCATGGTCCCTTAGGGCCTCACTGATAAGCCTCCTGAGCTTGTCAAAATCAGCTGTCCTGAAGTCAAGGACTTCCATGTTGCTAACTGACTTGCCAGCTTTACGGAGGATGGTTAAGGTAATCAGCTTGTGGTCGCTGTCACCCAGCTTCCCATCAATCACTAGGTTGCCGATTAGGTCATCCCCAGTAGCCAGTACCAGGTCAAGCAGCACTTTGCCTCTTCTTGGGCAATAGACTTCTTGAATCAGGTAGAGGTCATCCACTCATGAGAGGAAGCTTTGCAGCCACTCAGATTTTGCTGAGTGATCCTCCCACGAGATGTCCGGGTAATTGAAGTCACCCATGACAACCATGGTCCTGGAACATGTAGCCTCAGCCAGTTCCTGGGCGAACTCCTGATCAAGCTTAGGATTTTGGGTGGAAGGTCTGTAGTAGACTCCCACCGTCATGTCCCCTGTGCCATGTTCCCCACGGATTTTCACCCAGAGGGTCTCCAGTCATCCACCCTGGTTGCAAATATGAGCTTGCAGGGACATGTAGCTTTCCTTAACATAGAGAGCTACACCCCCTTCCCTTTTATCTACACGATCCCTCCTGTACAGGTTATAGCCATCTATACCCAAGGTCCAGTCATGGATGGAGTCCCACCAGGTTTCCGTTATCCCTATGACATCATAATTATTTGAAATGAGCAGGAGGACAATCTCCTCCTGCTTATTCCGCAAGCTCCTGGCATTTGTATAGATGCAGGCAAGTGCTCCCTTGGGGGCTCTTGCCTTGCCCACAGATTGTACCAGGCCTGGGGCAAGGGTGGGATCCCTTAAGTGCCTTGGCCCGCTGGCTTTGCAAGGGTTGCTCAGTGGGCCAGCAGTGGCAGTAGTACCCCCATCCCCCAACGGGCTTAGTTTAAAGCCCGGTGGAGCAGGGCAGCCAGTCTGGCTGAGAAGATCCTCCTCCCCAGCAGAGAGAGGTGGAGGCCATCTCTTCCCAGGCTCTCTTGCCAAAGAGTGGGCTGTGGTCATGTAAGCCAAAGCCTTCCCAATGACACCAGAGCCGCAGTCTTTGGTTGACTTATCTTGCTGGGATCCTATGACCCCAGCTGACTTCCTGCCCTTTGGGCAGGGGGCTGGACTCAATGATCTCCCGAGGTCCCTTCCAGCCCTAATGTCTATGAAATCTATGAAATCTATGACTACGTGGATCCTCCTCTCCCCCCTCAGCCCATAGCCTGAGACTGGGAGGATCAACAAGAACACCACCTGTGCCCCCAGACCATTTAGCCCCACTCCCAAATCCCTGTAGCGCCTGACCTGGCTGGGAGCACTCCGAGCCGTGTCATTGGTGCCCACATGAATAAGGAGCATGGGATAGTGGTCTGTGGGCTGGAGGGGCTTAGGGATGTTCTCCGCAATGTCCAGGATACTAGCCCCCGGGAAGCAGCAGACTTCCCAGGCTAAGGGGCTGGAGTGGCAGATTGCCCCCTCAGTCCTTCTCAGGATGTAGTCTTTCACAACAAACACCTTATGTTTTGTCTTGGGGAGAGTGGGGGCAGTAGCTGCAGTTGAGCCTGTGTTGTCTGTGGGAGCTGGCACAGGCTCTGCTGGAGCTGCAAGAGGTGTGTACCTGTTGCTAAGCTCCAGAGGGGCAGGGGTCTTGGTGTGGCAGGCCTTTGGGCCCTTCACCACCTTGGTCCATGCCCCTGACTGGACAGAGTGGGAGGACCCAGAGTCTTCCTTTGTCCTGGAGGGAAACGGTGGTCTACCCTCTGGCTCCCGGGGGAAGAAGGGCCTGGCAGTAGGAGTCAATCTCCTGCTCACAGTCCCTGTTGGCATGCAGTCTCTGGACTGTGGCCTGGAGCCCCTCCAGCTGGCATGCCAGAAACCCCAAAAGGGAGCAGACCTCACACGGGGAGGTGGCCATGCTCCTGGCTGCCAGAGCCTGAAAAAAGGGACAGGCAGCCTGCGCAGCTGAGAGCCAGGGGCTCCGTCTGCGTGGAGCCCAGAACCATGGGCTCCATCTGGGTTGTGGTCTCTGAGGTGCTGGGGGGAAGGCCGCAGAACCCGAGGGGACCCTCAGGGTGAGACACCTGCCCATCTGTGTCATGCCTCTGGTAGGCTTGCTACAGCAGGGACTGTCTACCCTGGGGGATTTGCAGGCAGGGTCTCAGGCCCTCCCGCACACTGTCCTGCGCAAACTCCGCGCTAACTCACGCACCGGCAGGCAAGCACACCTGTTTGCACATCCTGTTCGTGCAGGTCCGGTCGCGTGACTCCCTGGGGGGCTGGGTGAAGTAAGGGGATAGGTGAGGCTTGACCCAGCCCAGCTCCACTCAGCCACCTTCTCCCACTCAGTGAGGGGTTAACCCCCTCCCACCACAGTCCCTGCTTGCCTCCAGCTGTGCTGGGGGTCAGCGGGGGGGTCCGTGGCTGCTGATTAAACAAGTGTCCTGTATGTGGGGCAGGGAGGTGGAGCAGCAGGAGCTGCAAAATAGGAAGCCCCAGCAGACAGCAAAATTACCCTAATAGGTTATCTTGATTAGTGGAATGACCATTAAAAAGGGGATTGTTGTTTCTGTGAAAAAAACAATGGGTCATCAATAGGCCATTGACTCTTTAGCTGCCTGAAAATAGTGCCCTGGAATTTACATTGTCCCATATGGTCACCCTACTTATGTATCCATACTGCATGGGTAACAGATTTGCAAACAGAGCTTAAGTGCAAAAAATGTTACTTATGTGACTGGAAAACAGTCATGTGGGTGCAAAACAGATAATAAAATTTGGGCTCAGAGTGCAAGCAATCTGATACATCAAAGGCTCTTGTGCAATATAGTGAATAGAAGTAGAGCCATGTAAATCACACATCACCTCTGTGGTGTACACAAAGGAAGGCTGATACCCAGGGATGTAACTATCAGGGCTTGTTCCCTGGACAAATCCTGCTGGAGAGCTGGGGGAGATGGGAAAAGGTGAGAAGAGCTGGAGCAGGCAAGCGGGGTGGGTGGGAGAGAGTCTCACTTTGAATACCTATCCCTGCTGTTGCTGCTGTTGTGGTATGGTCTGCCAACCTACTTTTCTGCTGCTGCATCACTAGCAATGCACTCATCTGTTCCTGCTGCCTAAACCACAGATTCCCTTGGAGAGACTGCCATTTTGTTGTCCCCACTAAATTGTTGCCCGTGGTTGGCACCCAACTCACCCACCCCAAGTTATGCTACTGAAAATACCAGCTAATAACTGTATAAATACATAAAATAATCATAATCTGTATATAACATATCTCCTAAGTGTACAGGGCTGGATCTTTGATCTAGTTGCACAGAAGCTAGAACCAAGCTGTAGTTCCAACACAGATGAACGTCTTACTATCATAGACAGACAAGGTTCTTTGGGTAAATCTGATATCTTTTATTAGACCAACTTATAGACATACCAGACCTGAATCCTGTCCCTCCTACCCAAGCCACTTCCTTCAGAAGAGGCATTTTGGAAACAGAAAAACATTAATTAGTGTGAAGAAAGAACAAGGAGGGAGATGAAAATCATCTATGCCCCTCCTGATGTGGTGCATCTCAGCAGGCAGGGAGAGTTGAACAGTACCTGGGCAACTGTAGTCACACAGGGAGCAGCCCCTCTGGGAAGTTGCACAAGTTGGCTGCACTGGCCAGGGCCAGGACAATTCAGCAGGTATGGGTGAGAGCACGGCATGGGCTGCCAAGGTGGGAGCAGGCAGGGCTTGGCCCCATGCAGAGCGCTGAGGGCAACAGTGGGCTGGATGGTAGGAGGGCAGGCCACACCAAACTGCCTGTTGTCCCCCATTGTCTCCTTCCCTCCCCCAACCAACTCCCAGCACCTCATGCACAGGAAGCCCCCCCACCCCCCCACATACACCTAGCAGCCCGCTGACGTGCACACTCCCACAGCCTGCAAATGCACACCCCCACACACACCCCATCTTCCCCCCCCACACAATATACAAGAATAAGATTTTATTCTGAGCTGCTATGCAATTGCTTCTAAATAAGTTACTCAAAAAAACTCACAAATCAGGCTAAAATTATTTTTTTACATAAAATTAAAATATGTTATAGTGGATGTTTGGTTTTTTAGTATATGATTTTGTTTTTATCTATAATGTGTTAAAATGATAATTTCTAAAAGATTTATATTTCAACAGCTCACCAAAACTGATTACGTGGTCCTCCGGCCAAAATAATTGCCCATCTCTGCTGTAAGTGAAGCTGGGAAGTGAACAGGAAGTGTTGAAGTGAAACACTTGAAGTTAGGCTATTAGTGGAAAGTTGGATAAATAACTAGGGAAGAATATAAGAGCATTGCTCAGGCATGCAGGGATGAAGTCAGGAAGGCCAAAGCACAACTGAAGTTGCAGCTAGCAAGGGATGTGAAAGGTAACAAGAAGGGTTTCTTGCAAGTATGTCAGTAGCAAGAGGAGGATCAGGGAAAACATGGACCCCCTACTGAATGGGGGAGGCAACCTTGTGACAGAGAATGCAGGAAAGGCTGACGTGCTCAGTGCCTTTTTGTCTCAGTCTTCACAGGGAAGGTCAGATCCCAGACTGCTGCATCAGGCACCACAGTTTGGGGAGGAGATGAGCAGCCTTCAGTGGTGAGAGAACAGGTTAGGAACTGTTTAGAAAAGCTGGACGTGTACAAGTCCATGGGGCCAAATGGGATGTACCTGAGGATGGTGAGGGAGTTGGGTGATGTGATTGGAGAGCCATCGGCCATCATCTTTGAAAACCCATGGTAATCAGGAGAGGTCCTGGATGATTGGAAAAGGGCAAATATAGTGCCCATAGTTAAGAAAAACAAAAAGGAGGATCCAGGGAACAACAGACCAGTCAGCCTAACCTCAGTCCCTGGAAAAATCAGGGAGCAATTATTCCTCTCTATTCAGCACTGGGGAGGCCACATCTGGAGTTCTGTGTTCAGTTTTGGGCCTCCCACTATAGAAAGGATGTGAAAAATTGGGCAGGGTCCAGCAGAGGGCAACAAAAATGGTGAGCGGTCTGGGGGACATGGCTTCTGATGAGAGGCTGAGGGAACTGGGCTTGTTTAGTCTAGAGAAGAGAAGACTGAGTGGGAATTTAATCGCAGCCTTCAACTACCTGAAGCGGGGTTCGAAAGAGGATGGAGCTAGATTGTTCTCAGTGGTGGCAGATGACAGAAAAAAGCAACAGTCTCAAGTTGCAACAAGAGAAGTTTAGGTCCGATATTAGGAAGAAGTGTCTCACTAGGAGGGTTAAATAAAACTCTCATTTTGTAGGGTCCTAAGGTCCTTTCTAACCCTAATTTTTCTGTGAATCTATAATTCTGCTTTATAGAAAGAAATGCAAGATTCTGAGAGAGCATCAGAACCTGACTCTGTATCCCAAGTAATGGCTTCTCTGGAAGAAGGAATCAATCCCAGTTTCCAGTTCCTGTGACCAATCCTGATTGTACGTTTTATCCAATTATGACACTCCAATTCCGAATGCATACATAGCCCCTGAATCAGGGATCAGAACTCATTTATATCACCCCTCCTCAACCAAGGAACAAAAAGACCACATGGCTAATTCACCTAAATTCATAGTAAAATTGGTAGCCCACCTTCAGTTAAAAATGCAGCTGTTTCCAATGTAAGCAGAAACTAAGAAACCACAGTACTGCTGCTTTAAATCATAAGTTCTGGTGGTCTTGAGGCTGCTTGGATTTACCGATTAAAAAAGCAGTTCTTGACTGTGCATATCCAAAGGGTAAGAAACTTTCCATCCTCTAATACTAATCCCTTGGAAAAATACTGTAAACTGCATGGTTCTTATACTAATGTTAATGGGATTTTCTTTGTATGCTTCCCAGTACCACGTTGTTTGGGGGTTTTGACATCTTGTGCAGAAGGACAGCTAATCCCAGGCCTCCTTTCCAACCGCCTTTGTCTAGCTCTGGGTCTTTGTTAAATATTAAGTTTACCCATACTGAAACAGCCTTTTATCCACTGTAACTGCAACTACTTTAATTGTCTTCATTTGCATTCTATTCCACATTTTCTTTATTTAAATAATAATTTGCATACTAATGGAGATTTAGAATTTGTTTGTGTATACTAAAACAATAGAGTTTAGGTTCTGTCTCCCAGCTACCCTCAACCTCACTCACTACTTAAAATAGTCTCTCAGTACCTCTTTATGTGGACCATGCATTATTTTCCCTTTGTTAAACCCCCCCAGAAAAGACACATGCACAAGCACACACGCACGTACACACACATACAGACTTAATTCACATTGATGTAAAATCAGAAGTGGCTACCCTTGGAAGTCACCACAGCTAAAATCCTATAAGATCAGGGCCAAAGAGTTTATATTTCCAGAAGACACTGAAAATAAAATAGATCTGTTGGACCACAGTCTTACCTGCTGAGGTCAACGGAGTAGCACCAATAGAGAATAACTGTGAATTGGCCTAAAATATTAACCTCGTTTACTTAATATTTAGGAAACTTCTACTAAATTATAAGAGGGTTGTTCTACATTATATTTCAGAATCTGGCCCTTCATTTAGGAAAGTATTTAAGAAATGGGCATTAATACACATGCTCCGGGAGGCCAGGGGGTGGTGGGCAGCACTTTAATTACAGTGGCTCCAAAAGCCATTCTAATTAAAGGGTCCAGAGCATCATGTGTATCAGCATCCCTGTGCTGAAAAATGGTGCTTAAACTAAATCTTCAATCTAAACCAAAGTCTCAATCTTTAGGTACAGTAGCTCAGACAGTTATGTTTTGTGAAATTAAAATAAGTTACACAGAGCTGACAATAATTATTAACAGACAACATTTCATAGAAGCCCTTGAGAAAGCAAGCAAGAAAGAAAGTGAATGTAGTAATTCTGGAGTTTACCTTGGGATTCAGCCAGCTAAAACAACATTTAGAAACCTGATGACAGACCATCTGATGCTGATCTCTTGTACATTAGTGCACTGGCTTGTATCACTCTCTAAAGCAATGGAATTACTCCTTTTACAGTATTTGATCCAATGCCCTTTGAAGTCAATGACAGGTACCAGTTATCATCAGTGAAGCCCAGATCCACTGTTTAAAGTGTTGTTCAGATGTAATAGACTATAGTCTGATGCAACAGACCTGGATTGAAGTCTCTGCTCCAAAACAGACAGAGGAGGGATTTGAACGTGAGTTTCTGGTAGTCCAGGTAAATTCGGAACACTAGTCTACATCTGAAAACTCTATTTAGAGATACCGGGACTTTGGCTTGAGCTATGACTGAGCAGCTTGTTAGCTGAAGGAAGCATCAGCTTTCATACTTCTCACATGCTGACTAACAGAAAACTTGTGCACTTACTGAGTTAGGTGGAATCCAGTGGTATTTTTGAATGTATCAATAAAGGCTAGGTGGTGGACTTGGGCATTATCTGCCCTTGTAGGTAGCCTGAATACTTGAGAATCAGGGCCCAAAAGCTCAATTTCATACCCTTTACGCAAGAAAACCTCTCAGTGAAGTCAGAGAGAGGAGTTTTGCTTGTATAAATAGTAAAATATTGGCTCCAAATGAGTCTTTTCACTAGCACTGAACATAATCTTTGCTTAAAATGCAGAATAAATAGTAGAATCTGAATTCCTAGAAAATTGTCTTACTAGAAGTCAGAGCATGCTCCTGCCATATTATAAGATAATTTATGTAAAGCTCTGAACTTTAATACATATACATGTACCAGATTTATATTGATTTAATGGATTTTATATTGGAAGGGAAAATTAATTTTGGCTTCCATATTGGGAAAATAAGGAATTTCATTTCACTGCCCCAAAATTGTGCCCTTCAAATGAATCATAAATCAATAAACTATTTTATGTAAAATAACAATGTCTAGCTATTCTGCTGGAATAAAAAAAGTGTCCTGCAAAGGAGGACAAAAAAATCACTCTGTTCATGTTTGTAGAATCACTGATGTCAATGGGTCTAATATAAGTATGGCAGGAGGAAGCCCAAAAGTAAAAATACATTGTAGTGATTCTACCATTTAAGACAAAGACAGTTTTGCTATTGACTTCAAGGAATGTAGAATGGCACTCACCAGAGGCAAAAAGAATCCTAGAAATAAATATAATTGGTATCAATATCAATTTGTTTTGCTGCTTTCAGGTGTTTTGCACATAATGTGGTGTGCCTTAATTTCTTTGAAGTTATCCCTGGGTTATGGGTGTTGTGCATTGCAAAAGATGAGCTGAGGACAGAGACAGAGTATGCTTTGGCATTTTCCATCTCTCAGATTCCTCTTGTTCTTCTGCACCACAAGGAGGCTCATTCTGGGTTTGGAGAGTGACACTGAAAAACAGGAAAGGCAGTTAGGTGGGATAGGGAAGGGAGACCCATTCCCCCAAATTCACCTATTTACCATTCCTCTCCCTTTAAGTGATCCAAGAGGCACCACAGCCATGGCAGTTCTGGCAAGGGAGGGGAGGTGGAACTGTGTTCCCAAGGCCGGATTCTCAGCAGGTCAGAATTGTTGGGAAAGCATTAAGGCAGTGATTCCCAAAGTATGTGCCGCACCATACTAATGTGCTGTGACATGCCCCTGCATGAGGATGTAAATGTTGTCTTCCCCCTCCAGTGTCCTGTACCTTCCTAAACTATTTCAGTGGCACCAGCTGTTTCTTGGAGACTTCTTCTGCTGCCTTTCCCAGTCCTTCCCTGGCCCCAGGCAGCCCCTGTGCCACCTCTCTGCCCACACTCTCAGCAGCACGCTCTGCTGCAAGTGGGCAAGTGGACAGCCACATAGATGGAACTGCACTTTGCAGCCTGGCTCATCCCCTCTGCTCCTCCGATGCTCTTGAGGTGGCAGACCTTGGGGATGGTTCTTGCGTGTTAGGCTCTGGAGGAGCAGAATCAGTAGAAGGGGCTGTCCTTGACCCCGAGGTACAGACCAAGGTCTACAGGGGGGCACACAGCAGAAAGGACACGGTAGAGCAGAGTGACGCCTTGCCCTCACTGCCCTGAAGTGGCACCAGTTATATTAGTGATTCTCAACCTTTTTTGCTCAAGACCCCACTTCATAACTTTTTCTGAATTTAGATTTCACTGCGATTAATATGTTGTGAGTTCAGCAACAACAATCTGGGTTGAACTAACAGTTATTTATTATTATAATGCTCTGGAATCATATCCAGGGTGGATCTTAACAATTGCATCAGTAGATGTATGCAGAACTTATACTTGCTTTGCCTCTGACTTAACCTAGTCCAGTCCTGTGGAGAGAGAGGAACCAAGAATGCCTTTGGCTTTTCATGGCACCGACAATGGAGACCCCAGTGCTGCAAAACTGCCACAAGCAAACTGGACCCTGCAGCGCTGAACATGAGGGCTTTGGCCTTCAAGGGACAGTGCAAGGAAAACACAATAAGACACGCTCTCCCTTCCCCCCTAGACAGAATAGTCTTCCAACCATTTGGGAGGACTCCACTTCCATTGTGGTCTTCCCATAGAACCGGACTCAGTGAGGAGCTTAGTGGATGACGGCCCTGTCAGCCTATCTGGAGACTCAACAGTGACACTTCCTTCTGACTGTGATGGCAAAGGTTTTGCATTGGTGGAAACAGGCTGGCACTTCCCCAATGAATCCATGTCTGTTGGTGGTGGATTGGTGCTTGGAGATTGCTCAGGTGTAGGGTTACCAGAAGGGGAATGCCCATGCAGCTGGTCCACATGACATCTCCAAACTTGTCCACCGTCAGTCTGGACTGTATACAGTACGGGTCCTGTGGTGCTTAAAATTTTAGATTGAGCCCACTGTGGGCCTGTCCCCATAGTTCTGAACAAACACAGTCTCTTGTGGAATGAAAAGACATTAGGTACCACATGCCAGTGCGGAATCCAATTCCTTTTCTTTCCTAAACTGCATGTCTCTCACAAGATCTGGGTTAACACGGTCAAGGCATGTCTTGAGATGACAACCTATAAGAAGCTCTGATGGGCTGGACCCTGTTGTAGGGCAAGAAATTACATGTTGAGAAAAAAAAAATATGGCCAGTCTGGTAAGCCAGTCTCCTATAACAATCCTTCTCAGTGCATCCTTTGTCGTCTGCACCATTTACTTAGCTTGCTAATTGGCCTGTGGCCTGCAAGGTGCAATGGTAACAGTTTGAATGAGGTTGCGACTGGCAAAATCTTGGAACTCTGCTGAGGTGAATGCACTGCCATTATCCGAAACAATAGTGTCGGGCACCCCATGGGTTGCAAACAGCTGACTGTCAGGTAGCCACCAGTTATGGGCGCATCCCCTTACGTCCCACTGATATCCACTGGCCCTGTCAGGGTGGCTGCAACCTTTAGTCAGTCTAGGTGGGGTCCTATGCTCTCTCTCTTCCCACCTGCTATGACTTTGATGTTTAAGAGATCTTTTCTCTTTTTATTTTTGAGATGTTAATGAAAGGGAGGTGGTGACTATGTGCCTCCACCTTGACTGACTGCCGGTTTCTGCCCTAGTTCCCAAACCCCTGGGAAGAGGATGGCTAAATGACCAGTTTGAAACAACTCCTTCCTTTCCTTTCCTTTTTTAATTTTTATTGGTAGGACAGCTGTTGAAGCTGGTTTCAGAATAATTGGGTTCTGGGCATCCCTCAGGATCATTTGAGGCTTCTCCTCTGCCCTGGGTTTTCCCTGTGCTCCCCTGCATTCCGGGGAGATCTCTTATTCTCCCCTGCTGCCAGGCTTAATTGGTGGCGTGTTGCCGCTTAATGAACAGAGGGAATCCTTAGTGCAAACTAGGCAGCGGGAGGGGTGGTCTCCTCCGTCCTTCTTTCCCCAGCCCACCTCAGCTTCTCGTCTCCTAGTTCCTGCTGCAGAGCCACCAGGGAAGCATGATTTTCTTCCCTCCATCTGGGAAGCTCCCACTCTCTTTTTGAGTCGTCTTCTTGCTGCAGCCGTCTCTGGCTCACTTGGCATCCCATGGTAATCGATCCACATCTTCAAATAAATGGAAAGAGAAAAAACAAATGGAGCCGATGGCTTGGCAGCATCTGCCTCCTCCTTCTCTCTGGATCTCTCCCATCTTTATTCTCTTCCTTCCTTCTTCTACCCTCCTCTTCACCCACGTAGCAAGGGTTGAACTGTCTCTTCAGAGTCCGACTGGACGCTTACCCCGCCCTCAGGGCATTCTCCTAGTGTCTCTGGCTTCCAGACTTTGTTCTCCCTGTCTTCCGCTGTCCTCATCTCTCTTGCTGTCCTGGCTCTGCTCCCAGCGCCTGGCTCCCAGATATTGTCCTGGTTGCAGATTTGTACCAATCCACTTCACCTGCCGAGGTGGTAAACCCAGGCTGGGGTGAACCAGGAGCTCCTGCCACAGCATGGAAGTCCTGTTCAAGTGGGGTCTGTGTTCCTGGTCAGGGGTGCATCCCAGGTGAGTATCTTTCAGTTCCTCACACTAACAAAGAGCTGTTATAGTGGCAGTTGATGTAGGAGTTGAGACAGTAATCACTTCAAGCCATTTTGAGTAACACTCAACAACAATTAAGAAGTTTCTACCTTGAAAAGTGCCAGCAAAATCAATGTGGATGCATGACCAGAGATCCTTTGTCATTTCCCAAGGGAATACTGGTGCCTTCGGTGGATTATGATGGGTTGCTTGACAAGTGCTGCACTGCCTCACAACCCTTTCTATGTCATTGTCCATACCTGGCCACCATATGTAATTTCTAGCCAGAGCTTTTATCTTCACAATGCCTGGGTGTGCTGTGTGCAGCGTTGTTAGTATGATTTGGCATCCTGCTTCTGGAGTTACAACATGATTTCCCCACAAGAGACAACCCTTGTGGGCAGATAGCTCATGTTGATGTGATGAAAATGGCCTGAATTCCTCAGCCAATTTACCTGCAGGCCAGCCCCTCCACACCCAATTGAGGACATGGGCAATGATAGGGTCTTTTGCAGTCATCCTTGCTATCTGATCAGCCTGAAGAGCGGCTTCGGGCATGGATTCCAGCATGAGGACTTCTGCTGGTGGAGGAGTAGCACAGTCAGGTATTTGTAGTGGTAAGCGGCTCAATGCATCAGCATTTGCAATCATTTTCCTAGGTTTGTACGTGAGTGTACAGTCATATGTGTTTAGCATGATGCTCCAGCATTGCATACAAGGAGACAAAAATAAGAGGAGTTTGTTTATCCATAGTAAAAATTCCAAGAAGGGATTTGCGGTCTGTTTGGATTTCAAATTTGCGGCCATAAATGAAATTGTGAAATTTTTTTAACCCCTGAAATGATTGCCAACACATCTTTATCAATCGGTGCATAATTCCTCTCTGTTGAAGTCATTGTTCTGGAGTAAAAAGCAACAGGTGCTGTCAAACAATGTGTGACTGAGGACAGCGCCAACACCAAACAGCGAGGCATCACCAGTAATGAACAGTGGCTTCTGCTCATCATAGTGAACAAGAACAGAGTCTGATGTCAGCAACTTCTTGATGCCCTGGAAGGCTTTGTTGTGCTGGCAAGCCCACTTCCACTGAGCTCCTTTATCCAGTAAGCAATAAAAGAGCTTTGCTATGGTGGCTTTGTCTTTCAAGAAGATGTGATAAAAGTTGAGAAATCTTAAGAATGCTTGAAGATCCTGTCTGCATTTTTGTATAAGGACATCATACATTGTTTTTACGTTGTCTTGAACTGGGTGAATGCCAGAAGCATCAATTTGATCTCCCAGAAAGTTGATACTGGAAACTCCCAGTTGACATTGTGCTCTTTTTATTCTGATACCTGCTTTATTGAATCTCTGTAAAACTTCTCTGAGTCTCTCAGTGAGTTTCTCTCTAGATGACCCCGTGATCAACACATCACCTAAGTATGGAACAACTCCGGGAAGTCCTGCTAGCATTTTCTTTATGAACCGCTGGAAAATTCCTGGTGCCAGAGAAATTTCAAACTGGAGGCACTTGACACAGAACGCTCCCCAGTGTGTAATTATTGTTGGGCCTCAGCAGCCTTGTCATCCACTATCAATTGCTGATAGGCTTGAGTGAGGTCAAGTTTGGCAAAAACCTTCCCTCTTTGCAAGAATAGACAGTAACTGGGTAATGGCAAGCACTGGGTATGGGTACTGCTTAACTGCTTAATTAACAGTGCACTTGTAATCCCCACTGATGCAAACACTGCTGTTAGATTTTTGAACAGAAACAATTGGTGTGACCCAGCTTGTATGTATGATTGGCACAAGGACCCCTTGCATGATAAGCCGATTTAATTCTGCACCAATTTTCGGCTGCCGTGTGAAAGGTACATTCCAAGCCTTCATAAAGATAGGGGCTATCACAGGATCCATTTCAAACGTCACAGGTGGACCAGAGTAAATTCCTAATTCCTCAGAGAATACCTGGGGAAATTCCCTTGCAAGACTTTCCAGACTTTCTGTGCAGAGACTGTGTATGCCTTGAATGCTGATTTCCAATGGTGAGAATCAGTTTCTCCGCAGAAGACTCAGGCGTCAATAACTTGGGGAAAGGGTGCCAAAACAACTGAAAGAATGTGTTTTCATCTATGAGCGATACTCCTGAACCCTTATCTGCTTCCATTTTGCACTTATTTCCATTTATTACTATAACTGAAATCATCTCAGAAGCTTGAGTTTCAACAACACCAACATTTTGAATCAAATATAGTTTTTGTGCCTCACGTTCTGGGGAGGACTCTAATCTGTGAGTAGTTTGGGAGTGATTACATTTGCCACAGTCTTTTTGTCTCCCAGAACTGGCCTTCGAGCAGCAAACCCTCTCTATGTGGCCCTTCTTCTTGCAGGCACGACACTCCGCATTCCTAAACCTGCAGTCCCTTCATCTATGTTGTTCACTACAACTCAAACATGTCTGTGGATTAACTGGCTTAGGTGGTACTGTTGGTGAGGGTATAACCTGCTGAATTTGCTGGTGATGTCTGATTGTTGATCTTTTTGGAGTAAGTGGACATTACTGGAGAACGCCTGGTGAATTTCTCCCACATTACGGGATTCTGCATCAGTTGCCAAGGCTTCTTCTTTTTCAGTAGCCAAGGTCAAGTTTGGTTCAGAGAGCAGGCAACACTGGATTGTTTCATCTTGAACCCCACAGATAAGATGGGCACGAAGCAGGCCGTCCAGGAGATCCCCAAACTCACAACATTCAGCAAGGCAATGGAGCTTAGCCAGGTAATCTGCTCTGCCTTCGTTGGTCTTTTGGTTCCATTTAAAAAAATGAAATCTCTGCAGGGTAACAGATGGCCTTAGGCAAAAATGTGCTTTTAGCAGGGCAATTAGTTCAGTATAAGACTTAGTGTTCGGTAAGGCAAGTGCTGTGAGGGAACAAACAATGGCAAATGTTTTGGCACCACAGACTGTCAGGAGGATTGCACACTTCTGTTCTGGGTTTTCCCCTTTGTTGGCTTCCAGGTAACAGGATAACCTTTCCGCATAAGAGTCCCAAGAAGCTGTCTGGCTCACATCAAATTCTCCTACATACCCCAATGTAGCCATTTTAACTAATATCAGCCGTATTAGAGAGAAAAGAAGTAAATAAAACTTCCCTCCAATCACAAAACACAGCCTGGTCTCAGAATGGTATCCTCACAATCTAGGGGTATCTTTTCAGCAAAAGATATATTGCCAGATAAGTTCAGCAACAACAATCTGGGTTGAACTAACAGTTACTTATTATTATAATGCTCTGGAATCATATCCAGGGTGGATCTTAACAGTTGCATCAGTAGATGTATGCAAAATTTATACTTGCTCTGCCTCTGACCTGACCCAGTGCAGTCCTGTGGAGGGAGAGGAACCAAGAATGTCTCTGGCTCCTCATGGCACAGACAATGGAGACCCCAGTGCTGCAGAAGTGCCACAAGCAAACTGAACCCTGCAGTACTGAACACGAGGGCTTTGGCCTCCAAGGGACTGTGCAAAGAAAACACAGTAAGACACAACAGAGATGATCTCAGTGATTTTCCACTGGGGTGCCATGACATTTAGAGAAGTTACACCTTTTTGGGTGTAAGAGTGAAGCATGCCACAAATTTTAATCCAGAAGAAAAGTAGGGCCAACCTATCAAAAGTTTGGGAAACACTGGAATGGGGTCTGTGTGATCAGAATCTCTTGGACATGGGAGTTAGTTCCATGTGATGACCAGCAGCGCCACTGACAAATGGCTCAGGAGGCATCTCCAGAAGGAGGAGGAGGAGGAGATTTTCTTAGGGTCTTGTTACATCTTATGCTGTGAGCCACAGATGTTGATCAGTGTTAGTGCTAGCTCCAGTTTGGAGCAGTCACACTTCAGGCCACCAGGGGTCTGGAGGACTAAAAGGTAAGGACCTCTCTCCCATTGCAAGCTCCCCTGCCTACTCCCTGAGGCTCCTCTGGCTCCCCTCCCCTTACTTGTGGCAGCCGGTGCTGTCTGTGGCAGGGAGCAGGCAGGGAAAGGTTAACCTGCCCATCCAGCTGCCACTGCCTGGCTTCTGCTCTTCTCTGGGCTGAGCCTAGTCTAGAGAGTAGAAGCAAAAGTACCCCTTGCCAAGCAGGCAGGTTCACCCTTCCCTGCCTGCAGTCTGGGACAGACAGCATGGGAAGCCTAAGCAGGGGTGGGGGAGATGGAAGGCAGGCAGTGACTGGGGATCTAGGATGCCAGGGAGAGAAGGGAAGGGCAGAGGCAGTGGGTCCGATATGGCAGGTGGGAGGTTTACACTAAGGTGCATCCTAGAGCAGTTACATCTTCGTGTAACATGAGCTGGGTAACACAAATCAAAAATAATTGTGCCTTGGAGTGGTTTAACTTTGAGTGGCATAACAAGTGTTTAAAAATGGTTTCAGGTGTTACTGTGTGGACAACCCAGGGGTTAAGAGCTCCAGAAGCCACCCAAAATTACCACATAATGAGACCCTTACCTCCACTGAGCCCTAAGTTTAATGATCAGTGGCTAGAAAACAGCAGCCTTAAAACAGGCCAGTCACAAAACTCAAAGCTGTATAGTGACAAATAACTGATTTCTCAGGTCACTATCAATTAGGTTTTTCATAAATGAACATGGCTATATCCCCACTGTGACTGTGGTTTTGCTTTTCCCACTGTGAAGAGAATCCACATGGTTCTTTTAGATAATTGGGGTTTTTTCACACTAATTAAAGGGAAAACATTTTGAAGTGAAGTCAGTGACTCTTTATTGGCAAGGTGCCATAGTGAATCATATAGGTATAGACTTGTTCACAGCTATTGCATTATCTACATTGCCTTATGTATTGTCGGTGGTATATAAAAAAGATCAGCGAAAAACAAAAAGTTGGAGAGTTCTATGGGGATAAAGCAATATCAGTGTTAGATGAATAAAATCAGCGTTATGATCTTTATGTACAGCTGTAATTATTTTTCAGTAAGAGGTGGAGGGAGTAAAACCAAACAATTTGCTTTGCCAGCTGCCTGTGTAGTAACACTCCTGCACATCTCCTCTTTTTCACATATACACATCAAACAAATGCATTAGCACTTCTGCCACCTTTTTTCTCCCTTTTCACACCATTTAGGAGCTAAAGCATGGTGTTGTTGATATTTGAGCCTAAGAACAGGTTTTATTTGAAAACAATGTATATTATCAGTGATAATTCAAAAATCTTTGCTGGTATGTGCACTCTGCAGGAGAGTTTTGCTAATGTTTGCAGATTATTTACAAATAGCATGTAGCTGTACTAAATGCTGGTGGATATGATCTTAGAGCTTCTATATCTGTAGCAGCATTAAGAGCTTAAAGTAAAACTAGTTACAAGTCCGCTGTTGTTCTCAAGAAAGTGATTTACAGATGCATAGAACTACATATCTAAATTTTTTTTAAATGTTTATACATTAAAAAGCTATTACAGTTAAAGAATACCATTTAATATTTCATTCTTATTATTAGCACCAATAATCTGGAATTGAGTAGAATGCAATGGTGGTTCAATAATTGTCAGTGCTTTCTGCAGACAGCTGCTTCTTCAGACACATTTAAAATAAAATTCAGATTAGATCCAAAATGTGTGTAATTACATTTCTGTTTTTATAGCTATTATAGTGTAATAGTTTTCCCATCTGGATTTTGTGTTCTAACTATAAATGCAGTAACAATTTCAAAATGCACAATGATTGTCCCATACCATTTTCCAATTAGGCCAATGCCTGAACTCCTGCTGATTTTGAGGGGAATAAGATCAGACCCCAGCACTGGACATGCTGCTATGATAAATCTCTCAATAAAAGAAATTTAAGAAATTGTTTTTAGGTTACTTTTAATAATCCTATGAATACTTTATTGGAAAGGGGCAAGAAAGTGCTTGGTAACTTAAGCTATGGGTGTAATTCTGCAGCCTGTATAAATAATTGAAGGGAATAGGAGCTTTGCCTGGAGAACAACTGCACTGCTCTTTGGGGTGCTCATTGGGATGGGGAACAGACATAGTAAACGACCATAACCAGAAATACTTACTGAATTTTCCCTTGTAGTTCTGGTATGAGGGCTCCCAGAAAAATTCCATTTTGATGTAGCAGTGATTTGATATTCATAAGGAGATTTTGGAATTGATGTAATGAGTCACAGTCTACAGTGGATCTCTGTCAGCATGCTGGAGTATACATAGTGTGTAATACATGCAAGCAATCTTTGAGCACAGCAAATAGTTCAGCCTACAGAAAATGATCATGCAGCGCTCACCTAGCAACACATGGCCTTTGTGATCTCTAGCACAGAAAGCTATGCAAGCCTTTTGGGGAAAACCCCTGAGAAAACTAATTCCAGTTCCACCTGAGAATGTTTAAAATAATAACCTCAAATGGCATCTGTGGAATGCCATGTTCAATACAGAGGACCATTCCCTCCAGTGTGGCATACATAATTTGGTACAGCCTGCGACTTGTGTGCTATTGCGAATTGACTCTAAGGTGCCATGAGGATATTCTAAGAGGCTCTTGTGTCCTTTTGACCTTATTCCTATCTGACAGTAAAAATGCATAGATCAGTTTGATAAAGGCCCCAAAGGAGTATTTGCCTCAGAGTAGCTGAGAAGGGCTAAGTGTTACTCGTGCATGAAGCCCTTCAGTAGATAAGGAAAGAACTTCCTTCTCTACCTATCAACCTTCATGACAATGCAATAAGGTATTTGAAAAGTAAGTATAGTCTCTTCAAGAATTGGTCCCCAGTTCCCCTGTCTGTTAGAGTTTTAGGATTCCAGAAAGAACTGTACATCCATACTGGAGGGACATATGTCAAACTATACATTAACTATCTTCCATTTGATCAGGGAGCAGACCGTGTTCTCCTTAATGTTATAGGAGTTTTGCCCTGTACTTAAGTAAATGCAAGGTTATGCCCTTCACTACCCATTCAGTTGTCTACAGTTTGTAATTAATATAATATATTTTTGCCTACCGGCCCCCAAAATAAGTTCAATTTTTAGCAAATCAATCACATTTCTGTACAGCTAAGATTCATGACATTCTAAGACTTTTTTGTCTTGCATGACAAAGATGGTCTCGAATACTAAATTCTAAATGGACTCCATGATAATCCATGCAATTTGTTTAGGGTTTTTTTATTTGTAAAAAATAAGTGTTTGAAAGAGCTCCACAAGAAAGGGTGCTATTTAAAACAATGTGTTTTGTTTGGGGTTTTGTAAAAGGAACCTATAGAAATTAGGACCCATTTCCCATCACATTTCAGGAGACATAAGTCTTTAAGTCCTATAGACTCTTCTGAATATCTCAAGTTTATTTATGGGCCCAAGGCTCCAGTCAGGATTAGGGTCTCATGGTGTTAAGAACTATACAAACACAGAATGAGGAAAGTATGTGACCTCTCTCCCCCAAAACCTGACTTTTACCTTTACTTCTAAATGTGGGATCCATTTTGAAAAGAAAACAAAAGAGGCATGCATAAAAATTGCTTCTTCATTCAATAGAAAAAGAATATTAAACTCAATGGCCGCATGCAGACAATCGCAGCTGTGTGGTATGTGGTGCCACACGCTGCACATTCAGGCATTCCCTGTCCTGCTACCTTGCAGCACTGGGGGGCGTGGGGGGAATGTTGAACCCAGAGTCAGAAAAGCCAGTGAAGACAAAAAGTGAGGTGCTGCATGTGGCGGTATTATGTACCACCCAAAACTGAGTCTGGCTCACTGAAGCTACAAAGTGTGTGCTGCTACTTGTCTCTGGGGAACCAAATGTCTGTGCTCATCTGGATGTGGCCAATAGGATTATTTTGCTTTACTATGAAATAATTTCTCTTTCAGAAATTAAAAAGAAAGGACTAAATATTTCTGAGATTTCTTGTTAAGGATTTCTAAATCTTCGCTAAGCAGTTCTAAGTGATGCTTGAGAGAAGGACTTTGTATCTTGGAAGTAGCAAATGGACTCATGATGCTGGAGGTTTCATGGCAGGTATACAGATGTTTATGGAAGGAAATTGTTCAGGAACATATATCCATGCAGCTTGTTGAGGCATAGCTTACTATTGCCCTAGGGAGGCAAAAGCACTCCGTTTTTAATTTATTTTCTGTTAATGAACACATATTTAATATGCTGGCATGTTTTACATGCAGCAACACTTACTTTTCACTTTCTCTTTTTATTTAATATCTCTTTCAAGAGTTGGGTAATTGTTTAGATAAAGAAATATGAAACCCTCCTGAAAGTTAAAGCTAATAACAAATATGGGTGTGTTTGTATAATAACTATACATCTATAATGGAAGAAGCCTATTTACTGCCTATATGTGATTCAAAGGTTGTCATGATAAATATAATTTTTCTCTCAGGGGCAGAGTGAATAGGGACATAAAAGTCAGGAAACTTATTGACATAAATTATTACTGCTCTATAGCAGTGCAATAAGTTCTGCATTGTGAACATTTTTGTTATTGATTTAATGTAGAGCTGAACATGTTTGGTGATATTTGGGCACCTGTGAACCCAAAAATTTGCAGCTAGGTCACTGCCTTGTTCTTCTGTGCTGTTATATCAGCTGTCACTTTTGAGAATCACAGTGTTAATAAAACCCCTTGATGGTGGATATCATTTATTGCTTTAATGCGACTATGGGGAGAATCAATAATTGATTCTCTACCTAGGATGATGCGGTAAAGTCTTTTCGATGTCATATTTCAAGACATATAACCTGACCACTGTCTGGGACAGAAACTTTCCCTGCAGCATTGCATTTCTGTGTCATGTGTGTAATAGCTGCAATATATGCACAGGGCAAAACATTTCAATACACTTAATTAGCATTATTGCTTTACTTGTAACTTAAGCTATATGTGTACCTAGCTGACTACCTTTGTCCACGTAGTTTCTTAGTCCAGGTGTGTATCTGTTCTACTACATCACCTGGTAACTTTTTTTTTCTATTGCAAAACTCTTACCATCATTACACTGGCAGGTTTATGCCTTCGTCTGAAGCATCCAGAATTGGTCACACTTAGATTTAAAGCACTGGGCTGGATGATCTGTCACTGGTCTGGTCCATGATGACAGTTTTTCTGTTCCAAGAATTAAGTGTCTTGAACGTGTATGTGCTTCAAAAAATAAAGTGAAAAATAGGGTCCACTCCAGTTATTACAGGAAAGGAAGACTATTTGAAAGGCTCCATCGGTGTTTCTACTGGCTTACTGTATTACTGAATACTACTACCTAATGTGTTATAAATATGCATAATTGTGTCTGTGATAGTGCTAGCAACAATGGCAGTAATGCATACCACTTTTAGGGTCTAATCTAAAGCCTACTGAACACAGTGGAAAAACTCTTTTCAACTGACAGGTCCATGATCAGTAGCCCAGAGTTTATGCCAAACTAGTGACACTGGAGTCAGTGGCACTCTGCCTCCTTGTCCAGCCCCTTTCCTAGGGTATTTTAGGATTTTACTTTACAATGAGACTTCTGAATACAGGAAAATAGCATTCTCTCTCATGCATGCAAAGTCTGAAGCTATGCACAATAGACACTGAATGTGAAAATATATGCATCTCAACAACCTTTTATGATTGCACATTGTGAGAACCTGAAGGAGGACTTTAGGCTTGATGCTCCCCCTTCTTCTGAAGTGTTATGGTCACATGATCCACTATAATGCTTTATGAGGCAAAGCAATCTCTTTGCTGCAATACTGGACTGTAAGAACAAGGATGAAGCTTTCACAGATCTTAGATACAGCCAAGCATTCTCTGTGTACACCAAGATGTACAATTTTTTTCAGATTTATGGGGCCAGCAAGAATTTTATGAATAGACTGCATGATACCAGTATATATCTTCTCCACAGTTTTTTGAGATTCTATTCTACTGTGTGAAATAAATATAAAGTGAAGGATGGTCTGGGGATGGGACACTAGGACTGGAATCAGAAAATCCAACTCAGTGTTCGGGCAAAACACACAACTCTGGGAAATTCATTTAATAAACCCCATGCATCAGTTCCCATCTATAAAATGGTTACAAGGCTAAATGGATATAATGTGCTTGGATATACATATTTCAGTAGCCCAGAAACATTTTGCCAGCAGACTTACAAAATTAAAATCAGTAGCTAAATCTGAATGCTTTAGTTTTTATGTAGATATATTTTTACAGATGAGCAGTCATCCAGGATATGCCACAGCTTTTCTGTTAAGCTTGAGACATAAACATGACAGTGCTTTCTCTTGTGATTTATGGAAAGTACAGTTGACTTTTAGGTATGGAAGTCAGATCTCTCCTGATAATCACTTGTCACCATGAAAAATATGCTACTGGGTCTGTATATGGAGATACTATGCCACCTTGCTTGAGTGCATAAAACTGTTAGCACACCTACTTCTCCTACACGCTATCATCTTACTAATCAAGACTAATCCATAAAAATTAGGAAGCAGGAGGAGACCCATCTACTGTTTGTGATAATTTTAGCAGGGTTGAATAAGATCATGTTTAGGCACATATGTCCACTTAGGCACTGTAGCAGGGCACTGAGGTGCCTGCTACTTGTGGAGCCATAAGTGAGGAGCCCAGCTGTGGGTAACCGGTAGGAGTCAGATGACCGGAAGGGGCAGGGCCTGGCTCCCATATAACTTCCAGGCTGAAGCCAGGCAAGCAGTTGCCTGCCAGCAGCCATAGGGGTAGGAACTCTGCTGGAGTGAGAAAAAGGAAGAGGCTAGAATGCACAGGCAGTTGTTCGGGTGAGAGATGGAGAAATCCAGTGACAGACTTGAAGGTGATTATGGCCAGATGGCTTAGGTTTACATTATAGCCAGAGGGCTTGAATTTGCATTGATGGTTTATGACCGGAGGACTGGGTGAGGCTATAAGGGGATGGAGGAGGCCTCATAGGGGAGCCATGGCTGCGTGGCGATCCCAGAGAAGGGGGCTGTGGGAAGCCCCAGAGAGGGGGCTTCAGAAAGCCAGAGCGCCTGTGGGGCATGATTGTGAGACAAGGCTGTAGACCGCCAGAGCACCTGTGGGGCGCGTTTCTGAGACAAGGCTGTGGAAGCCATAGAGCCTGTGGGGCGCAGCTGAGAGACAAGGGTTGTGAAGTGTCTGAGCGCCAGAGAGGGCACAAAGAGTGAGATAGACCAAACAACATCCGGTAGATCTGCGAGACTTGGGGTGTGGTACAGGGGTGGTTGGAGCCACACATAGCCCATAAGGCCGAGGTGCCCAGGAACCCAGTTGTATAAACAAGGATTGGGGTAGTAGGAACCGTGACCAGGAAGACGAGAGGCAACCTCCCTTTAACTTTTATAAGATCAAGGCATGGCGGGCAAAAATGAGGGTGCGTTAACACAAACTTGGCATGGTAGGGGGCGCTAGGGGAGAGCACAACAACCCTAGGACATTTCCCCCGCCTGGTACAGGCACCTAATAGGTTGAATAGGATCTAGTCAAAGATAACAGGGAATAGATTAATCAGCTGCTGGGTATTTTCATTAATTCCACTCATTACATTAGTTCAGAATGCTTGCTATGCATTTGCCTAATGTGCTGGGGGGCCTTTTGGGTGGCCAGAGGAGTTGCAGTTCAGTTAGTGGATTGTGTTAGGACTCGTTGTGATGGATGGCAATTTCCTCTTCATCTGCTCCACCTACCTCAGCTGTATGGGCTCTAGCTTTTGTTAAACTTCCTTGTTGAATAGCATGCGAAGGCTAAAGACCTGTTTAGAATCCACAGACCTTTACGATGCTGAAAAAAAATCTTGTATAATTCTATGCTAATATAAGAGCTTAGGGGTTATTTAGGCTTAAGGAAAACCTAATGAAAGTTAGTTAAATGCAGAATTTGTCCCTTCCTTAGTTCAATGGTGCTTAGAACAGTTCCTGATGTAGTGATGCATTGAAAAAAATCTCAGCTATTATAAAGTGATACAAATCCTTTAGTCCTCTGCTTTCCGGTGCAGAATACCACCCTTAGCTCAAAATTCCAATGTTAAACAAATCTTCAGTATATTTCAAATAAAAATACATTTTCCCCTTGTAGCAGCAGGTTTCTTCCCTATTCCCATTGGTACAATGGTTCAGTAACAAAAATGAGAGGAGTGTTTGTCTACTTAAATTTGGCTAAACAGATAAATATTATAGAAACAGCAAACAAACAAAACCTTTTAAAAATCCTAAGATAAACAGGAATGTTTCCACAATTTAGATTCCACGAATAAAGAATAAAATAAACATATGTGGTATCCAAAATCCAAAAATTATAACATGAGGATCCTGGGAAAGAAGTGGTTTAGAAAGAGAAGTGAAATGACTTAATGTTTATTGTCCAATCTAAGAGGAAACAGTCACAACAGATGTAAACTGGGTGTTTTTGAAAATGTCCTTGCTTATAACAGAAGGCCTCAATCCTTCAGTGAGCTTCAGCTGGGAAGACCCTGATGCCAATATGAAGCGCTGTAGCAGACTCATAATATCTTGCCCAGCCTAGTTCATTGCAGGACTGGAGCCTAAGGTGTACAGATAGTTTTTGAACTAATAGAAGCATATTGTTTTATGAAAGAGGTAAGATATTTTGTGGGTGATGTCTTTTATTGGACCAATTGCATGGTTGGGTCAAATGTAGGGTGAAGTTACATGTCACACTTAATGCATACTGAGGGCACTTAAAACACAAGCCTCTTCCCATTAAAGCTGGTTAACTTGTGCTAAGTGCCCTCTGAGCATCTCAAAATTATGCCACTTTAGGCAAGTGTTAACTCTGGGCCATGCTGTCTAGTTTGTATGAGGGTAATTTCAGTCTGCTCCAGGGAAATAAAGTGACTTAACTGTGCAGTTTCTCCAGCACCCCAGGATCCACAGCTTCTAGCTTCCCCCTATCCAGAGTATGGATAGAGCCCAGGTGTCCTGGCTCCTAATTATGCTCCTGCTCACCAGTCCTCTAGTGGCAATTCAGAGCTGTGCAGGCAAGAAATGGCATTGACTCTCAATGTGTGAGTTCTTGCAGCACATTGTACATTAACATTCCATAGATTTAATATAGTCTAGGAGTAACATAGAATTTCACCCTTGGATAAGCTTTCAGGTAACACAGTACCCTGCCTCCTGTTTGGGAGAGAAACAGGCACAGCAGAGCAAAGTAGCAGAGGGAAGACAGGCTTGTGTGAAACTCCATATGTAAATAACACCAGGATATAAAATAAATTACAGTATTAGGTAGCCAACATGTAGATGTGGTAAAAAACCTAATGAGTGGAGCACAGGCTCATTCAGGAGCATTGTTATCACATGTGAAGTGTGGAAATTAGTCAGTATCAGGTAGATTATGGTTAGGGTAGCTATTCATCCTGATTTGGCCGGGACACTCGTGGATTCTGTAGGCTGGTCCCAGCTGGTTGGTCAAAAGTCCTGGGATGGAGTTAGGCAGGGAGGAGGAGGAGCATGATGTACCAAGCAGGTGGCTGGGCATGCACTGCTGTTGTTGTGTGAGAGCAGAGATGTGCCACATGCAGGCAGGATGACACCTGCTTCAGTCCGCCCACCTTGCTCCCACACACCAGAAGCGGTGCCTGCCCAGCTGCCTTCCTGGCATGCCATGCTGTGCTGCCCCTTGACCAGACTCTGGCCTGGGGCTTTTGACCAAGAGGCCAGGACCAGCTTATGGAGTCTGGGAGTGTCCCAGCCAAACCAGGATGTAGGATCACCCTAATTATAGTAGACCATGAAGTCATTTGTCTATGTTAAGTCCCTGGTTCTTAGTCTCCAAGAAGTTAATGAATTCCTGTTCTCAGATGCAACTTTTGAAGGTGTTTTGTAAATTTCCCTTGAACACAATAACTATGAGATCAGACAGGGAGTGATTATTCTGTGAAAAAAATGTTCTTCTACCTGTATTCTGGTGTCTCTGTTTTTTATCTTTTTCAGTGATAGTGTGTAGTTTTACTTACATAGTTACCAGCAGCATTTGATGTATTGGATGAGGTATACCACATTCTGGGATAGATATGTGTATACCCTGTGGAATCCGATGGCTTTATTGTGGGGAGTGTTGATTGTTGTGACATTAGCGATGAGCTGACTGGTCTTGCTTTTGGTATTGAGGCAAGGCTGGGTCCCATTAAGTACCTATTGGTTAGTGAGGAGTTTGCTTCTGATGATGAGTTGGGAAAGGTTAGGGGGTCGGCTGAAATATAGGAGCAGTGGAGCTGGGAATATTTCTCTCAAAGTCTGGTTCCTCTCAAGTATAGGCTGTAAGTGTTTGATGATCCTTCTTCTTTGTTTTAGTGTGGGATGCTAAGTGTGCAGTCAGTGTGGGGTTTCTTGTATTATAGTAGGTTGCTGAGGGGTATTTGAGTGGTTCTTTCAGAGATACGGTTTACTTCTCTCCTGTAGTGCCCTTGCTAGGTATAAGCAGTTTTTAGCTTGGTGAGATGAGTGTCACAAGTATTTTCTCCTCAGGGCAAATGCTGTGGTATCTGAGGGCTTGACTGTGTAGAACATTGATCTTTGGGTACGTTTGGGATGACTCCTGGTTTTATGTGGTCTTAAGTGTGGTGGTCTCTGGTCTGCTCCTCGTCTTCAGACAGCCTCAACTCATCATCAGAAGCAAACTCCTCAGGGCTTTACTACACCTCTCTTGCCTGTTGGCTGATAATTTCTCTTGTATCCTGTTTTTATTTATATGTGGGGTGCAGAAGTGACAATTTTCACCTGATCTGGCCACTGGAAGCAGTCTATAGCTATGACCAAACACAGCTGCAAACCACTTAAAAAATGGCCAATTAAGTGAAAATCTGAACTGTCATTGCATGAGGGTTCAAATGAAGATGATTCAAAATAGATTGTCTTCTGTAACTTGTGTTGTCTGCATTGCCTCCCAGCCTGTCACTGTTTTCAGAATTGGATGGAGGAAAGGGAGTGGAGGGAGTTTGGTCTGGGGTTTTTTCAGCCCCTGCTGGAGGGTGGGGCAGGTGAAGTCAGGTCCCCTCAAGGTGAGGGGGGGCTACAATTCATCGACCCCACCCTCCAGCACCAGCTGGGGAACCCCTAGAATGAGCTCCATCTGCTCCCTTTCCCCCCTCCCTTCTGAAACCAGGGACAGTCTAGATTCCCCTCCTCCCTGAAATCAACAATGAACTTCTGTTTGGTCTGAGGGATTGTTGTAACTCAGAACACTTCCTCAAAAGTGTTCTGTATTACAGCAGGGAGCTGCCCTTCTGTCTGTACCCATGGAGCTTTACACAAGCCTTTGTTCCACTGCTATTTAGCTCTGGTTTGCTTGCTTCTCTCCCAGAGACCTGAGGGAAGAGTACTATGATACCTGAAAGCTTGTCTAAATCTATCTGAACCATGCAGTTAGTCCAATAAAAGATATCACCCACCTACCCATATTTCCTGGACAATAATGATTACAACATCACTTCAACACTACTGTATTGTTTTATGTCTTTTCTTTAACTAATACGGTTACACTAGTACAACCCCTAGAAGGAAAACACTATACAGGTGTATCAAAAGTATATCATAAGTGATTACAGGGCTCTGGGTGCAAGGGTGAGGGGGCCTGGGGCTCAGGTTGTGTCCTCATTGATCCTTCTGGTCAAATGAAAGGGCGCAGGCAGGAGCAGGTGCATCCTGCAGGTCAACACGTGGCTGTGCAGGTGGTCACCAGAAGGACTTTGGCTTCCTCTACCATGGGATTTTCTTCCAAGAAGAAGGATTGCTGGAAAGAGATGGGATCCACCTGACAAAGAGAGAGAAGAGTGTCTTTGCAAACAGGCTCACTAAAGCCCTGAGGTAAGTGGGGCAGCAGGAGACATGGAGGTAGAGAAAGCAGGGCAGGGAAACAAGAGAGGTGCTCTCATACTTCCTGAGAAATCATGGCAATTGATTAATTACCTCAGGTGTCTGTACACAAATGCCTGGGAAACAAGCAGGAAGAACTGGAAGTCCTTACACAGTCATGGAACTATGATGTGATTGGTGTAATAGAGACTTGGTTGGATGGCTTACCTGACTGGAGCACTGCCATGGATGGGTATAAACTGTCCAGGAAGGACAGACAGGGAGAAGAGTAGAAGTTGTGCTTTATGTTAAAGAGCCATATGTTTGCTTAGAGCTCCAGTATGAAACTGGAGATAGGCCTGTTGAAAGTCTCTGGGTTAGGGTCAGAGGAGAGGGCAACAAGGGTGATGTCATGGCAGGTGCGGCTGGTGATGCATGAGACAGGTGAGGCGGGTGGAGCCTCACACCAGGAGTGACCCTATGAAACTGGGGACAGCAGGGCTGCACAGGTATTCCTCACTGGTGCAAGCTGCCCCTCCTGGCCCCTGCTGCCCTGGCGATGCACTCCTGCACCTGCCACTGCTTTGAGGAGTACAGCCCTGCACTGCTGCCCACACTGCACCCCTGTGCACAGGGGGTATTGCCAGGGCAGCAGGGAGTGAGAAGCAGTGAGGAGGAGGTTTTCCACATGGTTCCTCTGTTCCCTGCAGCACCAGGTCATGTGGGGAGAAGCGAGGCATCGGGGAACAGCAGGCCCCCTGCTCGCTACTGTTCCCTGCTGCCCTGCTTCCCACCCTGTGACCCAGCACTGCAGGGACAGGAAGAGGTGCATGGAAAACCTCCTCATTGCCCCTTCTCTCCCACCACTGCCCCAGTGACATGCCCCCTGTGCATGGGGCTGAAGTGAGGGCACCAGCACGGGGCTCCTCAAAGCAGCGGCAGGCATAGGCAATGTATCACCAGGGCAGAGGGGGGCAGCTTGTAGTGGCGGGGAATCCTTTCACAGCCCCTATCCCGAAGCCCTGTGGGAGGGAAGCAGGATGGGAGCTCGAGCCCGCAGCCTACGCCCGCCCTAGGTACAGTTCTGGGTGGCATTGGTCCCCCCTGACTCCTGGGAGTGCATGTGGCAATGAGGAGCCAGCCATCCCCCTCTCCCAGATGAGCCAACTGTGGCCCCATCTTGCTCCCTGCTAGGCCAGCTAGAGGCCATGCTCTTCTTGATCTGCTGCTCACAAACAGGGAAGAATTGGTGGGGAATGTAGTAGTGTAGGGGTTATCAACTGGGGCTACAGGGGATGGAGCACCACGGGGACAAGCTTCCACATGGTGCTACCACCCACCACCCCCGCTGCGTATCCAGCCACATGCCAACCTCTTCCTCCCACCCCCAGCTCTGCATCTGACCACCAGTGGTACACTTATTTAAAAAGGCTGAAAACCTCTGCAGTAGTAAATAGCAACTTGGGCAGCAGCAACCATGAGATGACTGAGTTCAGGATCCTGAGGAAAGAAAGGATGGAGAGCACCTTGGACATCAGAAAAGCAGACTTCAATTCACTCAGAGAACTCATGAGCAGGATCCCCTGGCAAGCCAATCTGAGGGGGAGAGGAATCTAGGAGAGCTGACTGTACTTTAAAGAAGTCTTACTGAGGATGCAGGAACAAGCCATCATGATGTTCAGGAAGACTAGCAAGTATGGCAGAAGACAAGCTTGGTTTAGCAGGGTACTTGTCAGTAAACTAAATCACAAAAGGGAAGATTATAAGAAGCAGAAACCTGGAAAAATAACTAGGAAAGAATATAAGAGCATTGCTCAGGCATGCAGGGATGAAGTCAGGAAGGTGAAAGCGTAATTGAAGTTGCAGCTGGCAAGGGATGTGAAGGGTAACAAGGGTTTCTGTAAGTATGTCAGTAACAAGAGGAGGATCAGGAAAAGTGTGGGTCCTTTACTGAATGGGGGAGGCAACCTTGTGACCGAGGATGCAGAAAAGGCTGAACTGCCCAGTGCCTTTTTTGCTTCAGTCTTCATAGGCAAGGCCAGCTCCCAGACTACTACACTGGGCAGCACAGTTTGGGGAGGAGATGAGCAGCCTTCAGTGGTGAGAGAACAGGTTAGGAACTGTTTAGAAAAGCTGGACGTGCACAAGTCCATGGGGCCAGATGGGATGCGCCCAAGGGTGGTGAGGTAGTTGGCTGATGGGGTTGCATAGTCACTGGCCATTGTCTTTGAAAACTTTTGGTGATCAGGAGAGGTCCCAGATAATTGGAAAAGGGCAAGCATAGTGCCCCTATTTAAGAAAGGGATAAAGGAGGATCCAAGGAACAACAGACCAGTCAGCCTCACCTCAGTCCCTGGAAATATCAGGAAGCAGATCTTCAAAGAATCCATTTCTAAGCATTTGGAGGAGAAAAAGGTGGTTAGGAACATTCACCATGGATCCACCAAGGACAAGTCATGCCTGACTAACCTGATTGCCTTCTACGATGAGGTGACTGGCTCCGTAGATGAGGGGAGACATATGGATGTGATTTACCAGAAAACTGGCTGAAGCATTGGGCTCAGAGAGTAGTAATCAATGGCTTGATGTCTAGTTGACAGCTGGTATTGTGGTGGAGTGCCTTAAGGGTTGGTCCTGGGGCCAGGTTTGTTCAGCTTCTTCATCAACAACCTAGAAGATGGCATAGAGTGCACCCTCAGCAAGTTTGCAGATGACATCAAGCTATGGGGAGTAGTAGATATGCTAGAGGGTAGGGCAAGGATTCAGAGTGACCTCTACAAATTGGAGGATCAGGCCAAAAGGAATCTCATGCGGTTCAACAAGGACAAGTGCAAAGTCCTGCCTTTAGGACAGAATAATCCTATGCACCAGTACAGGCTGGGGGCTGAGTGGCTGGTCGGCAGCTCTGCAGAAAAGGGCCTGCGGGTTACAGTGGACAATAACCTGAATATGAGCCATCAGGATGCCTTTGTTGCCAAGAAGACTAATGGCATATTGGGCTGCATTAGTAGGTGACTGTGTTGCCAGTAGGTCAAATGAAGTGGTTATTCCCCTCTATTCAGCACTGGGGAGGCCACATCTGGAATTCTGTGTTCAGTTTTGGGACCCCCACTATAGAAAGGATGTGAACAAATTGAACAGGGTCCAGTGAAGGGCAACAAAAATGGTGAAGGGGCTGGGGGACATGACTTCTGAGGAGAGGCTGAGGGAACTGGGCTTGTTTAGTCTAGAGAAGAGAAGACTGAGTGGGAATTTAATCGCAGCCTTCAACTACCTGAAGGGGGGTTCGAAAGAAGATGGAGCTAGTCTGTTTTCAGTGGTGGCAGGAGCAACAGTCTCAAGTTGCAGCAACAGAAGTTTTGGTTAGATATTAGGAAGAATTTTATCACTAGGAGGGTTGTAAAGCACTGGAACAGATTACCTAGAGAGGTGGTAGAATCTCCATCCTTGGAGGTTTATAAGACCAAGCTAGACAAAACTTTGGATGTGATGATCTAGTTGGGGATGGTCGCACTTTGAGTAGGGAGTTGGACTAGATGACCCGCTGAGGTCCCTTCCACCCCTACTTTTCTATGATTCATTATATTGGAATACCTTATTCCATGCATAAATGAGCTATGCTAAAATAAACAATTTTTATACATGTATAGCCACATAGTCCTAGGGGATAGTTGTACCATTTTTATTATATCGGTATACTTAAAGCAACGAAAATTATGCATATAGACATAGCTTAAGGTATTATGAGGTAAAGAAAAGTATTTACAAAATTTGATTTATAAGCTGTCCTTTCTATTTAAATTTTTTTTCATTCTCACTTGCTTTCATTAGTAGAGCAGCATGTTTCCCCACATTTCAGTCTCACCAAATCCAGTTCTCCTAATACTCACAGTAAATAATCCAGCCCTCCATTTCTGACTCATTAATGCTTTTTACTTTCTTACCCTCCCCCTGAACACTCAGTTTTTAAACAACTGCTTTGGGACCAAAGTATAGTGTATGGAGATGATAATACCTGTATTAACTGTTTGCATCTCACTGGAAAAATAAGAAAGCTCAGAATAGGATGACCTGGACACAAGCCTAATCGGTGAAATGAGAAGTACTGCAAACCACATGGTGATTTTTTTTTTTCATTCAAATCCACAGGGACATGCTCACCAGAGTTCAAATTTCTGTCAGACAACTCACTACAGAGCTAGTTAAATCCTCCCTCTTTGCTTAGCTTAATAATATAAAAGTTCACAGGGTAAGAAGCACTTGTCACTGTGAATGAACTGAAGTGTATTTTAAGTTCCTAATTATAATTGCTGTTTCTGAATTCAGTATTGAAGGTGGTTATCTTGCTGAAAAGAAGTGTCATTTGTGCCACCACCATGGAGGGACACCAATGGCAGAGACTATAAATCAGTTTACAGCCTGCTTCAAAGGAGCAAAAACATTAACATTTAATTGAACAACTGTTTAAATTATTATTCTTTTACAAGTAATTTAAAGAAGGCTTTAGTCTCTTTTGTCCAACTCTTAATGTTAGTATCACAAATGATATAACTTTTTTAACAAGATGACTGGTTCCAAATCTTTGTATTTTTGAGCAGGTGAACTGTCAGACAGTGAATCCCCCCAAACATATATAAGTAGTTACAACCCCATATCATTCAGAACAAAGACAGACTCGTTTATTATCTGGAAATCCTTCCTGGGAAAAGGGTTTTTCAAAAGGAGATTGGAAGTAACTTAATTGCTTAAATGCTTAAGTGTGTATATGAATTCCAAAGCAGGCATTTGAGATGGAATGATCTCAAGCAGCAGTGTTTGCTAGGGCTGTGTGTGTACATAGTGTCTTCTTATGCTCCCATACAAGGTCATAAAATGAGAGTTGGCTAGAATCCTCCTTCAGATGTATCTTACCATCAATAGCAGTGAAACGTAAACTGGCAAGTGCTCAGCCCACTGGTTCTTAGCATTGGCTAAATTTAAAACCCTTAAGAACTGTCCTGATCACCTTGATTTATGATAACTGATCATATCTACCTGTCTAGCAGTAGAATTGATTGTTTAACTATCTCCCTCTAGGCTTCACCTTTTAGTGAACAACTTGTGCGGGACACCCTCACGTGGAAGACTGAAGCCTGCAGTCTTTAAGTCGTGTTTATTATGTGAAGGACTAATTCCCTTAAAAATGGGCACAGTGGTCTATCATTTCATTCTGAAATGCATAAATCATGAGACGTAAGGCCATGAACAGTGTATGCCCCTGGCGGCTGGGGTGGCATGGCTGCGATGGCGGTGGTGGGAGCACAGTGGGAGGAGCCCAGTGGTAGTGAGAGGGGAGCCCCCACAAATGCTGCTGGCACTGTCAGCAGTGGGGGGTAGGGGGGTAGCGAGTGCCGACTGTGGGTCGGTGACCACCCACAGGCTGCCAATAGTGGCCAGGGACGATCATGGACCACCCAATGGGGGTGCACCACCATGTGCAGGGGGTGCACATGCACCTGCGTGCACCCCCTATGCGTTGCCCCTGTGTGAGGCTGAAGCTTCATCTTCTGAAACAGTCTATAAAGTTCTCAATGGACCCAGAAAAGACAAACTGTAGGAGCAAGCTAAAGTCATCCAGACAAGCAACACTGAGGACTGGTGCAGAGAAGATGCACCAAGAAAAATCCCAACATTGACATCCATGTATCAAAGCTGATATCAACATCAAAGGTATCAAAGCCAGCGTCATTATCTCCATTGCTGATTTCTAACACTGGAAAGTAGCACTTGAAGCAGAAAGGCAGAAACTTTAAGTAGAGCAAAATGTCCACCAAGAAGGAAAGATAATGTTGAAGTTCCAGGTTTTGCATTGTGTCAGGGGTTGGGCAAAAGTAAAAGTCTGTGGTGTAAAGGACCCCTTCATTACTAACCTGGGTGGTCTGGTGACATATCCTTTACAAGATATCCAGATGACTTCCCATACATTTTGACATCCTGCCCTGACATGAAGTTACAGAGCCAAGTCAGAATCTGCACTCAGAACTGTTGCTGTTGAAGTGTATAGTTTAGATGATGTCTAGTTAAATAATACTGATAGGGACGACATCTTAAAATTTCACAGAATTCTTATACAATGCAGGAAATATTTCATTTCCTCAACATTTTTACATGTGGACAGCCCAAAGCAAGCTGGACCGTGTGAAAGGAGTGCTGTTGAAGATTCTGAACTGTAGATGCTTTTCCTTAAGCAGGTGGGACTGGCATTTAATCATCTCAGGGCTCACGTAGTAACAATACTGGAGAGTTGCCCACCAGTACAGTCAGATATTATCTTTCCTTGTTCAGTATACTGAAATTACCCTTCATACTTACCCTCTGGTTAAAGAACCAACTCCCTCATGAGACTTCTACCACCTCTTGCTGAAAATTGTAGCCACCCTCCAAGCCTATTATCAAGTGCTTGGTACTATGGCTGTGCGAAATTTCACCTGGCATTTTATTTTGAAGCTGTTTTGATGCATTTTGACCTCGAAACAGCAAAATCAAAATGAAACAAAAGCCTTCAAAACAGCTTTGAAAGGAAACAAGGGAACTCAAAACATTTCAAAAGTTTTGAAACGTTTCAAGTTTCAAAGCCAGGCTTACTGGCTTTAGCACTAATCCCAGCTGGCAGCACCCACCTCCTGTCATCTGGCAGGCAGATCAGGAGCTCCTATGGGGGCTGTGCCAGAGTCCTCTCAGGGGTGCAGGCCCCTGATCTACCTGCCAGATGCCAGACTAGTGCTGGGCACAGCCCACACCCAATTCCAGGAATACTGGTGCTGCCACTGGCCCCAGGCAGCAGCACCCAGCTCCTGTCACCTGGCAGGCAGATCGGTGGCATGCACGGCCAGGAGGATTATGGCATTGTCCCCACAGGCCTCCTAGGGGTGCCAGTGGACCCCCGATTTGCCTGCCAGATAACAGGAGCCGCATGCTGCTGCCTGGGGCCAGCGGCAGCCAGGTCTGTCCCTGGGGGGTGCGATTCAGGCACTCGCCCTGGGCCCCACGCTTTGGGAGGCTGTGTGGAGCCAGGCAGAGTGGCTGTGGTGACTCTGCATCACCACCGCCAATTTTGCATCTGGCTGCTCGCTGCCCCATCCCCCAACCCTGCGAGCAGTGGTGGTGGCTTCTTTGCATCCAGGGAGCGCAGGATTGGGGCAGGGGCAGGTCCCCACATGGACTGATTTGCCCCGGGTTCTGCACCCTCAGCCAGGGTAGCGAGGGGCCAGATGCAAAGTTGGCAGTGGCGGTGGTGCAGAGTCACCACGGTCACTTTACCCGGCTCTGCAGGGTCCCCCAAAACATGGAGCCTGGGGCGTTGCCTCGATTTGCCCCTCCAGGCGTGGCCGTGGCTGCTGCTGGCCACAGGCAGGAGCACCCAGGTCCTGTAGCTGACAGGCAGATTGGGGACCTGCCAGCACCCCCTGGAGGGCTACAGGGGCTGTGCCAGAGTCTTCCTGGTGGTGTGTGCCCCTGATCCGCCTGCTGAGTGACAAGAGGTGGGGACTGGCTCTAGGAACATCAGTGCTGCCACTGGCCCCAGGCAGCAGCACTCGGCTTCTGTCATCTGGCAGGCAGATTGGGGGCCCGCACCTCTGGAAGGACTCTAGCACAGCTCCTACAGCCGTCCTGGGGGTGCAGGTGAGCCGCAGATCTAGATGAGAGGAGCAGGTACTGCTGCTTGGGACTGGTGGCAGCACTGATCTTCCCGGTGCTGGCCCCAGGTGGCAGTACCTGGCTTCTGTCATCTGGCAGGCAGATTGGGGTGGGGGCTTGCCTGCACCCCCAGGAGGACTCTGGCACAGGCCCTGCAGACCTCCTGGAGGTGTGGGAAAGCCCCTGATCTGCCTGTTTGCTGCATTTTATGTTTCCCCATAATAACCTATGGGCAAAACATCAAAACAGCGTTGAAACAGCAAAACAGTTTCAATGAAACGGAACCGTATTTTTGAAATGAAACAAAACTCTAAACAAAACACTGTTGCGTTGAAACATTGAAACAGAAGTCGAGTCGGAATGGTGCTGTTTTGCACATCCCTACTTGGTACTACACCTTACCATAAGGATGGGTTTTTTGGGTGGCTATTACTTCAGGATAGAGAATCTTTGAGTTGCAAGCCTTCATAGCTGGATAAACCCAGAGGCAAGGTGGCATGGAGAGCACATCCTAAATTCCTCTCCTGGTCTTAGATCTTAACCAAACAAAAAAGACTGAATGGCAACTTGTTTTCTATCCCACTTACCAGAGTTCTCGGCAACCCTCTGAAGTAGAAAGGAGCTGAAGAAGGGTCAGATTTTATATAGGAGCATGCAAACGTACAAGGGTGCATTCTTGGCCTTGTCAGATGCTGCTGATCAAATCAATTTTATATCAATCTGAAATTGCCTACCATGGTAGCCATAGGGACATCAGCATCTTGAGGAACAACACTTTGGCAGGGTAGATAATCATTGTGCTCCCTAGTTGGTTTTCAGTCAGCTTACCTACTTTAATCATGTTACAGCTGGGGGGTTTTGCATTCACTTAGAATGTGATTAATAGTTTGTAAAGCTGCCATTATTTTGTTCAATCTCTAGTTGCTGCCAATATCACCATACTGAAGCAGAGTCTGTGACTGGGAGCATCAGGAGCAGAATGCTTCTAAGTGTTCCTTCATTGCAGGTGCTCCTCTTTCAGGGCAGCAGACAAACGGCATGGCAGAAGTGATGTGTTGCAGAGTTACAGTTAACCATCGAAAGGCTTTAAGAACCCTTTACTTAAATGTAAGGAAGAATGAGAAAAAGAAGTGGTGTGGGGGAAGAACTTAGGGCCCTTAATTGGAACCTGTTTCAGCAGAGCATTTATGCCTGTGCTTTCAACTTCAAACATGTTCCTACATCCATTTCAGTTTAGCAGATTACTTAAGCATGTACCTAAGGTCAAGCTTGTGAATAATCCTCTTGTCTCCAATAGTATTAATCACATGCTCAAAATTAAGCATGTTTAAGTACTTTGCTGAACTTGAAACTGATTCGGACTCCAGGTATTTGGATACTATATATCCTTGTTTGCAATCTGCAAAATATTAAGTAATGTAAGTTAAGGTTGAACAGTTTTTTCCTGGGAAACATTCTCCCAGGAGGAAGGATTACTAAAATATTTCTACCTCTAGCCTTGTATTCCTAGTCCTGTCATTAAGCATCTTGCACAATGTACTGTAACCTTTTTTGTATCATTTGCTGCAGAATACGTTATCTGTTCCAGATTTATTATTCAATACCAGCAGGAAAGGGGAACAGAGCAACACAGCAGACTTACATATGGGTTATGTCAGGTTACATCAATTCTACCTTTTAGACTACAGTCTTGGGCAATAAGCCTGACTTATCTATTTAGAAACAATTTCATAAGTGGTACCTAGTTTTTTTTATTCTCCATAAATTTGCAACACCTACATTTCCAGATAATTGTGCACCAAATCTTGCAGTTTTTTCCTAGATGAACTTCCACTGCCATGAGGTGGGTTCTGCCTATGTACATGCAACAGGAATTGACCCAACTGCTTTTCAAAAAACAATTTATCAGTGTTGAATATTTTACAATGATACACCATGAGGTAAAATCTGGGCTGCTCGGATGTCAAAAGTAACTCCATTGACTTTCGTGTGCAAGTAGGCCTGCATGGATCTGAAAGTAAATCACTTGTTTTCAGAGTCAAAGATTTTGCCTCTGTTTCAGTAACAGACTTAAGTATGTGTATAATGTTAAGAATGCATTGCATTCAAAAGCTTGTCTAAGTCTATTCCAACCATGCAGTTTGTCCAACAGAAGATACCACCTACAAAAATCCTTGCCTCTTACACACTATTAGTTAAGCCAGTGGGGCTACTTACAAGCCTAAAGATATGCCTTTGCTTATTTATAGCAAGATCAGGACTATAGGGCACATGTCTCATGTGCATCATCATTACTCATGTGAGTCATGTGAGTTGTGCAACTTGTGCTACTGAAACCGAGGGGACTACTTGTATCAATAAACACAACTCACAAGATTAAAGGCTGCTGGAGTGGTACTGGGTATATGTTGGTAAGGAATGCAGTTTGCAAACAGTAAATCTCCCTTGCAGTTTGGAGTGCTATCTGCACAAAACAATTGTCATTTCCTCATTTTCACTTCCTTTGTGTTTTTGGTGTTGAGATATTTTGATCTCAGTCGCTTGGGTGTAAATCTAGACTAACTGGACTGACTCGCCTTCTCTCCAGTGGAGTCAGTCCTGCATTGACACTGGTATCACAAAGAGCAAAACCTTGCCTTGACATTGGAACCTGTTTTTAAGAAGGGGAACTCCTGTTTTCTGCTTTTATGTTTCCAGTGACAAGCAGTTGTGGTTGGGTTGTGATAGGTGCACTCCAGCTTCTGGAGTGCACAGCAATACCTAAAATAAAGAAAGGGTGGGGAAGAGGAAGGAGTCCTACATTACAAGGGCTGGGGTGGAAGTGCTCAAGCAGATGGTGACTGCAAAGGAGCAAAACTGAGTCCCTGGATGAGATTTTTTCCCCAGCTGTATGCTTGCTCCTGTGCTAAAGCCTTGGCTAGGATGATGTAGCGGGGGCTGATCCTGCTTGGTTGTGCTAGATGACTGCCTGAGGTCATTTTCTAGGATGCCAGGGGAGCTTGGGAATCGGGACTGGTTGTAGAGGTGATATCTCTTATTAGACCAACTCGATTTTTGCAAAAAAGGCGGCTTGGGAAAATGTTGCTCCCTCAGAGCCCAGGGAGGTGAGGCTTCCCAAGCCCTTGGTGTCAATACCTCGCCTTGAGTCAGAGGCCGTGGCCGCCGACTCTCCTCCCCTGCGCGCCCGCCCCTCCCTTGCCCGCTCGCGCGGAGGCGAGGCGAGGCGCTGCCTTCCCGTGAGGTGGCAACGCGGCCCCTTGCAAGCGCCGCCCCCAGCCCCCCCTCCAGCAAACAGCCGGCTGCACACACAGGGCAACATGACTGCCTGGGAAGAGGCGGCTCTGGCAGAGGAGCTGTGCTGGCTCCAGGAGGATTATTAGCCCCGGATCAAGGGGGCGTGCGGGGAAGGCAGCCGGCCCAGCCCGCAGAGGCGGCGGCGGAGGGGGGCGAGGAAGAGCCCCCCCATCCAAAACAGAAAGCGAGCGCTGAAGGAGCCCGCAGAGCCGCAGTCCAGCCAGGTAGCCGATCCCCCTCCGTGCCCCTCTCCCTCCCTGCGGGCACCCGGCAGGTGACAGGGGTGTCACAGGCGGGGGGGCAGCAGCCGGGCCTTGCTGCTCCTGCTGGGGTGGGGCAGGGGGGACCTGCCAGGCGTCCCGCCCCCCTTGCTGGTTTGGGGAGGGGGAACTGCATGACATGGGGCACCCTCCACTCCCCCAGGGCGGGGGCATGCGCGGGGGGAAGGGGGAGTGGTTCTAGCATGAGATTGCTCCTTTCTGCTTTGGGTCCTGCAGGTAGATCCGGGGCTGGGGAAGCAAGCAGCTTTGGCAGCTGATTGGGAAAGGAGGAGGGAGGAGGTGGGCAGCCCCTGTGTTGCTGCTCCAGCAGCAGCAGGAGAACCCGCCGAGGCTGTGCCGGGGTGGGGGGCTGTGCTGCTCCCCAGGATCTGGCGGCGGGGGGCTGCTGAGTGGCGTTGTGAGAGGAGGCTGGCTGTGCTGGCAGCTCGCAGTCACAGCCGCAGCCTGCTTTGCAGCACTTCAGGGGAGCGCTTGGATGCTGGCAGGCAGCGGAGACAGTTTCCAAAAGTGGGGGAGCCCTGGGCCCTCCATTTAAACCACACGTGCCCTGGGCGCACACGCTGCCTGGTGGCTTCCCTCTCCCTTGCTGCCCATCTGCAGCAGCTGCATGTGGGCAAGGGAGGTGGATGAGGCCACGTGTGGCCTTTGTGGATGGTGGTGGAGGAAAAGCAAGCCACCGGTGACACTCCTGTGAATGATTTATTTTGTGCTGAGAGCCCATTCTGCCTCACATGGGGCCTGGAGCTCTGCCCTGAACTAGTCAAACAGCTACAAGACAAACCTGGAGTAGGAAGCACACCCTGAGAAATGCAGAGGGCAGGCTGCTTTTCCTTCTCTGGTCAAAACCTCCCATTCATGCCTGTGAATTTTTTTCCTGAATCACACCAGGGTGCGAGTGTTAGGTGAATTGGGACCTAAGTTTGTCATCTTTCACATGACCTTCTTGGAAGATGCCTTTAACGTGTGGGGATTGAAGGAAGAAATGATGTCTTGGGAGTAAAAATGAGTTGGATGTGGTTGTATTGAATGTGTTGTTTGTAGTTGTTAGCTGTTTGCTACCTGTTGTTGTTCTTCTAAAACACATGATCTGCATTGAAGAGTTTCTTCGCATGGGAGGGGGTTGTGAAAATCTCACGTGTTCCTTAAGTATGTCCAATTTTCATATTCTTAACTGATTGAGGTGTTCTCCACATTCTGTCTTTCCTTGAAGGAAAGGAAAATTGTTGAGAGTTGTTTCACTGAGTTTCTTTCCCATGGAGAGGGGAAGCTTCTGAGCGGTATCATAGCACAGTGTTTCCCAACCTTTTCCTGCCCAAGGCATGCTTACATTAATAAAAATGCTCTGCGGCACACCTGTTAAGGCATTCCCCATCCTCATACCTATTGTAGCTCATTGCCATGGCAAAATTTGGCTGCACACCTGTACATTTTTGACGGTACACTAGTTGGGAAACACTGTCATAGCAGTCTCTCCCTTCAGCTTCAGTGAGAACCGCAGCTCAGGAAGTATGTATAGTACTGCTTATTTTCCTGAATTTTTTTAATACTCTTTCACAGCTGAATGTAACTAGAAGGAAAACTTGAAAAAAATCTTTTTAGAATGGATTCAATGTGAGACACGTTTTTTTTCTAGTATATATTGCACTTGAAGTGTTTAAAACCCTCAAGAGGCATAGGAGGGGAAAGACAAGGAAGGTTTACTAGTTACATCAAACAGTCTCACTTGCTCATACTTAAAAGGGGGAAATAGGAGCGTGTTGCAAAAAACAGTTAAGGCATATATAAAAATGAAATATTAATGAGCTGGAAAGGCTTACATAGCAAACACATTGCACCTAATCATTCTGGAAGATTTTGTCCTTTTTGCAGCTCTCTGTAGCACACATGCAATTTAAATTAAAGAGCAACAGGATTTGTAACTATATATGTAGAAGTATACAGTGGTAATAATAATAGTACACAAACATCTTTCTCATGATTGTTTGTGGTGGGAGTTGCTTTTACTTTTGTTTTTGAAGGCTGGTGTAGAATAGATTAGATGCAACAAATGTCTGATGTCTTAGAAATCTCAGTGTCAAGGGCTCGAGTCAGTCCTAGGCTACACCAGAGGATGAACATAAGCCTCAGGTGACAGAAGCTTTCCCAGAGGGACTGTTATGACTCTGCAAACCTTGCTTTGATGTGGCTCTGTAGATGGCCAGCATCATTCACAAAATAGGTGCCAGTTTTCTAGGAAGAGGTGAAGTGAAACCATCCAGGGATTCATGCAGATGCACTAAGAGAGCGTATCTGCTATACAGCCTGTATGAGTAGGGTTCCTTAGGGATCCTCTGCTGTAAATGGGAGCTCCTTGTTTCAGTAGAATCCCTGGTGGTGAATGCTATCTGGGTACAACCACAGCTCTTAGGACATAGTGGTGGCAATGACTGGCTGTTGCAGAGCAGGAAGTGCCCAAGTCCAAGAGGCTTAAACCCAGTATTAGCAATGGGAAAGAGAGTGCACAAGTGTCTGTGTACTGGCTATATGCTTTTTTATGGTTGTTTAATAAAAAATTGTTTGGCTGTGGCTTGTCAGGATCTTTCTAGTTTTTGTAGGAAGCAAGTGATAAAAGCAGAAGTCTTATGATAACAGCTAGCCCATCTGGGGAAAGCTGGAGCATTTTATAAAACTTCTATTTTTATAACTGTGGCCGAATCCTGCCTCCTGTGCAAGCCAGTGAGAATTTAAGAAATTTTCATTGGCTTTTGTGGAAGCACGGATAGTAGTAGTTCTCTCAGGGAGTGATTCCATTTACTTCAATGATAAATTTGCCAATTGGTTAAAAGGATGGAGTCCTTGGGCATATCCCCATGAGCATGTAGTTCCCCTAGGGACAAATGGTAGCAGCACATATTTGTGTCGCTGCTAGTTGTCCGTGGGCATGCCCCTGCATACACTCTGTGGCCCATGGCAAATTGCCCAGGGTGCAATAGGGGAGGTGGGGTCAACACTTGGGTTCATTCCAACAGCCTTACCTAGGGTGTCAGGAGCCTCCTGGGACAGCAGCTGTGGCAATCCGGGTGCAGTAGGGGCTCTGCACAGGTTGTATGTAAGGTACAGGTTGAAAGTGGGCTGGAAGAATGGGACAAAAGTCTATGCAGATCCATGCACCCCTTATAGGTAAGAGGAGAAGAAAGATATAGTCTAGGTTGCAGTAAATGCTGAGGACAGGCAGCCTTTGTATTTGAGGTTGAAATCTTTCCCCTTCCTCTTGCTTAATGTAGTGAATAAAGATTTGTGCTGTGGGTTATGTGTCTGTAAGTAATAGTAGGGCAGTGCATGAGTGAGTTAGAAACCAAATGGTTCTCTCTCCTGACATACCTGAAATGATGTGAGTACTTTTGTCCTTTGTACCTTACTGCAAGGGAACAGGAAATGGATCTTCAGAACCTAGAGTTCTGCTCCTAGCTTTGCCCCTGTTGTGCTGCTTGTGTTCAGACAAAAACTTTTCTGAAACTTAGTTTCTGAGGGCACGTCTACACGTGCATTAATGCACTGTAGTTACTGTGCGTTATGTTTAGTCCTTTGTAATAACAGATACTACTAGCGCAATGCTCAGTAACCAGCAGTACTGCACAGTAGTGCTGTTACATGCTTTTTTGTGACCATAATGTTCAGGAGACTAATTCTACTGCATATTAGCATGGGTTTTGCCTGCTGCACTAATGCACACTAGAATTAGTCTACTGTGCATTTAACATCTCTTGTAGATGCTCCCTGAGACTCTTAGTCTCTTAGACTTTCTGAGACTCGGACTCTTGGTAAATAGATCTGCAGTAAGTGTGTTTTCAGACTTAACAGGACTAGTAATATGTAAGTAACATGTCTTTGTTTCTTCTGCTTTGACATGCTTCTCTTTTGGAATATAGGAGTTTGAATCTTCTAACTGTGCTCAAAGTTTTTTTTTCTCGTGTTGTTCATATTCAAAGTTGTATATGTGTTGGAGATTCTGCAGGGCCCAGTCCATCAGTTCTTATTCACTCCACATTTAAGGAAAATTCCCGGCAACTTCAGTGAGGGTTTTGTGGGAGTAAGGCCTTCATAACTTGACTTACTGTGAAAATATTGATTGTACTTGTGTTTGTTTGTTTGCTCTTGCAGATGCAAACAGAGGCCCCACTACAGCAATTGACTCCATCTGGGCAAATCCATATGCCTGTTTGTAGTCTTTTGAAGTGTCTGGGGCCTTGCTTGGAAGTAGCAGTCTGCCTGTGTGTCATCAGTTGCAGGGTCAGCATCATTTACAGTAACAGATGGATGTGGGTATTTTTGTGTTATAAATCTCAATAAATACATATTTTATCATGTAATGCAGATGAGGTGTAAGTACTGAGTTGGTATAGAAATGTAAATCTTAGAAAGCATTTTTTGAAAATAGATTTATCTATGTAGAATTGAAAAATGTTTCAAAATACACATGCATGTGTTCACACATGGAGTCACATATTCAGGACATTTTCATTCTTCAATTGTCGACTGCATATAGGAATAATGTTATGTAAAGAGTACAAAACTTTGACAGGCGTTACAGATTTTTTTATTAAAAATAATTTAAGTTTATTGTAGAAGGTTGCATAGGTGTACTGTACCGTTCTTAAATTGATGTATTGGCACATTGCAGGTGCCAAAAAGAAACCTTGAATATATTTCTGGTTATAAATGAGTAAAAAGTGCACATTTTGTATTTGGAAGAAATGCAACAAATAAAAATAATATAATTAGCCAGCTCTAAAGGCTGGAGACTGAATCATATTTCCAGCCCTGCACTTAAGTGTTGCATTTACACTGGGAGTGAAACTGAAGTTGCAAAACTCTTATTGATTTCAGTGAGGCCAGGATTTTACCATGTAAGAAGCTCTATTGAACTCTAGAGGTCAATCTTTCAGTCTAAAAGTAATCAGATGTATACATCTTTGCAAGCTTTTTATCCCACCATGTAACCTGTGACTTCATTGGATCTCTTTCTTTATTGGATTTATTTGGCAGCCTTCTATAATGGTAGGAAAATGTGCTTCATTGTTAACCTTGCCCTACTAAAATATGCTTTTTGTAGTCAAACTTTGCTACTGAGAGTGATGGCTTTGTGATATGGCATGTAAAATACACCATTTATGAGCACTTAAAATAGTATGCATAGTGTAATTTGTACCTGTAGCATTTCATATATATGTCTGTGCTTCAGCAAGGAAATATCTGCATTATTATCCATACAATTGAATTAATAATAGCATAGTTATTTTCTAGTTAAATTCATGGGCATTTTTTATTTATTGCTTTTTCTACTGCCTCTCACTGTGCTTCAGTCGGAATGTAGCACTTAGATAATACAAAATCACATGTTCCATGACTGACAACTATGCTATGATTTCCCTATTGGACAGTAACAGAATACTTATGCTTCATACAGAAGGCTATTGGCTTTATCAACACCACGATCGGCCCTAAATATAATAGTCATTTTGTAATAAAATCTGAGGATAGGGTATGAGAAGAACTACAATGAGATAGGAAGAGAACACAATATATACGCAACAATCTTGTAATTTTAAAAAGGAGAAATTGCAAAAATATCTACATTAAAATCTTTGTGCTGCATGCATTTTGTGTCTTTGCACAGATTATTCGATGGAGAAAAACTAAACAAACTATTGAAGCACAAGATCAGCTTCATAATGCACATACACGATGCACTGTGATTACAATTGTGAATGCAATGGTGCTGAAAAATGTATCTTCAGAATTTTCTATCAATATTTTTATGTATTTCTGCAATTTAATTCAGATACCAATAACCTCATAACATGGGCCCTTACGTCCAAGTCTAAGATAAAGGTAGTTGAGGAGAATAAAAGACACTTTTCCATTATTTAAAAAAATACCGCTTAATTTTTTATAAAGCTCTGGCATCTCAATATCAGAAACTTGAGCTCTCGCAGGATGGTAGCTTTTGTGTGACAGGTATGTTTTACAATGGGCTGTTGATAATTGGTTGTGATTAAATTGTAATGTTTTTAAAAATATATATTTTGCATGTTTACTTCAGTTTGTAACTCTTAAGACTGTCACCATTATGTTGGTTCAATGCATGTTTGAGAAAATTTAAATGTTAGTACTATATTTTTATATGAATTGTGAAGGTTGATTTGTCCTGGACATTCAGTTCATCATGTTCTTGGTGTAAATTGTTGCAACTTCAGTGGAACTGTCAGATCATGCTAGCTATGAACTACATTAGTACAGTCAGATCCTGATTGTGTGTCTAGTTTTTACCAAGTTTCTTATCACTGTAGTATTTTAGTATTATTCACAAAACCCCCACAAATCTATTTCTTCTTTCCAGCTGACAGGCAGCAGTGAGATTTAAATTATTGTAATTTTTTTTTAAGTGCCTTTGGTTCACTTTCATGAACACTTTTACATGCATGGAATATAAATTTGTCCAGCTTGTCTAATATAAGATCTTTCAAAGATGATAACGTAAAAAAATACCATGATAACAAACATGATACAAATTTGTGCTGTCCCTATGAAATGTTTCAGCTGCAGCCTCTCTGACCTGGTCCTGGTTGCAATGACAGCGGTAGCACAACCAACTTCTGTTGACTTAGTGGGTGTAAGCGTTCTGATAAAGAGTTGTGCTTATCCATTTCTAAGAACTCCAGCTTCAGTGTTTCATTCTCCTAGTCCCGTTCTGATGTGCTACATAAATACTTTTTCTCATTCAAATAATTTTGAAATACTGTATGTTGATAAATTGTCTTACGTTTTAGATGGCATATCAGGGTACAAATTTGAATGCTTGCAACAGGTTTCCCGTTCTACCTGCTGTGGTACAATTTACAACCATATTTTAATCTAATGTAGAAACTGTGAGATGGTGATCCTGGACCTTGAACAAGTCATAAGGTTTGTCATTCTTTGTCTTGTTTTGTCATCTATAAAATGGGGACATCTGTGCTAATGTTACCTTGTACCTGTGAGACTCTGCTAGTCACCAGTCCCCTATAAAAAAAAAAAAAATCCTTTTTTAAATTAATCACAAAGCATTATGCAGCCACCTGTTAAAGCTAGACCTACTATCACTCCCTTTGGCCATTATTAACAGGTTTCATTGTAGCGTGTAACTATAAGAGGAGAACAATCTTTTTTTGAATAAATTAGAGGTGAATTCTTGATGATGAACTGAGTAGGGTATGACATATATACAATGGAGCTAGTCAAAAAAATAGTATGCCATTATTTCTATTAATCAGCACTATACATATGTCCTTAGTCTGTCCCAGGATAATAATATTTATTGAGGCAATTTATGCCCAAATCACGTGGGGCAATATGAAGGCTTTAGATAATATTTTAATGTAGATACTGGAGCTACACAAGCATTAGTTTGTTAGTATAATTTTAAGGTGTTCAAATATAACCCAGTTTACCCAGCATAAAGATGCTTCCAATAGTGAATCCAGGGTGTGTTAATGATGCTTCCTGGTGTAAAATGCCCATAGAAGGATGGAATAGCTTTGTCCCTTTTTCAACCAGACAAAGTGATCTGACAAGCCTATGTTCATTCTCTGGATCCACATACTTCTTAAGATTTATTTTGCAGCAGATTCTGTCACAATTAGCGGGTTTAGAGAATGCTGGAAATACAAGGATGAGAGCTGTAGATTCCCCGTGTGGACTTACTGAACCCCATTTGTGCAGAAGCATGAAAGGGGAAGAGATGCATTGTAAGCATGCTTTCTCAGTAGTGTATGGTATAATTGTTACTGTACCAAAAATAGCTGTATTTCAAAGGATCATGGAAATATTCATGTGTTTTTTAGGAATTAAGCTACTTTTAGATGGCCAAAAAAGTTAATATTTTTAACTAACATTACAGAAGTCTAAATTATCTAAAAGGAAACCAGAATAATTCTAAATTGACCTCATACTACATATTAGCTTCAGTAAACGTATTGAAATGGGAGGGCAACAATATAATCTTTCTTTGCATGAATGCTTACCTGTATGAGGAAAATGATAATATGTGAAAGCATATTTATAAGTCTTCATGAAATACACTATTAAGAAAATTAATTAATTATTTTGCATACTTCTTTCTGTTAGGAGCTGTTGAACTGTTTAAGGAACAAGAGTCTCTATCAGTCTTGGGTACGATAACAATGTAAAGCAGTTGCATTTTCAATTATAAGTTGTCCTACTTAAATTTTAATTTGATGCCATGCATTGTTTCAGTTGTCAGAAGACAGGGACAATTTTGTTTCCTTTGTAAATAACAAAGTTGGTTTTATTTTTTTAATCAGAGGGCCTGATTCGTCGCTGCTCTGCATTGTACCTTATACTTGTGCAGAGTATACATATGGGACATAAGATGGAAGCATCCTCATTTGGTAATGTAAAATCAGTCTTGCATTCACTCAGTGTTGCCCAAAGTGCAAGACAATGCAGAAGGGTGAAGGTGAAAGTATGACAGAATCATAGAAATTAAGGACTGGAAGGGACCTCAAAAGATCAAGTGTCGTTCCTCTCCCCCACCCCCAGCTCTGGGCAGGAATACTGCTGAGATCAAGTGATCCCAGCAAGGTGTCTGTCCAGTCTTCTCTTGAAGATTTCCAAGTTTGGGGACTGCACCACCTCCTTCAGAAGTCTATGCCAGTTTCTGGTCACACTTAACTTTAGAGAAGTTCTTTCTTGCATCCAACCCGAAACCATCCTCTAACAGTTCATGGCCATTGATCCTTGTTTTCCCTGGTGCACCCCAGTGAACAGTTTTTCTCCCAGCTCTCAATATTAATCCTTTTCATGAGATGAGCACCAAGCCCCTCCTCAGTCTTCTCTTCCCCAGGCTGAACAGTCCCAGGTCCCTTAGTCTTTCCTCACAGGTTAGGGACAGAAGTTACAAATAAACTGGTTTAAGTGAGCAGAAACTGGTTTAAACATTTAACAGAACAGAAGCTCAGAGCACATAAACCAGTTTTAAAATGGCTGAATCTGGTTTAAGAAAAACCTGGTAGAATGTAGTATCAGACTGAACTGATTTGGGTCAAACTGGTTTATGAAATTTCTGTCCTAGACCCCTTCCTGATTCAAGTTAAATCACAGCCTCCCAGCATGCTTTCCAGCCCTGGGCTTGACTGTGCTTTGCTGTCTGCTCCAGAGAGCAGGACTGGTCCCACCCCTCTGCTCCCTAGCTGGAGTATTGACAAAGTGGGAGTGGGGGCAAGACTGGCTGGGGATGTAACCCAGTCTGAAGGGGAGGGACTGCCCCTCCCCCAGGCAAACCCTGGCTTGGGTCTGGGGCCCGGGAGGGGGGTTAAACACACTTTCCCCCATTCAAGCTTACTGCTGACTGCAGCTGTAGACTACAAATCCCAGAGGCATTTGGAGGCAGGGAGGGGAAGTGATAAGCAACCCTGCAGAGTTGTGCTGCTGTAATTCTGGACTACAAACCCAAGAGACCTTGGGGGCAGTAGGAAGAGGAAGTGAACATACAGCCAGAGAGCTATGTTCTAGTGTCTCCTGGCTTCTGGCCCGAGCTACTACAGGCATGTGACTGTGTTGACTGAGTCAAAAGTAAATGTTTGCCCCCACCCCGCTCCCAGCTCATCTGTAAATGCCCTCAGGTAACCATAAAAACAGGATCAAAGAGCCTGATATTCCAAGCTACCAAGTAACTAGCTGCTGGTCTGACTGAAACTTGTGGGAGGTGCAGGTATTGGGTGCCTCTGAAGATGAATTATAAGAGCTCCACCCCACACTGGTGAAAATTTTGTCTGTTTAAAGACTGTTAATGACGTGATAAATGCTGCACAAAATCCAGTTGAAGCAGGCTTAAAAAAAAGGCAGGAATTATTTGAAGTTTTGCTTAGCTACTAAGTACTCAGAGAATGAAAATTGGAGTGTTGAAACAATACTACAGGTTTGGGGGAAGATTCACATGTAAAAAAAAAAGAGAGGAAACAAAGGTGCAGGAAGGAAGGATATGAAATGGAAGGGAAAGGGAGACAAAGAACAGGGAGTAACTAATTCATTATGTAAAACATGGTGCCAGAGGGAACTTGTGTGTGTGTGTGTGTGTGTGTGTGTGTGTGTTACTCTTTACTTTAGTTGAACTTAGTAAGTGCAGAATTAGCTACTGTGACTGGAAAAAAAGTTGTAGTGGGTACAAGAAAAATGAGGTTACTTGGGCTCTATCCATAGCATTCTATCACTATGCATCCCTCCCACCAACTTGCATTTGCAAAAGGGGCAACTGGAGACTCCTTTAGTCCCATCCCTCATATCTCCTGTCCTGCAGCTTTTTACATTTGTCAGTGAATTTACTCAGTATCATTATGGCGTGTAAGCTGAATCTTGAAATATAATAATGGGTGCAGCTTTATGCATTAAAAATAAATGCTAGTTGATTTGAGTTGTAAACCTGCCTGCCTGTCCCAAACAGCCCTGTAGCATAAAGTTTTCTTTGACTTTCATATTTGATATATTCGCTAGGGTAATAACATACAGACTATTTCATTTCTAGAGGTTAGCAACTATGCTTTAGCTTGAAAACACTGTGGTCTTCAACAGTCAAAACTCCACACTTATGCCTTACCCCCTTATTACAGGATGAGGGATGTATGTGAGAGATGTGACTGAAGTCTCCAGTTGCCCCTTTTGCAAATGCAAGTTGTTGGAAGGGACATATAGTGACAAAATGGCCATACTCATCAGTTGGATATTTTTATATGCATGCTATATAATGGCCTTTGGTAGAGTTTGAAAACATACTGCGGGGTTTTCAGACAATGAATAGTCATAGAACTGAGGTCACTGAAGTAAAGGATATCTTTTAAAGAAGTAGACATTTACATTTTTCTTTTATTTTTAGCTGTTTGGCAAACTGAAATACTGGCAGCATTGCCAAGCAGCTTCAGAATGATAGACTTTTAAGAACAGTAGAGAAAATTAAAGGGTTATTTTTATAGCACTTTGTCCAAGTATGTAACTTCTTAACCAGTAGCCTACTTCCTGAACAGAGAATAACTGCCACTAGAGTAAGTTGCACAGAGTGACTTCATGGTGCATGGCTTAATTCTAAACAAAAGAGAAAAGAGCTCATTTGTTTTGACTGTTCAAGCGAAAAATGGTAATCGAAAAAAATCATAAACAGTGTTTAAGTTCACTTTTAACTGTGTAAAATTGTAAGGTAAGATTTTTTTAAAGGTGTTTTATCACAGTATGCCTTTACTTGTGTCCAGCAGTTGTGTTTTGACAATTCTCACATGTTAACCTTAGTTCATAGCTAGCAAAAACTGTTTTCTCAGAAACAATTATATCCTCCTCTTGCATACTGTGAATAAAATTATGCTTTTCTTAAGTATAAATTGTAACATTTTTATTTCCAGTAAAGCACATTTTCTCAAAGAGGACAAAATGTATGTACGGTAAACTATGGAATTCTAGAAGACATAATGCTTCATGTTTTGACAGTGACTTCTTTGTTGATTAGCATTGGAAGCACTTGGGTACATAAAAATTACCTTCCTTAGGATGTTTAATGTAATTATTCCCTTTTGGGGTTCCTTTTACTTTCTGACCATCGCGTTTATTGCTATGTGCCTGAAAAATAAAATCACAAAGTCGTGACGCTGGAATTACCAAACTTGGTGTTACATATTCTTTTGACCAAGTAGACTTTTTTATTTGTGATTACTGAAACGAAAGTATGTAAATATCCGCTGGCATATGTATACGTATAATTGGATGTCTAGCTATCTAATTTGTTTACAAGGCCAAAGTTGAGATTCATGAGTATTTTTGTGGGTACATAATACTTACAGCTTACATTTTTCTGTAGAATTAAATAGACCTGATGATAGAAATAATAAAGACAGAGGAAGGTAGATGGTTTTCCTGGTTTTGAACCCTCTGTGGTAGGGAAGGATAAAGTTGGAGAAAGTGTGAGGATTTGGGGTTTTCATTACACTTCCTCTTTTTCTCATTTGAATTATGCAGTGATGCCACAATGTAGCCATTGTCTCCATCAGGGGTTGATTGTGAATCAACATGCTTTGATGCCAGTCTTTGAAAATTATCTGGGACAAAAGGATTGTTAAATGTGAAATGGAGAAAGCTATTCAGTACTCTCACAACATATTCCCCTTCCCCCTTAGGTTGGAACCTAAGACGACTGATTGCATGTATAACACTGACTTCCAAAATGTGAGTCAGAGAAACACTACAGGAATTATGTCATAAGATGCTTACATAGTGTTGTAGCTTTACACAGCATGTTCTAAATATAGCCAAAGCCCCCATCATAAAGAGCCTATATAATTGTAATAAAACAAGTCAAGGCATGACATGGAAAAAGCTTAGAGAGCAAGGGGACTATTCATAACGAATTATGAAGAACTGCTTTGAAAGGCTAACTTTTAAAACAAAGGTTTGAAAGGACAGACAAAACCATAGATGACGAAGCTGAATTAATATTTTACCACAAATAAAGTCTCATATCCCAGTTTTAAGAGGAGAGTGTTCCTATCTATTTATTTTACATAAATATAAACAGTAAGCACACCAGATTTCTGTGGGGGTGAGAAGACTGGTAATTATTAATGGAGAAGTAAAATGATTTCCCTCTGAACATTGTAGGGTCAGATCCTCAGTTGGGATAGATTGTTGCAGTTCTACTTTCTTCAGTAGAGCTGAGGATCTGGCTTTTATCCTGGATTGGCACTTGTATTCAGAGTATGTGCTCATGCTGAGCAGTGATTGCTGATGACTAAGTGAATGAAAGAATAGAGCAGGCTGATAGTGTGGTACACTACTAGACTGCTGGTAGCAACAGAGAGCCTGGTAGATAGTTCTCCCCTGATAGTGTTGCTGGCTTTCTATCCACTGAATCTGTATTTTTGGTTCTGGGAACTTTAAATGAAACCTGGTAGCTTTTAATAAGGTGCATGTTGTTCAGAGGCTAAGTGGGACAGCAGTTGGGGGCAGTGGAGAAAGTCTTGGGCTGTGTCTCCAAGATTAATTTTTCCTTAAGGCTCATAATTATGGATATCCTGCAAAGCACCAAATAAATGCACATGCACACTTCTTAACTCCTATGATTTGTTTGGGAGGGGAACAGGTGGGGAAAGTGGTTGATAAGTGAGAAATATAAGTATTATAGAAAACACAGGACTGGAAGTGGCCTTCTGGGCTAAAGTCCATTCCTATGCATTTGCAGGCAGTTGTTAACTGAAGAAATCTCCAGTTTGGACTCTTAATAGCTGAAATGTCAAGAGCACCCTGTAAATGTACCAGAAGTAAAAGCAGGGAGGAGGATATCATATGTGAAGATCCTGAGAACTGGTAGGTTGATATCAGAAATGTCCAATAAGCAAACCCTTGTTGAGAGAGGTAATAATCTTTATTTATGCTGTTAGGCCAAAACCTAAGCTGATGTAAAGTGTCAGCTATAGCACCTGCAGTTATGCCACTTTATACCAGCTATGTCTCTGACTCTGCTTTTGATTTTAATACTGAACTGAAGTTCTAATGGAAAAAAATTGCTTCTGTAAAGACTTCAGTCCTCCTGTCTTTTCAAAAGGGGCTGAGGACAGCATGGTCTGGGAGCACATAATAAAATCATACCAGCAAAAGTAGGAAAGATGAAACCTTACTTCTGTTTAATAAAGTGAGAGTGGGAAGGCAGAAATAAATGTCTTAATGACTGTCACCCATATGTCAAGAAGAAGGTATTAATGTAGTGTATTTTCTCATATGTATAAGTCCTCATGTCAAGAGCAGGCTGGAGAACCAGGTGTACATGGTTGGAGGCAATTGAAGCAAAAGTACCCAAGAAGAGAATATTCAGTGCCCTGGCAGACTTAATTTGAGGAAGAAGGAAAAACCTTCCCAAGGACATGGCAAGCCATTTGTTCAGTGGAAAGAACTATCTTCAGTTATAGATTAGTGGTGAATGCAAAAAGAGGAAAGCAATGTAGAATAATTCTGTTGAAGCAGTTGTGTGTACTGGTCTGTTACCCTGATAGCAGATGAGCAGAACATTAACTTGCTTGCGGGGGATGAGAAACTTGCAGGGAAGTTGAACAGTAACTTTCAGTACTTCAGTCCTGTTTTTGAGTTTTCAAACAAGTAACGTGTCTCAACTATACCTGATAATGAGGTATAACATAGGCCAAGATACAGAATAGATCTTGAGGATGATGTTTGCATTAGAATGCAACCCCCCCCAAAAAAAAACAAAACAAAACAAAACAAAAAAACCAAACCAAACAAAGAAAGAAAAGGAAACAAAAAACCCCAGTGTTTGGTATTATTACATTGAAAGGTTCCTCATATGGATCTTTATTCTCAACACAGGCTGGGCAGAATGCTGTACAGGTTGCTATTCAAAGATATGTTTATGCATAAAATGGGCTTGGTCCTAACTGGCAGGTGTGTAGAAGCACTTGCTGTGCTTTTGTATAAAAAATGCACCTGTATGTTGGAATGAAAATCTCAGCCAAGATAAACCACATTGCTGAGTAAAGCCAAATGATTATAGGGTGGAACATTCCTTTTAAACTGGAATTCTTGCATCTGCTGGTTTGTTCTGTCATCATTGTGCTGTTGTGTGTCAATTCTAATTATTTCTATTACACATTCAGTAATACTGCTGCAATGTATGTGGAGGTTTTTTCTCTGTATCTCCTTTAAATTGCAGTTGTTTTAAGAAGGGGAGTTTGAGTTTAAAGGAGCATTTTGTTATCCTGTATATGTGAAACTTAAAAATGTTTAGAATTTTATTAGCAGGATTGAATCTACAGCAATGGTAGCAGTTATAGGAGTGGAGGAAAACTCATCTTTTTATTTATTTTTATTTCCCTGGGGTTAATTTTTCCATATCAAAAAAATCAAGCAGAATACTCTGCTTGGATATTTACTGGATCATCAACCCATATACTATTATAAACAAAATATTTTCTTAATGGCTAGACCTTCCATTCTTATTCAAAGAGTACTGCTAGTGAAGTCTTCAACTGCAGGGTCATATGTTATTTCATTTATTAAGGTAAGGAAAAGGTCCCAGTCTCTTTGATCCAAGGTATTTTCTTTTTCTTTTTGCTGACTGTATTTCTTCTCTTTGTTGAGTAATTTCTTTTTGTTCATGTAATGAGTGCCAGGTCAGTGTGGGGAAGCCTATGCAGAAAGATGCAATGTTATTTCCTCCAGTCAATTAGGAAGCCAGTGGACTTCTGAGATGCAAAAGTGTGATACATTCACACTGGTTTCTTTAACCATGGGGTGGGCCTGAATTCTGTTTTGTGAAGAGTTTTTACTTAGCCTAAACCACTTGTGGCTAGGTCCTTGTTCAGTATGGATAGGCTCAGCATGCTGAGTAGGGATAAAGGATGTGTTTTTCAACCTGATGCTCTTTATTTATGTAGGAATAAAGGTATGAATTTGGTGTGATCCCAGAACCACTCACTCTACATTCTTTTGATTTGCCTAAATCCTTCAGGTTACAAAAGGAAAGAAAGCTCTGCAGTGTTTCCATGTGTTGAACCCCTGTTAAAAAGAATGGGAATTATTTTCACACAAGCTTCAGAAGGAGGGTTGGTTTATATTTCCAACAGTCCAAAAGACTTCCAATAATTCCTTGCTTACCTTTTAGCAAACCCAGGTTCAAGCAGTTAGTGTGATTGCTGGGGAGAGGAAGGGATTCTTTTTTTTCAGAAGAGCCAACCAAAGCTTACAGTTCACAACAGCTTTTACATATATATGTACCTCATTCATCTAAATCACATTTTGTCAATGTCTTGAGTGTAATAAACAATATGTCATTAAACCAGTAATGACCTCCATGGGCTTTCAGAAAATGCTATCATTACTGAAAAGCTGGGTTAATCTCTTACTAAATCCATAAGTAATTCAGGCCTTTACTGTGGTTTCAGCATTTTTCCTTAGAAAGCACAGCCTGGTAAAATGATAGAGATCAAGAGAAAAACCCATAGATACACAGCCTTAGAATCAATCTATGATTTAAATGCTTAGATGAATATTACATCTAGCTCTTAAATGCCATTTCTGTAACTCCTGTTATTTTGTATTTTTGGGTGCTGCTGATTCACAAATTGAGCATAAAGTTTTTGTTACAAAATGGTCCTTAAATAAATCATTAAATACATTGATTCAGTCATTTTCAGTCAGTACAGCATAGGTAAATAGATATCTGAGAGATTTTAAAATTATATTGTTAAAGGAAGAAGGGGAAGATGCATGTGTACTTGATATGTGTGTGCATATATGCAGTGTTCTGCTAATGGATAGAAGAAATGGTGGAAAGTAAGCTGAGAAAATTTTACACAGGAAAACACTTTCAAGTACACACAGTTTTAAAGCTGTTAAATTTCTGGCTTTATAGACATACATTTTTGGTGTATTTGTAAGAAAAATTTGTAGTGAGACTTCTATAGTGCTGTGTGGTATTTCCTGGCCAGGACAAAAATAATTTCCATTGCATCTTGAAACTGATAATATTTAACCTTACAAGGTGAAGGGTTGATGTTTTGGAATGAGAGCCAGGGAAATTTGGGCCAGCTTTCTAGCTAGTTCTTCCTATAATGTTTAGCTTTACTTTTTAAACAATTCTGATTGTCCCATTTCTGATCGTATCTGATAAATGCTGCCATTTCAACTGAATATCTGTGCCCAAATTTATTGTAATGTCCAGATGTACTCCCATGTGTTTGAGAATTGTCTTTGATCCTCTCAGACTCATTTTTGTTTATGACCCAAAGAACATTTCCAAACTCACGGTCCCAAAGGAGACAGGGATGGGGGCTTGATGTTTTTTTCAGAGTATGTGTTCAGTATTTCGGACGATCCTGTTGCAGGTGTGAGTGTAAATATAGATTGAAATGCATAGCTCTGTGAACTCAAGTTTGAAAATACTGGTCTGTCAGTCTTGTTCTCCAAAGGACCCTGGATAAAGTTTTGGCTTCCTTGAAGTCAATGACAAACTCTTTGTATGTGCTGTTGTGGCGAGTTTGTAAAAAATACTGCAGTATAATCTAAACAGCAGTAATGATAGTCTATGGTAATGATGTAGTTGACAATGTTTGCTAAAACTATTATTTAGTTTTAAAATTTTATCAGCGTTTATTAAAATGCTGTGTACTGCTTGTTTCTTTAGTCACATGTTTGCATGAGGTCTTGATTCTGAACCTACTGTATTGTTCCCCAATTATTAAAGCAACACTTCTTTCTGTATTTCATCCCCAACTTCCTCAGGGAATGAAAGTAATCTACTCTTGATTATACCAGTAGTCAGTTACTTCCTTTTCTCTGCTGGCTCAGTTCTCTTGGCTGGCAAATTTAGAAGAGCAGGAGGAAGGAGAATTGAGGACAGCTTTGCCATTGTCTGCCTGACTGCTTGGGCAGGTGGGAGAATAGTAGTTGTTCTCCCAGCCATAGTGTGAGAACTGCAATGTCTTGTGTTTTTTTTATTTCTGTGCATAGTACAAGGACAGGTCATAGTCCTGCCCTTTATCAGATTATTGTGTCAGCAACATTGTGGTTCATTATATCTGAGCACTTTTTTTAAAGAACATGCAGGTTCTTAAGGTTTCAGTTACCTGATGACACAAAAATGGTAGCATGAGGAACAGTAAAGACTAGTCAGTTCCACAGAGTGATTTTGACTGTGTAGTAAACTGGATTCAATGAACCAGGCATTTTGAAAAGTAGTGACTTGGATAATTAGTAGAGATTGGGGTGGATAATCATTCCAACAATAAGCTGTCTGTGCAGTGCAATGGCTAAGAGACCAGATGTGATCTGCAGCTGTCTAGTGGGATACGCTGAGTAGAACTTTAGGTGTTGTTATTGAGGCTTCATTTTTGCCATTAGTGAGACAATTGCTAAAATACAATGTCCTGTTCTGGTGTCCAGACTTTTGGGTAGGGAAAAAAAAGGGTATAAATCTAAAAAGTTTCAGAAAAGAGCTGTAGGAAAGATCCAAGTTCTGAGAAACCTGCCGTACAATGAAAAATTAAAGAAAATATATGTAGATTTAAAAAAAAAAAAAAAGTAAACCAAATTTAAAATACCTAAATGTAGATGAGATGCAGAAGGCCCTTTAATATCAGGATCCAATGGATAGGAGCTGAACATCGAGAAATTTAAAGTAGAAAAAAGGTGTAAAACCTATTCAGGTTTAGGATGGATTCTCTATCACTTCAAGTGTTTATATCAAGATTGGATATTTGTCTGGGAGCTATGCCAGGACCAGTCTAAACCAGACCAGTGTAGGCTTAATATGGGAATCACTTGGCCAGGTTCTATGGCATGTGTTTTCAGATTAACATTCCTTCTGGTCTTAAACTGTGAATTACAGGGCTGATCTTAGCATATTGCTTAATTTATCCTAAATTCTGTTAAAAATTGGGTGGACTTTTTTGCTTTGGGGGTTCTCTCTTTTTTTTTTTCTTTTGAGGAGAATCTGAAACAGCAATAAAATCCATTTATAAATATCTAACATTGTCTGTCCTGTCACACTTCCTTTTCTCTGATTAGGGATAATCAACCAAACAAACAATGAATATAACTGGCAAGCATGTGTCCTTTATCTGGACTGCTGCCTTTGAATGCTATAAAATAGCAAAGATATTGAAGGGATACTGTCAGTGTCATCAGTCATCATACTATTTTTGTTTTTTCCCTTTTTCCCCTTAAGAGCTAACTTCCTAACACTTTAAACATGGTTTTCTTGTAATGTCCTTTTTCACTATTGATGCAACCCATTTTTTCTGTTTCTTCCAACTCAGAATCTGAAGATAAATTGTTCTATTTAAGCTGGCTTCTCCCCCCCCCATTCCTAGCTAGGACAAATGATCAGGGGCTGCTGGGGGAATGAACAGGGGCTTCTCCCCCCCACCCCCACAGCTCCTGGTTTGATTCCCCAGCTCCTAATCATTCCCCCCAGCCCCTGCAGGTTCTACAGGGGCTGCCAGCTCAAGCTGCGACTCATCTGGCTGCTCCCTCGGTTGCTCCCTGCTGGGGTGAGGCAGGCAGTGCTGGCAGCGCCAGGAGAAGCGTAGGGGCTGGGGGGAATGATTGGAGGCTGGGGGAATGAACAGGGGCTTCCCTCCAGCCTCATTGCTTCTTTCAGGGCTGCCAACAGTGCCTGCCTCACCATGGCAGGGGGGCAGCCAGGGGGAGCTGCAGCTTTTCCCAGGGTTGCGGGCTCAAGCCAGGGCACGCCTGGCTGCTCCCCCAGCTGCTCCTGCCGGCACTGCCTGCCTGTATAGTCTGGCTGAATAAGATTCAGCGCAGAATATCTTTGGATTCGGATTTGGCTGAATCAAATCGGGATGGTGATTTGAATTACCGAATCGAATCACTGTTCCTTCAAATCAGAAACCGAAGCTAATACTTTGTGCTTTGCACAGGCCTGCTAGCTAGTGTTCAGAACCTTGCTGGTTGTTTTCCTTTAGAAAGACAATTTGATGATAAAGTTAAATATTTATTTGGTGCTGCTGTTAATTTACAAAGGATACGCTTAAATTCTGTTTTGTTAAAAAAAAAAAAAATACAGTAGGAACAAACAGCAGAGTGTAGATGGAGGTGGTCAGTCCTGTAGCCCTTGCGTTTATCATCAGTCCCAGGGAAATCCTTCTGACTCGCAGGTTGAATTCTGCTTAGCCTTATGCCTTGGGTGGGACTTATTTTTATCTTCAGCTATTGCTACATCATAAGGAGCCATTCATTTATTCCTTCTTGTAGCTTGAATAAAAGACGGTTAGTGTGCTTTTAATGAGATGCATGATTGATTAGAGCAATTAACACATTCCATCTTAACAATTCATTGGCTTCAGTTACCTATCAAATTTGGAATTTCCAATAATTGTTATGTATGGCTGGGATGACACTTTAAATAGATGAAATTTATTGGAGTATATTCCTGTATTACAGTTACCTCAGACTCCTAATATTGGTATACCTCAGTAACAAATATGATTTCTGGAAAACAAAGATAGATTTGGCTCAGACTTCTATATGAGCTGACCTGTTCTAGAACTAGTTTTAACAGGCCTTTTGAGGTACCCATTATGATGAGATATACCAGTAAAATAGTTTTGGTGGGATTTATAATTTGCGTGTGATATTGTGTTCGTTGTTTAAAAACAAACCACCCTGAAGGAAGCTCCAGATGTGACAGTCTTGTTAAAAGAACTTAATTGTTTCAAAAGCAAAGAGAATAAGGAGGTTAACTGAAACATGCCATGTCTTGGTTCGTGGTTAACTGAGACATGCCAAATGTTGTCCATGACATTGCCATAATAGGGCGTGTTAAGAAGATTGTCAAGGTGATGTGTTACACTGTACTAAATTAATGAAGGACATATGGCATGTTTCTCAGTCAGCTATGAACTTCTGGTTTTCATTGCGTTTTATATAGGCTTAATGCTTTTTTAATATAGGTTTTGTGTGAGTCTGTGATTTGATTTTATACCACAATATCATAAAATACCATAGTAAGATATAATTATGTAAGATATAATTAAACTACTAAGCTATAGTTTAGGATGATGCATTATTTCCTTTTGAACTGAGGCGATTCTTTCATGTGGTTTCCATGTCTGCTATTTGTTGCTCTTCAAAATATTAGTAAAAATCCACTTGAAATACATATCTGGTAACAGTGAAAAGCTCAAATTTTTTATGACTTTCAGGTTTAAAAAATACTTGGAGCCCCTCAGAAACTGCCTTAGTTAAAAGTGATGTTTTATACTAATCAAATGAAATGATGTAAAGGAAATTTTACAAGAATGAAACCAATGTTAATGGACACAGACTTGAAGTAGTCATACAGAAGTTAAATGCATTGTTCTATTGGATGTATTGTACATATAATAAAGGTGTATATAAGGGCAATCCTAGGCATAGACTAATAGGGGAACTGCCAGCATGATGAACTTTAGTGGAATTGTTGGTTGCTAACAAGGAGCTAATCCTAAACAACTCTGTGACTAGGGATGTTTCACTCTGAAGGTTTTCCTGCCTAAGGAGTTACCCTGTTTTTGCTTCATCAGCTATAGCCAGTTCCTTTGGGAATTTCAGCTGGATTTCTACAATGGTTTACACTGGCTGCTGCAGTGCACTACTGTTAGTGTTCAGCTATAGCAAAATATTTTGAAGGGTGTTTAGGAAATTGTAGAAAGGCAGATATACCTTTTCTGGAATAGTGCTAAAAGGTTATGAAAATTGCGTAGATATGTCTTCTACAAATGCAGAAAGCGCTAACTCCTTAACATACGTGCGCACGCAATGTACCTGATCGTTTTCCATTGACCCACAATCAAACTAAAATGCATGGGAGGTTGTTCTCAGCAGTCCTCCTAGACTCCCTCCCTCCTTAAGCCCACCAGAGCCTGAGCCCAGACATCTTTTAGAAGTACGTTAAGACCTTCCTATTTGGGCAGGCAGTTAGCAACCAAGGCTAAGCTAAGATATTTGGCTTTTTTTTTTTTGGCGGGCAGGGGTGGGGGGAGATGTCTCTTGTAGGTTTTGTTCTCCTGTTTTATAACTTATTCTGTTTCCTTCTTGTAAGCTGCCCTGAGACTTTTTTTTTTGGGAAGGGCAGCATATCAGTTTTGGGTCCTCCCCTTTTCATTTCACAGCTGTAGCTATTTAGGATGAGCCTATACAGATAAAATTTCACTAAAAAGATACTGAATTTGAATTAAATGGAATATTTCAAACAAGGGAAAACAATGAATAAATGAAGGGAGGAATCTGTTTACTTCTGTCTTTGTATATAACACATGTAAAATATACATAGTTTTATAGTTGGTAGGGTCGGAAGGGACCTGAGTAGATCATCAAGTCCAACTCCCTGCCATGGCAGGAAAGGGTACTGGGGCCAAACAACTCTGGCAAAGTATTCATCTAACCTCCTCTTAAAGACCCCCAGGGTAGGAGCCAGCACCACTTTGCTTGGAAGTTGTTTCCAGATCCTAGCTGCCCTGACAGTGAAGTAGCACCTCCTGATATCTAGCCTGAATCTACCCTCTGCCAACTTGTGACTGTTATTTCTTGTCACTCCTGGTAGTGCTCGGGGGAACAGGGACTCCCTCAATGCCTGCTGGTCCCCCCTGACTAGGTTGTAACAGGCCACTAGATCCCACCTCAGCCTTCTCTTCTGGAGGCTGAACAGGTTCAGGTCCCACAGCCTCTCCTTGTAGGGCCTGCCCTGCTGCCCCTGATCATGCGAGTGGCCCTCCTCTGGACCCTCTCCATGTTGTCCACATCCCTCCTGAAGTACTCCAGCTGCGGCCTAACCAGTGTCGTATAGAGGGGGAGGATCACCTCCTTGGACCTGCTTGAGATACATCTGTGGATGCATGTCAAAGTACAGTTGGCCTTCCTGACTGCATCCCCACACTATTGACCCATGTTCATTTTGGCATCAGTAATGACTCCAAGATCCTTTTCTGCCTCTGCACTGACGAGAAGAGAGTTCCCCACCCTGTAGGTATGCTGCTGGTTCTTTCTCCCCAGGTACATCACCTTGCACTTGTCAGTATTGAAACCCATCCTATTCTCATCCGCCCACCTCTGTAACCTGTCCAGATCTAGTTGTAGCCTGTCCCTCTCTCCTAGCGTGCCCACTTCTCCCCACATCTTAGAGTCATCTGTGAATTTGAGCAAGGTGCTTTTTACCCCCTTGTCCAAGTCACTGATGAAGATGTTGAACAGTGTGGGCCTGAGGACCGAGCCCTGGGGGACCCCACTGCCCACATCCCTCCAGGTCGAATAGGACCTGTCCACCACCACGCTCTGGGTGTGGCCTTCCGGCCAATTAGTGGCCCATATGACTGTGTAGGTGTCGATGCCACACTTGCCTAATTTTTTAATGAGAATGGGGTGAGAGACAGTGTCAAAGGGCCTTCCTAAAGACCAGAAAGACTATGTCCACCACAACACCTGTGACCAAGGATTTTGTGACTTGGTCATAGAAGGCCACCAGGTTGGTCTGACAGGACTTGCCTCTAATGAACCCATGTTGGTTGCTCCTAAGCATAATCTCCCCTGCTGGCCCCTTGCTGACTTATGTCTTCTCTCACATTTGGAATGTAAATAAGTTTTTTGTAATTCAGGACAGTTACGGTGTTTGTTTTTCCCCTTCAAAATGCAAGTGTATCCTTGAGTAAACATTTCATTTTTTTTTCTACATCAAAAGGTACAAGTTCTCCACAGAGTATAACTTTACAGGTGTTAGACTGTAAAATTACTTTTCACCTGTTTGAATTTGTCGCTGTAGCTGTGATGCCAATAAAAAAAAAAAGATGAGCTAAAACTTAAGAATGAGTATCTGCTGTAAGAATTTGCTAATGCTTTATTAAAACTAAATAGCATGCGCTTCTCAACTAATTTAAAATTCCTTCTTGTGTTTTTCAAGAAGCAATAACACTTAGCACTTACATAATGTTTGACCTTTCTAGAAGCACTTTACAAATATTAATTAATTTTTTTAAGACTGAAAAAGAGTAAGGCTCTGAAAAAAGGGTCAGAACACTGAGAACCACTAGGCTTAGGGGAGCAAAACGCATTAATTTAAACCTCATTATTTCCTGTTTAAAGAGCCATTATCAAAGGTGATAGCCCTTACAATTAGCCCTCTTTGACAGTTTTCCCCACTCTGTAACTCTTGCCTTGAATTCTACCTAATGTACTTTTTAAAAACTAGATCTCTTTTGCAATATGCAGTTTTAGTTTTAGTTTTCTCCTGAAAGCTATACTATTATTTCAGCTTCTTCTGAAAGCTATACTTGCTACTTAAGATTCACACTTGTTTTTATCTAGTAGCCAGCAAAATTGTTTCATTTCCTAGTGGTTCAATGTAGAGTTTCATAGTAGGTTTTAAATGCAAGCACACTACCTGTTACTACTGTTCATTTTAATTTTTAAAAAATTATAAGTGTTAATAATTGTTATATACTGCTTTTCACCTAAGGATCTAAACAGGTTTACAAATTTGTCTTTTCCCTTTATTATTATGAAGTGATTTGCCTAAGGCCAAGCAGGCTGCAACAGATTATCCATTACAAAGAAGGTAGGGAAGTGTCCTTTTAAGAGGGACATCAAGGATTAGGAAATCGCTTACAGGGATACAAAGGAAGGGCCCCAGAAACAGAGGATTGCAGCTTCTGCAGGAGAAGCAGGACGCAGGCACTGTAAGAAAGTTTTGGAATAGGATGGAGTGCAAAGAAATGAGACTAAAATGAAGTAGGCTGAAGGGAAGGCCAGGAATAGTGAAAGCTCTTTAGAAGGATCATAAAGGAGGTTAAGGACAGGCCGATGCTGGGAAGACTCCATCTGAGAATGAGTAGATACAGGGACTGGATCGAGTTCCCAGAGGACTCATATAAACGTAAAGAACAGGATGTGGAAAGAGACAGGCAGGCTGTTAAGAAACCATAGGAAGCCACATGTCAAGGAACCCAGAAGAAGTTTGGTTAGAAATGCTGCACCCCTGTGAGCAAGACTTCCTTTCTTCCAGTGACGCACTCACTGAAATAATGTTAAAGTCAGAGAGCTGAGAGAGACTTGGCTGGCGTGGGGACCATAAAGATTTCAGTTCACCAAAAAAAAGGAACACTGGGACACTGTCATATGGGCAAAATTAGGAAAGGTTTCTGGCAAATAGCTGTCTGTCTGAATAATTGGGCACATGGCTCCATAACCAGAGTGCAGAAATATCCAAGTACATGATAAAAGACGATGCCAAGGCTAAAAACATGCAGTAAGTATTTATCTGACAGGCTGAAATCAAGGACAAGGAAAAAAGGCATGCATGTTAAGAAACAAAGAGGGAACAGTGATAATCGGAAACAAAAATGGATCCATCTTTCTCTGTCTAAGAACTGTGTCCAGGTTAAGGCAGTAGATACACTATGGCAGCAAGGACCAACCTTTTTGGCAGGTGTGCCACAAATTAATCCCTGCCTGTTCCAAGTGCCACTTTAATGCCCTTACCCTTCCCAGTCTGCTGCTCTGCTTTTTGTTTTGTGCGCTATCAGCTTATGTGCTGCTTGCGCTACCTTCAGTCTGCCGTGTCCCACAAACAGAGGCTGCCCATGCCATTTGTGGCATGTGTGCTGAAACTTGGCACTATAGAGTTTTAGATGGAAAGTTACCTTGGTGTTATGGGTCTGGTTCTCTTATTGACTAACCAGACTTTCTTGTTAGATCAAAGACTTCAGATAGAGGACAAAGGAATTTTCCCAAGGTCAGATCCTTAACTCATAAAAATGAGTATAGCTTCATTCACTATGCATTGATTTGTGCCAGCTGAGAAACTGGCACTCTGATAAAATTATCATTACCACCATTAAAGTCATTCCCATGTCAACTTAACCAAACACTTCTGTACATGTTCAGAAGATTTCATAGAACTCATAGACATTAGGGCTGGAAGGGACCTTTGTGAGATCGTCCGGTCCAGCCCCCTGCCCAAGAGGCAGGAAGTCAGTTGGGGTCAGAGAACCTCAGCAAGATAAGCATTGAAGCAGTTCTTAAAGGTATCTAGAGTAGGTACTTGCACCACTTCTGGGGGGAGTCTATCCCAGACTCTGGAGACTCGGATGGTAAAGAAGTTTTTCCCTATGTCCAGTCTAAAACAGTATCCCAACAGTTTGTTACTGTTAGACTTTGTCTTCCCTTGGGGTGCCCTAGCAAACAGAAGTTCTCCCAGTTTCTGATGCATACCCCTGAACCAGTGCTGTCACTTCTGGCAATTTCCCTGCCCCTCTGACACATCTAATTCCTTACTAATTGTAATATTTAACATGGTTTAGTTAATCACAGTCCTTACGCATGCCCTGAGTCTTGAAGGCTCGGGACACATCCAGGATTTCCCAAAGAATGGTACAGGAGCAGCAACCCACACTGCACCCCTAGCTCCTAGTCTCCTCCATTGATGCTGGCAGACACCCCTTGGGAGCCTCAGCAGCAGGGGGAGAAGAGGAGGAGGAGAGTGGGATTGTCGCTTCCTTTTAGAGTTTAAAGAAGCTCTTGTGGTGTGGTCCAATTCCAAAGATACTGAACCCCCTCTGGATCCTTCCCTGGGGAAGCCAGTTAAACAATTTAAGTGCTTCATGCATTACTGCTTCCTAATGTTGTTTTCAGTCTCTGCTTTGGTGATTGCCAATTCCAAAGTCCTATTAGAAGCTAAAAGTCTAAGCTAAGGTTGGAAAGGAAAGAAGACAGGAGGGAAAAACTAAAAAACCACATGTAGTCAGAAGAATAGAGGTCACAGAAGAATAGAGGTCAATGGAAAAAAAACCGTCAAACTAATTTTGGGTAAGCAGCTAGACTTTTTAGGTTTTATCTATAATAAATATCCAAACCTTCTAGAAATTACTTGTCAGGCATATTTTTTGTTTGTTTTAGCTGGAGTCAAATCCTACTACAATTTGAGGAATGGGAACTGAGATTTTTGCATAAAAAGAATTGCTTTGGCCTTTGTTTAAAACTCAATTTCTTTGACCTTATAGAAGCAGAAACCTGATTAGCTGATGATAATGATAAATGAAGGTTTCCTGGGAAGCCAAATTGATTCAGTTGAAATGATAATTATTTTTTATTATCTTTGTTCCCTAAGAATAATTGGTCCCATGTATTATTCCTTCTCTTGTCTATCTTTCGCTGCACATCTTATTTCTAATGCAGACTTTCATTGCATTTAGGCATTTTGCCAAGTAGGAGCATAGGGCTTGCCAGACTGGATCAGACTTGTGTTGTCTCTAGTGTAGTATCCTGTCTGTGATAGTAACCAGCACCACAAGCATGTATATGCATGCTCTGGGAGGTGAGGGTGGGGCTCTAAGAGCCACTCTAATTAAAGCGCACAGAACATCATGTGTATCAGGCTCCCCGAGCTGAAAAATGGTGGCCAAGGCAGGGGGTCGGACTAGATGATCTACCTAGGTCCCTTCCGACTCTAGCTACTATGAAACTATGAAGTCTTGCATGTGTACACTGTGACAGCATTAAGCCCCACAAGGTGACATTTTTCATCGTGTATGTGTTAGTGGTGTCATGTGTACAAGCACCCCTTGATGTCTATAGGTAGACGAGACGTTCGAGTCCCAGAATGTAACAAATCTGTTTCCCATGCATGTAGGCATTGAGATGACCATTGTGTAGGTGTTTGGATTTGTGCGTTCTTACCACAGCTACCATGCTCTGGCCTAATTGGCAACCTAACAATTGAAGGGAAGCTGGGTGACAGTGATTATGAACTGATCCCTTTCACCATCTGCCATAAAGCTGGCAAGGCAGTCAGTTGTACAGAAGTCCTTGACTTCAAGAAAGCTGACTTTGACAAGCTAAGGAGGCTTGTCAGAGAGGCACTAAAAGGCCACAACCCGATGGAGAGGGGAGTTCAGGACGAGTGGTTGCTCCTCAAGGGAGCAATCCTGGATGCTCAAGCAAAGTCCATCCCGTCTCAGAGTAAAGGCAGCAAAAGGGCACAGCAGCCCCCTTGGCTCTCCAGGGAACTGGCGGACCTCCTACACCTTAAAAGGAAGACTTATAAAGGATGGAGGACTGGAACCATCCCCAAGGAGGAATACTGTGCTTTAGTCCAGACTTGCAGAGAGCAAACCAGGAAAGCCAAAGCTGTGACGGAACTCCAGCTAGCTACAAATATCAAGGATAATAAAAAGTCCTTTTTTAGATATGTGGGGAGCTGGAGTAAAAGCAAGGGCAACATTGGACCCCTGCTAAACTAGATGGGGCAACTGACAACTGATGCCCAGGAAAAAGCAAACTTGCTAAATGGGTACTTTGCGTCAGTTTTTCATCAGCCCCATGGGACGGCCCTGCCCACTATGGGTCAGGGAGGCCCGCGTGAGGGAGATTCCTTGCCCTCCATCAAAGCTGACCTCATGAAGGAACACCTCCACAGGCTGGATACCTTCAAGTCAGCCGGCCCTGATGGGTTACACCCAAGGGTACTCAGTGAGCTGGTAAGCATCATAGCTCAGCCCCTGGCATGGATCTTTGAGAGTTCTTGGCGCTCTGGTGAAGTGCCTGATGATTGGAAGAGGGCCAATGTCATGCCTATCTTCAAGAAAGGGAGAAAAGTAGATCTGGTAAACTACAGGCCTATCAGCCTGACCTCTATCCTGGGCAAGGTCTTAGAAAAGATTATTAAAGAGGCCATCCTTAACAGACTAGCTGAAGGCAATATCCTGAGGGATACCCAGCATGGGTTTGTTGTGGGTAGGTCTTACTTGACCAGTCTCATTTTCTTTTATGACCAGGTGACTTATCACCTGGAGAAGGGGGAAGAGATCGACGTTGTATACCTCAACTTTAAAAACATCTTCGATTTGGTATCCCACAATCACCTCTTGGCTAAACTGGCCAACTGCAGCCTTGATGTCACCATGATCTGCTGGCTGGGGAACTGGCTCTGCAGTAGGACCCAGAGGGTGGTGGTTGACGGGAGCCAATCATCTTGGTGCGCTGTGACCAGTGGGGTCCCACAAGGCTCTGTCCTAGGGCCTATACTGTTTAACGTCTACATCAATGATGTGGACACTGGTGTCAGAAGTGGACTGGCCAAGTTTGCCGATGACACCAAACTCTGGGGTAAAGCATCCACACCTGAGGACAGGAGGGTGATCCAGGCAGATCTGGACAGACTCATGAAATGGGTGGACGAGAACCTGGTGTTCAACACCGAAAAATGCAAGGTTCTCCACGTTGGGAGGAAAAACCTGCACCATGCTTATAGGCTCGGTAGTGCTATGCTGGTTAGCACTACAGATGAAAGGGACTTGGGGGTCATGGTTGATCACAAAATGAACATGAACCTTCAGTGTGATGCTGCGGCTAGTAAAGCGAGCAAAACGCTAGCTTGCATCCATAGATGCGTCTCAGCCAAATCCCGGAACGCCATTCTCCCGCTGTACTCGGCCCTGGTGAGGCCGCAGCTGGAGTACTGCATCTAGTTTTGGGCTCCGCAATTCAAAAAGCATGTGGAGAAGCTTGAGAGGGTGCAGAGGAGAGCCACGCACATGATCAGAGGTCAGGAAAACAGAACTTATGATGAGAGGCTGAGAGCAATGGGGCTATTCAGTCTGGAAAAGCACAGGCTCAGTGGTGATCTGGTTGCCACCTATAAGATTATCAGGGGTGCTCATCATCTGGGGGAATGACTGTTCACCAGAGCCCCCCCAAGGGATGACAAGATCGAACAGTCACAAACTCCACTGTGACCGATTCAGGCTGGACATAAGAAAGAACTTCTCCACTGTCTGGGCCCCCAAGGTTTGGAACAGACTGCCACCTGAGGCAGTTCAAGCACCCACTTTGAATGCCTTCAAGACACATTTGGATGCTTATCTTGCTGGGATCCTATGATCCCTGCTGACTTCCTGCCCCTGGGGCAGGGGGCTGGACTCAGTGATCCTCCAGGGTCCCTTCCAGCCCAAATGTCTATGAAATATATAGTGTTCAGTGATTAATGGATAAGCATAATATGTAGATATTTCAGCTGAAATGATCAACGAGCATAAGGTTGACATTTAATTTGTTATGATTGGTTAGCAGTTAGCACATTTTGTATGCAGGCGATGGGAGGACTTAAATACCTCATTTCAAGCGCTTTGTAGCTTAGCTTGCCTGCAGGCCCAGAAAAACAATGTTGAATCAGTTTATAATAGGTGGTACATATTTGGGAAATTACCTTGACATTTTTGTGATATTTTGGGTTTTGTTAGCAGGGGGTAGGTTCTAAACTACTCCTGCAGCTATGAAATTCTTGAAGATGTGAGGTTCTTGCCATTAGTCCATAAAATGAGAGTTTTCTTTCAATTTTCTGTCTGTCTGGCTTGTTTTTTGTTTTTTTTTTTTTTTGAATGGCGTTTTCATATGGCTTTGCAACTGTAAAGCCATAGATCATCATTTCTTTCAAAAGAAGGCATGTATTTGTTTGCAGACAGTACTTGTTTAACTCTCAGAGTAATGGCCTGATCAATTGCCTTGGCAACATTTCACAGGTAGAGGTGAGTTGCTGGGCTTTTAAACAAATAAGCAGCAGTGAATTTTGAAACAATATTCCTGAACAGTTAGGCATTAGAAAGCTCTTCTATACACTTCGGCTTTTATACTGTTATCCTGGTTTAGCCCCATTATTCAAAAAGAAATGCTTACTCTTCCAGTTGGGTATGACTGGAAACATCTCGAAAGGTAAAAGCAACCCAAAATCTGATCTTGGATTCACACTGATATCAATCTGTAGAAAATGGAATAATTCTAAATTTAGTGCCAAATAACCAATATAACTTTTTTTTATATACCAACAGAGGTTAAAAGCAGATTTTATATATATTCTGTGAATAAACTATGAAATTAAAGGAGAACATAATTTCACTATGTTAAGGTTAAATTTTAATATCTGTGCCAAGTAATCTATGATGAATTAATATAAAAATGGAAACCAACTCACTCTGTTCTCTCCGGTGGGCAGTAGATTAGCATGAACGCTTTATTGGAGCATGGTTCACTGCTTTCTTCAGACTCTTGGTGAGATTTTTATACTGGTATTGGAGATAATTGTTTACCCAAGCATCTTTTTCTTTTAAATCATAGCATATGCTCTAGTAGGAAATGTCAGGGCATACTGGCTGCTGGAGGTCACACAGTTAAATGCTAGTGCTTGATTCTTAAGGGGCTGGATAATTTAATAACCAACAACAGTATTAAGAGTTATGTATGCTAAAATAGAGGTTATCGTGCTTCACCGTGTAAACTGATTGCTGTAGAGACCTGCAGTGTTCCTTTTCCCTAGTCCAGCTTTGCACAAGAGCCTGTGGCATTATAGGGAGGGAAAGTTTGCCTTTCATTAGGAATATCACTGACAGGAGAAAGATAGGGCAGGCTCTGATCTGAATTGGTATGACAAATTTTACAGTGCCCTGGCTGTACTTGATCAGATACTTGCTTCACAAAGGGTGTTGTGAAGACCGAGTAATGTTGACAGAGCACCCTGTAAAAGGCTGAGTATTATATTCCTCTCACTTCATTGCATAAAGGAGTTGGGAGGATCAGCAATCTGTTACGAGTGAGATTTATAGTTTGGAAGTGGATTAGGCACTCCTAATCTCAGTGTCAGTGGCGATGAGTGCCTAGATTGAGGGATATACTAGGCTTTTTGGAAAAGATGTACAAATGTCCAGCAGATGCTGTTAGAGAAGCTAATCACACCCTGGAAAAATTTAATCTGTTTGTTTACTTGTAAAAGAAAATGCACAAAGGAATTATGGAATAAACATTATATTTAAAAGGGAGATGCAATAAATCTCATTATCTATCAAAGTTTCTTGAATAAAATCAATAAAATGCCATTGGTTAATGGCATGAGAAAAGGGAGCTAATAGCAAAACTGAAGGCAATTGGCTGTAAAGGAAACGCATATGCTTTTTAGTCTTTGTTTGTTCAGGCCTGGCTGCAATTTTAAATATGCTTTCCCTTGATCTGTACCTTATGAAAGAAAATTGGAGGGAAGAAACCAAATTTCCAAAGAGATTACAGCTTGCTGTTCAAACAGTGATTCAGCTGCTAAGTATGTGCTGGATATATTCTACTCTGATAACCAGTCCGGCTGTGTGAAACATTTCAGTATAATTAGAATTTTAACATGAAGGGAGGAGCTGGTAGCTTCAAACCTAACTACTTTCTAACCTCAATTGTTTGTTTTCCTGGTCTGTTTTTCCTCTTGTTTTATGGGCTCGCTTTTGTTCCACTATTTAATAACTTGGAAAAAGGAACACTGAGTGTGGCAAGCTGAATTCCAGTTTTATTGCACCTTCTCTGTGTAAAATGATAAGGTTTGAAAACCTGTGGTAGAAAAATGTATGCTCATGCTCACTCTCATGCCATTTAGAACTGAACTTTATCCCTCATTAGATCTTTAACTGGAAAGTCAGCATCTGCTTATTCTGAAACGTTGTAATGAGCACAAAACTGACTTCTCTGGGCAATTGCTTTGATTGCAATGGTGCATGTGTCTGATCCAGTGGTGCAATGGGGCTCTAGGCATCCATGCATTTCCTCATTCTCACTCATTGTCCCAATCAGCAGTTATTTGAAGAAGACCTATTTTATGCTTAGCATAAGATCTATTGTACAAGGGTTTAGGTTAACAGATAAATGCAAAAATCCTGCCATGCATGCAGGGTTCTTTGCTTCTTTCTGTGACAAGTTGAGTGGTGTGTAAGAACTGTGTAAGTGTCTTCCTTTTTCCTGCCCCTTTTAATGTGTGTGCGGTTATATAGTTACAAAAAAGCTGTATTACACAGATGCCTCATGCCTGTTAGTAGCAAGCCACCCCCCTACTTCAAACCGCAGAGCAAAAGAACAATCCCTTCATCTAATTGAATATCTAACTCCTTTTCGTGCTGGAGGTTACTGTAATTCTCGTGTAGTGAAATTGGTCTGCAGTCTGTTATGGGAAACAGTAAATGACTCCCTATCTAGCTATGATTGATCTCTTAGAGAATGGGTAGTTTGTATGGTGTCATTGTCAAATGTCAGGAACAATGCACACAAATTAGGGTTTCTGCAGGGTTTTTTACCTAAGTCTGTAAAATTGCAGGGACCTTTCAAATCTGCTTGTTTAGATTAGAGGCTTAAAGTATCGAAGGAATGCTCAGATTTGACTGTGGTCACACAGTTTCAAGTCAACCCTTTTAATAATATATCTCTCTGTATTCTGTACACTTTCTTATGATTTATGAAGCTTGGATTTAAGTTTGGATAGCGTTCATGCTGAAATACTGGGTGGGGGGGAATGGAGTATGTGGATGTCTTTCTGGTCAGTTACTGTCTATAGTAGCAGTTGAAGTGAAATGGTGAATGGGAATTCCTTAAACGATTAAATAAGAAAAATCCATGTTTTTATGTAGTATTTCATGATTTTAAAAAATCACAATTTGAAAAGTTTTTCTGCACATTTACTAATAGATTTTTAGGAAGAGATAAAGGAATAAATATGTAGGGAAAACAGTAGAACTGATTTTACATAAAATGCACTTTAATGCATCCTGTATATCTCTCAAAAATAGGGAATATGTTTTCCCCCAGCATTATTTCATTAGAATTATAGTGGAATTATATGAAAACTATCCCCCTATTGGTGATCTCAAACAAAACTGTTTAAATCTCTGAAGAACAGTTTGGTTTTCAGAATGGACAATAGAAGAACATATGCAGGGAACTGTCTGTGCAGTAAATGGAATTAGACTATTGACTCTTGCAAACATACTCCCTAGAAGTTTTTTGGAATTAGTTTTTGGAGCAGATATCAAATTGTTTTTCCTTTAAGCTTATTAATGAAGAGGGATGAGTTGGTGTCTCGACTGGGGATCTGGACAGAAGATCCGAAGCAATAGGGCAATGGTAATTAAGTATGTTGTGGTGACAGTTCACTCAATCAACAGTAGGTTAGCTGCCTGTAACACTGTTTCAGTCATCCCTGGACAGCCACTTGGAGGTGATCCTGATTTTAAGTGAGTAGGGAAGTTGCCTTCCCAATCTCCTTCTCAGAGGCTAAAAATGTCACACATCTGATATGCTTGTGGGAGGGTGGGGGAGGCGAAGAGTTGAACAGTGGGGAGTATATCAGATACTGTAGATGTGCAATGGCAATGAGGAAGTCTGCCCAATAAATGACCATCTGACGTTTGATTTTGGTATGTAAGGATTCACTGATACACGAAGGATGAACTTCCTAAGATAAAATATAAGTAAACTGTGGTTAGCGGTGCTTCAGGTAAGATTATTCATGATAAACTAGAAAGGTTACAGAAAAAGCATAGCAAGAGAGAAGCTTTGGTGGAGGCCTTATTTTTACAGTCACTACTCTATGGAGTTTTAAAAGGAGTATTGCAGCAGAAAGAAGATGACATTCTTTTGTTTTAAAGCAGAATTGGCAACTGTCCCTTTCTTTGGTCTGTTTACACAGAAAGCAGTGTTTGAAAGGAAGCCTTCCAGTTTTTTTTACCAGGGAATTCCATTTCCTTGCATTTGGTAGTTGTAATGTTTTGTAACTGAATGTCTTGGCAGGAGCAGCATTTTATTTTATTCACTGTTTAAAGACAATTTTATTGTTACTTTTCCCTTTGTGCTGTAACTATGTACTTGAGTACAATTGGCCATATCATGTTTTGCTTCGTTCTGGCACATCAGAGAGAGAATGATTTGTTTTTCTTACACTTTGGTTTATATTTTCTCATTAGTACAGGAGAGAGGTATTTTGTAATGCCAAAAATGCTTAACTGGCTTAATGTCTAGACCTGGTTGTTGAAAGGGGTGCTTTAGTTCAGGGGCAGGCAATTATTTTGGGCAGAGGGCCGCTTACTGAGTTTTGGCAAGCCATTGAGGGCCGCATGACAGGCAGCCCAGGGCAGATGAATATTAATTTTCTAAATTTTTTAGAGGCTCCGCAGGCTGGATAGAATGACCTGGTGGGCCACATCCAGCCCCTGGGCTGCATTTTGCCCCCTCCCCCCCCCCAGCATTAGTTGATACCTTTGCATGCTTTTGCTTTTAATTTGGCCAAGTAATCCTCAGAGGGCTGGCTGTGTGTAAGAGGCTGTAAGAGTTAAAATTGCTGTATGGGGTTGTGGTGCAGAGCTGCTAAAGAACAATTGAACATACCTCCTAAATGGTTTCTTCTGCCATTGCCCCTTTTAATCATCTGATTTTATGTCTGTAATAGAATTCTGATCCCTTCTTTGCACCCATTGGGGCTGTGCTGATTGCACTAAATTTATAGCTACATTGAATCTTAAATGACACCAGTGGGGAGGGTAGTTTTAGAGAGATCAGATTGGTACTGGACTTTGAAATAAAACAATGCTGTCTTCTGAGCTAGGTTCCCTAGAAAGGGGGTATTTTTTTCCCCCTTTACCCTAGGCATATATTTGGGCTGGCCTTTCAGCACACTGCCACTTTTTCTCTTTCCTGTGGATGATGGCCGTAATATTACTTCATATTACTGACAGCTTCTTAAGTAGTACAGCTTGTCTAGTTTCCCTTATAAGAGAAAATTGCCAGATAGTGGATTTAGAGATGTACAGAACAAGTCCAGTACTTCTTCTGATGTCATTAATGAAAGACTGCTGGGTATAGTAATTGGTTTGTTCTAGATCATAAACCTTTTTGGACTGGGAGTCATGTGGCTGTGTGATGGCCACCATGTTGGCCTATACACAATGGATTGAACTGGGAACTTTGGAAGTAAAAGCTTGAGCTAAACAGCTAGAGTGGTTTAGCTGAGAGACCCCTTACCTTCTCTGTGTATTGAGCTTGTGGGGTGGGGGATATGTAACACTCTCACACATAATTCATGTTTGCTGCATAAATAACCTGCTGTCTTCAGGGCAAGGGAGATATAGCAGTAGGATATAGCCTGGTTTTTGTGTCTGAGCTGCATTGAGGAAAAGCAGCAGGGCTCTGAATTAGTTCAATGTGTCACCTAGAACTAATACCTTAACTGAGCTCAGCTAGTTTGTCATCCTTCAGTGTGTGTGTTGGTGTGAAATTAATTGTTATATATGATGGGGCTGAACTGGTACTTTATTTAGCTTTGCCTGCTAGTAAAAAGATAGCGGCTATTGGGCCCATGAGAACTAGGCTTGCTGTAGTTGGCTCTTACAGAGACTGGCCCTTGATCTGTTGTTATAATCTTTAAGGGTAACCATCTTAAGACCATCTGACATTCAGTATCATATATAGCATGACTTTACAGAGGTTGTATGTCCTGTGGTTGAACTGATACCTTTTTTAAAAAAATGTTTCCAAGCTAGTAACTCTGAAAATGTTGAAAAAAATTACTTCTGTCTACACTGTCATTGTTACCCAGCCACATAGCTAAGTAAGGTGTGTTTTTGAGTAGTTAGTAGTGTTGTCTTTGCTCGACTATTTGTGTTTAATCTATTGTTTTAGTGCTTTGATGGATCAAGTCCAACATCCCCAGCCTCTGCCAACAAGAACTAAACGGTATACATTAGCATCTAATAGACTGTGTGGAAAAAGTAAAAAACAGCGGGACTATTTAAATACTTGAAACATATCAGATTGGGGTCTTTCCTAGATATACAAAACAGTCCCATAACTATTTTATTTCAGCAGTTTTCAAGTCTCTGTTGAGTTTCATCCGGCACAGGACTAGGTTTCTGGCCCAAAAAGACTTCAGTCTTATTTGAGACTTACTATGCTTCCATTTTGCACATTAGGTAGGGGGAGATTTTCTGTTGTACGATTACATGGTAATTCAGTTTAAGTATCAGCACATCATGATTCCTTTTTTATTATTTAACAAAATAATTGCTCAAAACTCTGACAAGAAGCTTTACTAAAACCTGAAAGTATGTCATCTGTCAAACTTCTTGCCTGAGCAGTTTTTATAAGATGTAGGTAATATTAAAAAAAAAAAAAGAGCCACATGTAAATAATTTCACTATCATCTGATACCTGGTTCAGTGGTAATAACATATCTTTAGTGCACTGTATTTCAATTTTTGAACAGTGGGAAGAAGCTATCACACAGCACCAGAGTGGCCAGGCCAGCCTGACTGATAGGATATGATAAAATGTAATAAGAAAATGTTTAGCAACTCATGCCAATTTGAAAATGGAATGACACCTGCTGATGAAACTATATCTCAAGTTCCATCAAACTACATTTAAGTAGGGAGCAGCATGTTCAGTTGACAAGCGTGGTGTGTCAAATTGGACACTCCTAAGAATAAAATACAAAATTATTAAATAGAGGCAGTTCCCGTCATTGCGATATTTGAGCAGTATTTCTATTAGAGGCTTAAAAAGATATCCATAGATAAGGTGCTCCTTAGAATATCTAATGTACTATTTAATTATTAGGCTCAACAGGGTTTCAGGCCTTCTTTCCTTGCAGAATATTGAAGTCTGCAAATCTGAAACCATATTTGATTTGGACAGAGAGGTGTAGCTTGCTTTCTGCATATCTTTTCAGAGGATTTGAAAATGTGAGCTGTGGCTCACAAAAGTTTATGCAGCTCTCATTGATTTAGTCTATAAGGTGTAGTTATACCATGCCTTCTGCTTGATTTGAACTAGGGAAGTCATAAATCTTAAAGGAAAGCAGTGAGCACTAGAGACTCTGGTTTGGTTCCCTGTTTCCCTGTACCTTGAACATATACACCAATATAGAATTTGCATAAAAGTACTGAGACTATGGTAACATTTTTCACCTGTGGAAAAACCAGTGTTCAGGCCTTATCATGCTTCTCTCCTGTAATGTCTGTGAAGAGGAAAAACTCCCTGAGGTCTATAGTTCAGGAACAGGGCTTTGTCTTGCTGTCAGCATTATGTAATTCATTAAAAACAAACGCACAAAAAAACCCCTTTCTTGTTCAGCTTATGCTCACCTTGTCTTCATTTAAAGATAAAGCTTGAATTGATTCACTCACTGTTTTGCGTAACTAAAAAATCCTGCCCAGAAAGCCAAAGAAGCACTCACAAACGTACCTGACTTGAGCGTTCAGAAGTGGTTTAACAGCACTACAAAGACTTCTCCAACATGTACCTTCCTACAGCACTTCCCCAAGATTGTAGCCATGACAAAATTTAACATGATTTCATAAGGTGATACATGTAAGCTCTGTAGGGCAGAGGTGTACTGCTACCCAGTGCATTCACAGGTAGTGGATAGTGAAATGACCTTCAGGGAAGAATAGCTGTGAAATAAACAAGGGTAACTCTGACAAATAAGTAGTCATGGACCAAGCAGTGGGAGGATGTGGTGAGGACAGCAGATGGTGATGGTTTCCCTCCTGAAAAGCCACATATATCATTTGATGGTGCTGTGACATGGTGAGTACAGGTTGCCACTATAATAACTCGGTCTAGTCCTCAGCTATGGGTCTGCAACTCTTCAGTGGTGGAGTAAGCAGAAAAAGGTGTTAGAATTTTAACGGTTGTGAAGGCAGATGAAGGTTGCAGCAGTTGTCTTGGTCTCCTGGCCATTGGATCAAGGTCCTGTTCTGTTGAGAGCTGTGTGGAAGCTGATGTGCTGCTGCTTTTGCACAATAAAAGAAGTCATGTGCAGGCATCTTCCATGCCAGCACATTCCTCAGGTAATTTAGCAACCAGCTAAGGTGGACGGGAGCAGGATTGTGTGATCTGGAAGCTCCTAGTCACGAACTGGCATGAAGGTAGCAGTTAGAAGGTCATCTAGCACTTGGTTGAGACAGGTGTGATTCGGCAGCTGTAACTGTGATCGATAGTCCTTTTCAGGATCCTCTCTGTTCAACCCACATGGGAAAAGTCTTTGTAGTGCTGTTAGACCACTTCTGACCACATGGGGAGGGGGCTAGAAAAGTTTACCTGAACATAGGCTGTCTACTACAGTATTCTGTATTTCTTCCTGACTGGATAACCATGGCGAGGGGGATCACCTTTACTGCGGTCGAGATCTCAGTACTTTGAAACCTCATGACAACAATGGGAGATGGAAAGGAGGGAGCAGCAAAACAGTGTGTTGTGGACCAAATAAAAAATCCAGGGTCATGCACCCCACACAAACACATGTCTGAGCTTCTGTAGAGTCTGTTGGTTGGAGATAGGTCTCATCAACCATCTTTGGACACACAGATAAGACTATCATGGAAGACATTCGTCCTTGTTTGGGAGGTATTGCTGAAGAAGAAGAAATGTATGCTACAGAACCCCAACTTCCAAGACCATGATCTCTCAAACTGAGATATCAAACTTAAATTATTTAGATCTGGCAATATATAACTTTGGAAAACTGTTTTTTGCTATACTTTGTTGTCCCATATGGAAAAAAAAAAAAAAAGGGGCACCACATATACATGCATGGACTTATGATGATTCATCACTCCTGCTTGAGTAGCATCCGTGATCTCCCAGTTCCCCCTGGCTCCTCTGGCTGTTGCTTCTTGCCCTCACCCCAGGGGCCAGGGCAGTCTGTTGCAGTGTGGAGAACTGGGGTGAGTCCAAGCCATGTGGCAGGGAGTGTGTGTGTGTGGGGAGCAGCATTTGGGGAGAGCCCGTGAAGGCAGGTGTTGCAGCTGTGGGGAAGGGGGTTTTTGTACCTGGCAAGGAATGGCAGGGGGGGCAGTGGAGAGGTGAGAGTGGTGGGGGGTGAAAGTTTGCATGGCCCTGTGGCCTGCATAGCATGTGGCCTCCAGGGGCTTAGAAGTTAAACAGCCCTGTATTAAAATAAGTCTCTAAATTGAATGACTAATAGACCTCTATCTTGGAAATATTTCCAAGACTGTTATTTAGGTCAATTTTTGCATGATTCCTCAGAATGTCTTAAAAAATCTTTCATGAGTTAGATAAGATTGTCAGAGGAGCATCAGCTTTTATAACCAACCACTTTAGCATCTGGTGAAATACACTTGCTATCAGAGCTTTTGCTTCTCTGACTTAGTTTTATAAGGTGACACTCTACCTGCCTTCTGCCCATTTCAGACTAACATGGCTATCTCTTTCTGACAAAGACAAAATACTTGAGTGCCCCCCTCCCCGAAAATTATGATGGAAACAAATTTTGATGAAAATGGTTCTTTTTCAGAGAAATTTTAAACTTGCATTGAAAACAATTATTTGCCCTAACTCTAAGAGAATTGCTTAAGGAACTTTTCTCTTTCTGTCTTTCTCAGTCTGTCCCCTTCTTTCTTGTCAGAATTTTCAGTGGAAAGCTGACAGTTTCCACATACCATACGCTCTTAATATGTAAACCTTGTGACTGGATAAAGGCTGTGCTCTTACCCTAACTGAATGTAAACAGTTCACAATAGTGCAAGCTGTTTCTGTAGCTAAGGTTTTGCACCTCATTAAAGTTCTTTACTTTGTTTTTCTTGAGTGTGTTGTGCTTCTGATAGCAGGCTTGACATTGACAGGATTAGTCAGTTGGTTCAAGGTTGCTCTACAAGCTTTGGCTGGGCATGCTTCTACTCAGCTTCACCAATTGTGCATTTAAGGGGTGAGAATAGGGTCAGGAATTCGTGTGTTTAAGTGGTTTAGCTGGTACTGAGGTAATTGATGTTTGTTACAGTGTAAGCAGTAAGCACCATTTTACTCAGTTAAGTGAATTATGCACTTATTTGAGACACTATTGGAGTGCACTATACATATAAATACACTCCATAAAATTGAAGTGCGCTATACACATGACCAGACCAGATAAAACACCCCTGACTTTCAGTTTTCCCTTCTTCCCTTTCATCAGAAACCCATTTCCAAAAAGTTTCAGTGGAAGTATTTTGACTAACCATATACAATTCATTGTTTGGCTAATTACTTCTGAATCAGTTGGCCCACATAAAGTTCACTGGCGCAAATTATTACAGATCAGGTATGTCTACACAAGATGCTTTATAGCTGATTAATTAGCTCCACAGTAAAATGTCACCATCTACACGGGTGGCACTATTAGGCTGCAGTAAACTAATTAATTCTGCTGTAGGATAGTACTGCCCAACACAAATAGTATCCTACCTCTGTAGGATAGAGGAGTAGTTCTGTGTGGCAAAGCAAATATGTAGATGGTAATGGCTACCCCTGTACTAGAGCACCCTCGTGCCCCTGCCAGCTCCTTTGGAGCTTGTTGAACTGAGTCAGAACAGTCCTGAGCTGGCAGGCTGACCTCTGCGGACAACTCCCAGCTGGGGTTACTGTGCCAGCTCAACATGCTGCGGTCCTGGGTGCATGTGTAAACTGCCAGAGTTCATTACATCACATTAATAGCACATGTAGATGTGGCTGTTTTGTACAATTTTATGAACACAAAACAAAGGGTGGCTAATAGTAGATGATCCTGACTTACTCATGAGCAAACTGATTCTGTATATGTAACACCCCAGTGTAAGACTATGTCATCCTCTCTACATGGTAAAGAAGCATGCTTGTTCAAAAAAGCATTGAAAACATTCATTAGAAATTCTTTTTTGCAAAATTATGCATTGGAAATGTATGCCCATAGGAGCAGGAACATTTTACTCATTTTTTTTTTCTTTCTGAAGCAACCATGAAATCAAAAGTAATGTACTGGGAGGATGGATTAAAAGAACGGTTTCCTTCATTTTTCCTCATGCATGAAAAGTTCTCAAATGCCAAGATGTTTATTCCATTGAGCCCTTTTTATTATTCCATCCCACAACATGTACTGGAGTTTTAGGGTCTTAACGTTGATGTTACTTCTAATAATTAATTACTAGAAATGTTAAATATGTGCATGTGGCATACCTTCAGTTCACAGCTGCTTTTGCAGTGTATCAGAACGTTATTGGAAGTCATTAAATGATAGCATTCATTTACTTGGGCATAGGCACACAACACTTAAAACAGTTTAAATATGGGGGAAACCTGAAGCGGGTAGAACTGAAATCTCTTATCTTAATTTTTCAAAAGTGTACCTGGAAAATGAAGTACTATTTTGCACTGGTTCAGTGTTGTGTGAATACCAGGTGTTGTGAGACATGTCTGATGTGTTCTCTGGGCCTGCCACACTGCAGTGTTCCTAACCCCACTGTGCTGCACTGGTTACTTTGCTGTGTGGCTAGAGCTTCTTTCATATGACAAAAACGATGTCTGTATCTTTATTTATGTGTGCTTCATGGCCAGAACTGTACTGGCCTCACAACCCCATTCTGTTGGTACTCCCTTGTCCTGCTTGTTCAGTAAAAGCTATCTTTTTAACAACCAGATGTGCCCTCACTCCCTACTTGACTACAGCCCGTCTTCATGCCACCCAGGCCCTGGAAACTAAAGCACTCTTCCTCCCCTCCTTCCTGTAAGTCAGGGAAGCACACTCCAGGCTTTGATTATTCACTTTTGATTTATTGCATTTGTAATAGGACCTGCCTCCAAAGTTGGCTGTGATGCGCCGTAATGGCTACACTAATTCCATGCCTCGTTCTGGTTTCCCACTGTATGACTGTGCTTGCCTGTTGTACTTTGCTGGCTTGGGAGACTGGCTTTAGAATACCACAGTGAGCCTTGAGGTGTTTCCCTTTGCCAGTTCATCATTGAGTAGCTGGTTTGGACTGGTCCTTTAAGTCTGTTCCTGAGCAGGGCTCTTCCTGTAGTCCCACTTACTAGTCCTCCCAACCCCTTCCATCTTGGAGCCTGCAGTCTCCATCCCTGACTAATCCATCAGCTGTCTTGGGTTTGGGACTGGGGCTTTGACAAGATGCCCAGCCGGGGGGGAGGGGTATGGGATGTGGGTGCAGCAGGGCTTGGAGTGGGGCTCTGCTGTCACGCTGGCTGGCAAGTGGCGATAGAGCAGAGCCCCCGCTCCCAGCACTGATGCAGGCATGGCAGAGCTGGGAGTGGGGGTACGGCCTGCCGCCACCTGGAGCAAGCTGCGCCTGCTTCACTCCTCCCCCCTGTGCCAGCTGGGCAAGTGGCAGCAGGGCATGTCCCCTGTAGCTCCCCCTGCTGGGGCAGAGGCAAGCACAGCTGGAGGAGCTGAGGCAGAAGCCCCCATGGCTGCCTTGCCCAGCCCAGCCTCGTGGCCCTTAAAAAACAAACAAAACCCCCAAAAAACAACCCCCCCCAAAAAACAAAGCCCCACACTCATTGGCTGTGGCAGCAGTGATAGGGGGGTCTCTGAGGGCTCACGGCAGAGTCCCACCACACAGCGTGGTGCCGGAAGAGGGCAGTGGGATTCGCCCGCCCTGCTTCGCACCCACGCAGCAGCTGCCTCATGGTGTGGGTGCAGCACTGCTCGATGGCACTGTGTGCTGTCTGGGAGCTGGGGTGGCACCACCTGTCAGCCAGAGCCCGGCACCGCTCAGCCCCGGTGGCCCCAGCTCCCAGGCAGGGTGCAATGTCCTGCTGAGCTGCGCTGCACTCACGCAATGCGACAGTTGCCGCATGGGTGCCAGCGGGGGGGTGGGGGGCAATCCCCGCTGCTCTGTGCTGCATGGGGGGGCTCTGCCATGGGCACCCAAAGGCCCCAGTTGCTGCTGCTGTGGGTGCGGCATTTTTTGTTTGGTAGGGTTTTTTTTTAGTGCCAGGACTAGGCTAGGGCCAGGCTGGGGATGAGGCTGGACATGGCAGCTATGGGGGCTTCTGCTGTGGCTCCCCCTGCCAAAGAGAGGCAGGAACAGACAGAGGAACCACGGGAGAAACTGGAGCCACCCGGCTGTGCTTGCCTTTCCCTCAGCCAGTCCGAATCACTGAATCTGTTCGAATCGGCACTGAATCTTTCGAAGCTGATTCAGCTGAACCAATTCAGGACAGTGATCTGAATCTCTGAATTGAATCACTGTCCTCCGAATTGGCTGAATCAGAACTGAATACTTTTCTATTCACAGAGGCCTAACATACATGAAACTTCTCTCAATCCTTGTATTCATTTTATTGTGTGCTCACTTTCTAGTGCAGTAGTTCTCAACTGGGGTGCCATGGCATGCCAAAGTTAGGTATGTGGACTGGGGTGTGCCAGTGCTCCATCTGCAACTTAAACTCAGAGGTTCCTGGCTAAAGTCTTATTCACACATAACACTGAGGGTCTTGCCCCTCTGCTAAGGTTGAGACCAATCGCCATATTTGGGGCAGGAAGGAATTTTCCCCACCCCGCCATAGTCAGATTGTACATTATCTGAGGGTTTTTTTGCCTTTCTCTGGTCCTCTTCCTTATATCCTGTGAGCATATTTTAACAATCTTTGCAGCAGCAGGAGATTAGCCACCCTTGTTCTCCTGCCTTACCTGTGACAGGTTAGGGTGTTAGGCCTTGTGGTTGTGTTTGGGTTGACTGTGTAGTTTTACTAATAGCTTAGATCAGTGGTTGTCAATCTTTTTTATTTGCGAACCCCTAAAAAATTGTGAATGGAGGTACAGACCCTTTGGAAATTTCAGATGGAGGTGCAGACCACTTTGAATTGTAAGTGGGTATTCTCATACTTTTGATTGACTATAGCCATCTTTTGAAGACCCCTTAGATATAGTCTGTGTACACCCAGGGATATGCAGACGATGGGTTGAAAACCTCTGGTTTGGTAATGGATGTGTATAGGGTGATTTGGATAGGGGAACCCTGCCTTTTGTGGGAGGTTGGTCTAGATGACGTCTGAAGGTCCCTTCCTACTTTTCTGTAATTCTGTGAGACCCCATGATGCAGCCACCACTTCCATGGTGGCAACAGTCAGATAAAGCTGCCCTGTGTGCTGGCTGTGTCGTGTACTCTTTCTGCTTTAATTCACTGATAACCCTAAATCAGGCAGGCAACTGGCTTATCCTACAGCCCTTCTTGGTCCAGCCCCCTTCGTTCCCACCTCTCCTGCCCCCCACTCCTGAAAATCGAGGCATGTGCGACAGTTCCACCTGTCCTGTGCACTTGCGCTTCTGGGTGATGTTGTGCAAGGTCAGACTGGCAGTGTGAGCTGGCTCTCCTGCCTGCTTTAGGGTTAGCAGAGAAGCTTTCATATCTGCTACAATCCTTCCTGGGCTGCCTGTGTAGCAAGTGTGTGAGGCATTTACCTGGCAGCAGGAGAACCTGGCTGAGAACCACGAAGGTAAGTTCTCTGAGGGGTAATGCCACATTCAGACAAGTTGTGGAGGGGTGCCCTGATTCTGAAAATGTTGAGAGAGGTTGCTTTTATTTAAGTGAATGTTATCAGCAACATAGCTGCTTTTTTCAGGGAGCTTTGCTTTTCTGGGAAAGTGAAGTATGCCATGGAAGCCCCTTAGATCCCTGCCTTGTCTCATGTATTTAAGTGAGATGACAGCTGTACTCATGCAGAACCTTGTTTAAGCCTGTGTGGTAAACACTGCAGGATCAGGACCCTGTATAACAGTTGCTAGCTTTGGATCGTGATTGTTTTATGTCTGTGTAAGGAATCAGCACACTTATGGCTCTTGCCATTCCTGCTGAGGTGGCTTTTCAAATCACATTCATAAACATATGTATCCAATGTCAGGACTAGGGAAGTAGCCAAAGAACCAATGTATTGTTGGTTTTTTTTTTTTTATGGGGTCCTCCCCAAGTTCTTTACATACAGGGACCTATTTCTGGGTCATTTTCCTCATGTTCATTTTACTTTAAACTCTTCCTATGTCTACTGAATTAAATTGCCATTTCTCCAAATGCTTTGTCTTGGTTTCTTTTCTCTTGAAGATGAGGTTGCATGACAACTGAATATTGCAACGTGACCTTCTAGCATTCCCTGATGTTGATCCAAATCAAGCCTAAAGACTTATTTTAAATAATGATATAGATTTGCACATATGCAAAGTTAAATCCCTTGTGATTTAACTGCAAAATGTTTACTGCAAATTCACTACAAAATATACTACAGATGTGTACCTTTGCAGCATTATATATTGACAATGAAGTAAGAGAATTCTAGGTAATGTGGTTATGTACAAGAGGGACACTAACAAATACATTGTTAAAAAATCCTTCCCTGAAGAGCTCAGCCTGAGTAAAATATTTTCAGCTCATTGGCCTGTGTCTTCAAACCCATTTTTTTTACAGGATTTTTTTCTTCCTCAAAGAGCATCAGCATCAAAGAGTGACAGTTTTGTTTGGTATGATACATTGGGATGTGGGGGTTGATCAAGTGTAGCTGACTATACAAATTTGATCTCCAGTTTGTGGAAGTACCCTACCTTGCAAGCATCACTGAAGTATGTTTTAGGTTCTGAAATATGACTTGATATGTTTCAGTACTGTCATTTAGTGAAGGTGGGGGAGAAAAGTCAAAAGTGAGGACTTGCAATATTAAATAACTCTGGAGTAGTACCATTTAAACTGACTTTAAAGTCTCATGTTTACTAAAATTGTGTATGTAGTTCAGCATGGTTGTGAGAGTACTATATCAACCTTGGAAATAATATGAATTGATTGATGTTGAATTTAAAGGCAATGTTTGCAAGATTCCTCATTAGATTGTAAAACAATGTGCATCTCTTGTTATTTAAAGCATGTCTTGTTAAGTATATATTTTAAAAGACATTCATGTAGTCTCATATTAATATTTAGACAGTTCCTACCTTCTTGTTTATTGTGTTTAGAACACAGTAAAATGTTTTCAGGTTTAAGAAATTACTACCTTTTTATCAAGGCAGCCTTAGGGTACTTTTAAAGGCAGTATTCAATGTGCAAGGAACAATGGTTTAAAATGGTATTGTTTCATGTTCCTGCAACATCATTTTGGGGGTATTTTTTGGTTTTTGTTTCTGGGAGAAAATAGAATTAGGTCAGTGGCTGTATGGCTCTGTGTTTTTAACAAGCTACGTTTCTGTTTTCCACCTAAGACTGGTCCACTGACCTTTCAAGGCAAATAGGCTAGGGCAGAGGTGGCCAATATACAGCATGTGCAATATGTGACATGGGCAGCCTCTGTTTATGATTCACAGCAGATCAGGGAAAGGATAGATAGCAGCATAGAGGAAAGGAAGCAGAGCAGCAGATTAGGGAGGGGAAGGGGTTGATCTCCAATGCATCTGCCAGTGCTGTAGTGATTCCCATGGGCATTGGATTGGGCCCAAGTTTTCTTGTTCGGATCCTGGTGAATAGCTATCAAAAGTTGCCACCATCTGTCAGCTGTTCAGTGACCTGCATAATAAAAAAAAGTTGGTCTCAGTTCAGCTTCTAGCACATAGGTATCCATTTGTACTACTTCACACCTTTGTTGGCATTTGCAGCTGAAAAGCCAGTTTGACTGAACTGCCCTTTGTCCTCTTAGGGGTTTTTTTTGGTTCTGTTAGACACCCCGGACCACAGTTGGCAGGAACCCTATGTTACTGCATTTGCTGTATACAGTTTCAGGGAGCTTATCATGTTGTCCTTCTAAAATCTTTATAAATGGGTTTATTTTTAAGAAACCTATTGTGAAACCTTTGTTACCTTAAGAAAAGTATTTACAGTGACTACCCATTTGAAAAAAAAAAGACTTAAAGACTTAAAGAGAAGAGGAAGCATTGGGGGGCGGAATTTGAACTGACTTTTCAGCATTTATTTCTGTTGTTTTTATTGATTTTGTTATGAAAAATGCTTTCAAAATAGCTACTGGAAAATTTAATTCATAGAAAATTTCAATAATAAAATTGCATTCAAATTCAGAATGTGAAGGTTGTTTATTATTATTATTTTATGCAGTAAAGGCTGAAAAATAGAAAATAGGGAGGAGAATATATATTGTCCCAGACTGTCTTCAATTCTGGCATGCTCATGACATGCTGGCAGGAGAAAGAAGATGAAAGCAACCAACCCTCTCCGCTTTGATTCTCTTGTGCCATCTTCCTGCCACCCCTAGCATGAGGGTGAGCATAGCTGACCAGAGTCTGTGCTGTTTTCTGGCTAGTTCCACTGGCAGATGGTTACTTGGTGCCATAGCTAGTGAGCAGACTTTACAGCTGAAGCCAGCATTGGGGAAGCCACAGAATTCTAATTCCGCACCTGACCTTTGTCCGTGCTGGTGACAGCAGATCATTTGGACTGAAAAAAGAGCAATAAAATGGCAGAGGGAACAACAAGAGATATGAGAAAAACCAAAGGGGTTGGTGTGAAGAGCCAGAGCAGGAATACTAGTATTCTTTATAGTTTTTTTTTTTCTCTTCAGAAGTAGCTTTCCAGGTGATCACTTTTAGAAATCTATTAGGATATTGTATACTAAAACTGTTCATCCACTCTAATAAATAAATGCTTCAGCATTATAAAAGGGAGAAATACAATCAAGGTAAAATTGAATGTAGTAATGGAATTAATTTCCCTAATAGCTTCCCAGATTGTTCCTTTTTGCTTTTTAAATTACATCCCAGTGTTAACCACATGCAACCTTTTTCTTTTTAAGTCCTAAGAATAGCACTAAATTAGAAAGGTCATTTTGGCTTGGATATTTCATAGTCCCCGCAGTGACTTTAACACAAGCCAGCCACCGTATTAATCTTTGAAACACAACCTTAATCTTGATATGTATCACAGAACATTACTGTTTGGCATATAACATTGTGGCATAAATGCCCCCTTTGCATGGAGTAAAGGTGAGCCAAAATTAGTGCTCAATACAAAATGATGTGAAGATAATTTAGATTAAAAAAAAAACCTTAGGGTTAAGGGTATGCCATTGTGGAGGAGAGGTGAAAAGTGAAGTGGGCACTGGATGGGAGATGGGAACTCTTTGTCCTCATGTTAAGAACCCTAGGTGCAAGGATCTGGTCTTCCTGTTTGCCCAGTGCCAAGTAAGTACTGAAAACTGTTATAAAGCAAACAGTGAAGACAGACAAACATCCCACTGTGTTGAAGATTTCTTCCTGAAAAGGTAACACAGATCCAGTTAGCATGATCTTTCTGGGACTCTGCTTTGAAATTCCCATATGAGGATACTTTTATGTTGGCTTCTGACTGTGTGGTTTGAGAGAAGACATCTTGGAAGCATTGCGATTTTTCCCTAGGTCTGAAGACGTCTACAGGGTTGAGCAGCATCCACAGCTCATCAAACTTTGAACGTTTGCCTGGGAAAGAAGGAACAGAGAAAATATTGGAAACTCCATGAGCTGAACTGGATGGGGTGCCTACACAAGGAGCAGAACAATGAGTAGGCTCAGCTCCCTAACTGCTGCTACTCAGTGGGCAAATCTACATGTGCAATTAGTGCACATAAATAAATTCCAGAGCTTATTGCTCCAGAGTTTATTTGCTCCTGAGTGCACCACTTGGATGTGTGCCTGGGAGCAGTTATCTCTGGAGTGATCAGTTCTGGAGTTTATTCATCCGAAGCACATGGAGAACGGCTCTGGCTGACACAGGGCACTGGAGGTGAGCCTGTCAGCTTGGGGCTGCTGTGACTGGGCTGAGTGTTTCAGAGGGTCTGACTGGGACACTAGGGTGATTCAGCATGGGGCTAGCTGGCAGGCAGCCCCTGTGTTGAAGTACCCTCATGCCCCAGCCAGCTGGGTCAGAGTCTACATGAGCACTGCTCAGTGGTGTACCATGTCTCTGACACTTGGGGGCCAATGCTCCTTCTCCCTCCACTCCCTTCCCCTCCTCCCCCCATCTGCGGCTGATTGCTGAGCCTGGAAGTGCTGCCAGTGCTTCTCCATGCCGCTTTTGAGTCTCCTGGCTAGAGGGCCCAACTGGTAAACCCCCTCCCCACCCCCAGGCTGGTGCCTGACCGCATGCCACCCCCAGTTGGTACACCACTGGCACTGCTGGTCATGAAAAAACTGTTTATCAGGGTAGTACTTGTACTTACAAGCCTGCTGCAGAGTTTATTAGTTGTCTGCACGCTAATAGGGGCATATGTATAGATGCTGAGGGCGCAGATAGAAATGACACTTGTCACATAACTGGCCCCTTGAAAGTGCTCCAAAACTATGCTCAAACAGAAGCGCATGGCTGCAGAGTTGCGATCCTGAGACAAATTAACCCTCATTTTATGAGGGTTCAAATGAAGCTGCTTCTGAGTGGAGTCACTTAATTTTTGTCTGTTCTGGCTACAGCACAGTGGGCTACTGTGTCTGGATGGGAGGGGGAGAATGCAGGGTAGGGAGGTCCCTTCTGGGTTTTCTCAGACTTTGCTGGGGTGGGGTGGACAGTGGATTGGAGCCCCTCACCTCTGGGGGGGGCTCTAATCTACCTACCCGTTCACTCCAGCAGAAGTGATAAAGCTCCAGAAGACCTCCCTCCCTGGCCTAATCCTCTCTTCCTGGTTCAGCTCCAAATTGGAGCTGATCCTCCACTCTTATAACGATAATGTCTGCTGGATTGGGGAGATTGGTCTAACTCATGGTGATTTCTGTGAATTGCCATGAGTTAGGCCTGGGAGCTGCACTTCTGTCTGCACGCTGAGATGTTTAATGTGGAGCTAATTAGTTGGCTTCACAGTAAACGTTTTATGTAGATATGCCCATTGTGTGCATCTACACATGCAGTTTATTCAAAGTAATAAACTCTGGAGCAGTTTGAGCTGGAGTAAACTACTCCTGGGTACAGTGTTTTCATGTGCACCTGAGACAGCAGCAATTTGAGCTGAAGCAGAGCAGTTTACATAAAGGCAACGCCTGCCCTATTCTTACCTGGGGCTCTGGGTGGTGGCATTGAGTGGCAGAAATGCTGGCTGGAGCATGAGGGTGCAGAAAGGTGTGGAGCCATGTGGCCAGGCAGCAGGCAGAAGCCTGGTCCTCTGGTGGATGGGCTGACCTGGGGCAGTTTATGCCAATGGTCAGTATCTACACTTGCATTTAACTGCAGTTAATTACTCTGCTGTAAGATAGTCCTGCCCCCCACAGTACTATCTAACATCAGGGTTAATTACTTTACTGTGGCCTAATGCCATTGCACACTCAGATGATGGTGCTGTACTCCACGGCTAATTAATCTATCCTTCAGTATACTGCATGTGTAGGTGCAGCCAGTTACTAAAAGGACAGATCTATTTTTCTTCATTCTGCCTTTCAGAAGCGAGATGAATATTATATTTTAGAGCATGTTGTATGCAAGAAAAGGCAGTACTAATATAGGATATTTTTTTCTTATTTTCAGGTACTGTTTAAGTAAATTACAATTGTTTTGTTTTGTTTTATTTTCTGAAATCAGAATAAACTCATCCTGTATTGCTATTGCTACAGTAATTAGCAATCTTCCTGCCACTTAATATACAGTTCATATACTCTGAGTTATGCTAGCAATGTTCATTTTCACAAAAGCTGCTAACACAACACCTAATTAAAGAAAAGGATGCTAATGAGCAGGGTTAGCAAATTAGTAGAAAACTGTATTGATCCCCAGAGCTTGCAGCAGGTTCTTGTTCAGGTCAGTTCATACCTTGTGAAAATGCAGAAAGCATAAAAGAAAATTAAATGTGTGTGCGCGCGCGCGCGCACACACACACACACGTTGACTACATCAGAATATTAGCAAAGTAATAAGGATAAAATATGCCTTCCTAACTTTTCATTTTTAATTTTTTTTTGTGTTTGTTTATTTTATTTTAAAAATTAGAGGAACAATACTGTTTCTGTCGCCCATCCCTCCAAATCTTTGATTCTTCAAAATAAATTTAAAAGAAAAAAATTGAGCAGCCCCAAAACCTAGATTAAATAATCTAGTGTTGAGTATACTTATAGGCTTTTGAGAATCAGTATTGCAAACATTTTTCCTTCTGTGACCAGCTGACCAGAAGACACAAACCTAACAGTGGTGGTTGACTATAGCTTGACCTAGTTTGTTCATAGCTGTCCCAATGGTTTTTGGGAACGTGATTTTTTCAGCTGGCTGAGAATGTGGCTGTGAACTGGATAAATTGTGTAAATTGCGCACAATACAACTTGAGCCCAATGCTCCACATGTTGCAATGACCCCTTGTGAAATTCTGGATTGAAGTCCTAGTACAGATCTTTAAAACCCTCCTTCAGTTGGATTTCAACTAAGGATTGCAATAAGGAATCGTAGGGTTTCATCAGAATTTTCCTCTTCAGAACTTCGGAGTTTTTGTCTTATGCATTTATGGGGGCATTCTTGGGACATTCACCATGGCTTGGGCAGCACTCTCAGTTTAGATTCCCATTTCATTGATAGGAAGTTGCTAAGGATGCATTTAATATTTATTAGAGAGGCTGGTGATTTAGCTCATATATAAAAAACACTTTCATTCCAAACTGTATCTAAAATGTCTGTCCACTTCTAAATCTAACATGCTTCCTGTGCTCTTTTCCCCTGTCCATAAGACACCTATGAAAAGTATTTTGCCAATTACAGTTGCAGGGTTCAGAGCTATTGTATGTTGAGAACTTTCTAATTGCATAGTCGGGCTTACTCTTTCATTTAGATGCTGACATTTATTAATGTATTCATTGGAATTGCTACTTCTCATCTCATCTATGGAAATGCTTTGTGTCTGAAACATAGCTGTGTTTTGATTTACAATGATATATGTTAATTGATAAATGATAGGCACTATCTCTTGTTTGCACTTTAATATAGATTCTGAGTTGTAAATAATAAGAATATTTCCCTGATGCAGTGCAAGATAGACATGAAGTAAAGGCTGTCTTTGAAAGCATATGGACCAGAGAAGTTCTTAAGAGCCTATATCCTTAGCCAAGGAATCAATTAATACAACAGTACATTTTTCACTCAAGTGAGATATAGGTTTACCTGTTGCTGATCTAGTAAATTTGTACACTTAATGACTTTACTACTGAATTTAAAATAAGGTGGTAGGAGTTGAAGTCATTAGGATTCATTGCGGGTATAAAATTGTTTTTTCTACCTTTTGTGAATTTATTGCAAGTGTGCTGATTTTCAAGTCCCTTCTGTGAGAGGTCTTGTTATGATTCAAAGCTACAGGGTTAGCTACAGACATTCAAAAAACCCAAGGCTGAATTGATCTAAGTTACGCAGTTTTCTGTAAGTGGCTTTATTAAGATTGGTAACAAACAATACGCATTTGCACCTCTGGTGCAGGGAGGGGCATGTGGGCTGCTTATCTTTGACCAGGTTCCACCATTTTTAAACCAGTCTGTGCACCAAATTTCTGTTCTGTTATGGGTTTAGACCAGTTTCCCATCACTTATAACAGTAAAAGTGTGATGTCTGTACCTGGCCCAGATGTTATGACTTTGAAGGATGCAGTATCTCTTGGTAAAGCTGTTTCCAAACAGATGGACATTTATTAGCTCCTATGTAGAGGAGTTTTGGTCTTGATTCTAATTCCCACATCGTAAAGCAGGGGTGGGCAAAATAGTGGATCTAGCCCATGGCTGGACTCTTTTCCCTATTTCTCTCTGCCTGCGTCGCTGAGGCCAGTTTCCAGGGAGACCCCAGCAGCAGTGGTGCTGTGACAGCATGGGGCCAGGGTTTCCATGGAGACCGGCCCCAGCAGTGCTGGCAGGGTGTGCAGCTGGGTGAGAATCTGCTCTTTGGCTGGGGCTAGGATCTTTCAGTGGTGACAGCATGTTCCGGCACTGGGACAGGGCTGCAATCTGCTGTCTGCACACCCCTGTGTGAGGTGTATGAGCAGCAGATAGCAGCTCTGTCCCAGGTCTGGACCATGCTGTCACTACTGTAAGTTCCCTTTTCTGGAGCAGCTCCCCATCCAGCTGTGCACCCCGCCAGCACTGCTGGTGCTGGTCTCTGTGGAAACCCTGGTCCCCTGCTGTCATGGCATTGCTGCTGCTGGGGTCTCCGTGGAAACCAGGTGCAACAATGCAGGCAGGGGTTGCTAGGAAACAGTCTGCTGTGGGCCCAATCCAGCCCTCAGGCCAGGTTTTTATATCCCTGTCATAGTCACCACTGTGCTTTGAACTAGGCTGGAAGTTCCTGGGACACGAATCTTTTGTTGCTAACTCTGTATATTAATGCTTAGCACTGTGGTGCCCTGATCTTGCTTGAGTCCTCCAATGAAGGTTCCTGCAGCAGGGGTGAGAGTTGTAGTACTCACTGAAAACTTGTTAGAGCCAGAAATACTAAATAGTAGTAGATGGATTGTCATATCACCATGTGGCTGCTGGTTGAATATGATATGAATGGAACAAGTATAGTCAAATGCTTGATCAGGTAGAGAAATGAAATTTCTATATCCTTATATAGAGACTGTCCTTATGTCAATCTTTGCCATTGATTTCTTTCTTCTAATATTAATTAATACATTATTAGATGTATGCATAGATACATATGTAAGAAATGATTTTCAATTCTGAAAGAAGATACAGATGATCTTCCAAGGTCTCTTCCAGCCCTAGGGTCTATGAAATCTATGAAAATCAAGCTCTGCATCAGCAGTTCCCAAACCGTGGGTTGCAACCTCAAATGGGGTTACAACATCAGCAGATGGGGTCAAGATAAACGTGCCTTCTGAAATTTCTGTGCCCACAGTGGGGTGCGGGGCTGCAGCTGGGCTGGACCAGCAGGTAGGACCCATTGTGGGAGGGAGTGCTGCACCACCATGGATGCCAAGCTGAGGCGTAGTAGCAGCGGCAGCACAGAGTTGTGCCCACACTGCTGCCAGGTGAGCGGATGTGGGGGGCACCTCTGCTTGGCAGCCCTGGTGACACAGCATGATGCTCCCTCCCTCCTGTGCCGGGTCCTGCCCATTGGGCCACGGAGCCCCCAGAGGGAGGGCAGCAGTACAAGGAGCCCCAAGCCTGCAGCGGGCAACCTGCATTCCCATCCCCATGGGCTCCACTCTGGCAGTGCTGCTTGTGGGGAAGGGGACAGAAAGGCAGCGGGGCAAGAAGAAGCTGCGTATTGCACTTCGCTCCAGCTGCAGCAGCTTCCTCCTGCAAGTGGCAGCTGGGGTTTGTGTGCTGCTGATGGGGCCAGGGGGCATGAGGCACATGGGGTGGGGGCCTGTAGGTGGGGAGTGAGGGTCATCGGCAGGGCCAGGGAGCTGTGGGTGGGAAGTGAGGGGCACCTTGGGTTGTGGGGGGCTGTGGGCTGGGAGTAAGGGACCATGCTGCAGAAATGGGGTCATACATGGGGTCATGCTGAGGAAAAGTTTGGGAAGCACTGCTCTCCATGTTCTGCTGCTTTAACATGCATCCAGCGCATACATAGCTTTGCTAGCTAAATATTCCTCTATTTACATATGAATCTAGGTTATGATTAATTTGCTGTTCAATTAACACCTGTCGCTCTGCAGTTTCAAGCCTTTTGATTTAAGCAGTATAATTGCATGTAAAAATGTCATGTGGCATGTTCCATTCAGTCTTATTCAAGTCTTTTCCTTCCTTTTAGAAAACATTCCTATGGTGAGAGGGATGTTTTTTCCCTCTCTGTGGCTGAGAGACTCTTCCATTTGTGAATGTGACTATTTACTTTACACACGTTCTGTATTTAATAAATGTGCTCCCGTGAACATAGACAGTGCTTTGCAGCTGTATGCTGAAGAATGTAAGCACAGAATATATTAAGGTTTGCATAGAGTTGCTTTAGTTACTGCTTACTTCAGCAGTGTTGTCTGGTATTATTTCCTTTTGTTTCTGCACATAAGATGCATTTTCCTATTGTAACCCTTGGTTTTCATTTTGCTCTAGAAATCATTAGCGTTAAGACTGGGTGCATCTACACAAGGTACATGCTTACTGCGGAGTTGACTGATTAGCTCTGCAGTAAAGCATCATAGTCTACAGATGCTATTTGGCTGGAGTAAACTAATTTACTTTGCCATAAGATAGTACTGCCGGAAACAAATACTGCCCTGTGGTAAAGTAAATAACACCGCCACAGTGCATGTGTAGACGGTGACTGGCCTGGCTGGGGCACGAGTGTGTGACAGTGTGGAGGCTGCCTACCTGGCTAGCCCCACACTGGAGCACCCTCATACCTCTGCAGCACATTGAGCTGGTGTGAGGGGGCAGCCCTGGTCTGGAAGGCTGACCCTCCAGACCTCCTACTAGCCAGGGCTTTGCCACCCCAGCTCCATGTGTTGCAGTCCGGGGCAGACGTGAAGACACTGCTCCTAGGGGCAATAAACTCTGGTGCCAGCTTCACCAGAGTTTTTCTCAGTAATTCCACATGTAGATGCACCCCTGAGTTGGCACAATTGCCAGAGCTGCTGCATTAGTGTAGCTTCAAAACCAGGGGGTGAAAGTCAGTACCTTTTTACCTCCCTCAGTCTCCCGCATTGCCTGTTGCTGAATTTGAGGTCCTTAGTTGCAGCTGGCAACTCCAGCTGGTAGTAGGGAAAAAGCAGGGGTGAATGATGGCAGCATTTACCCTCTGCATCCTGGAGCCATGTCAACGCTGTAATTCTGGCATCCACAATAAACTACCACCTAGCTTCTGGAGGTATGGATCTGACCTGCTGGGGCCAAATTAAGTTGGACAGCTCTGTTCTAGATGCTTCTGCAAACCAAGACCTTCAGCAAAGAGCACTTTCACTCCTGTGTCAGAGCACCCGTTTGTTTCATGGTCCCCGAAAACTATAGCTGTTCAGCATGATGTCAAAAGAAATATCTATACAAAGTAACTTCTAACTCAGTGCTTCCCAACCAGTGTGCAAGTGTGATGTCAGAAATGAACAGGTGTGCCTTGGAATTTTTGCCATTGCAATGAGCTACAATAGGTATGAAGAAAGGGAATGCCTTAATAGGTGCGCCATGGAAAATTTTTATTAATGTAAGCTTGTCTTGAGGCAGAAGCTGTTGGGAAGCACTGCTCTAAATTAGGTGCATCTACACGTATGCTTTACTGTGGCTAATTAGCTTGACTGCTGGCTAATTAGCTCTGCAGTAAAGAATCACTGTCATGAGCCCCTATTTGGGTACATTAAATTAATTAACTTCACTGTAGAATAGTACTGTCTAGGACAAGTATTGTCCTACAGTGGAGTAGTTACACGTGCCAAAATGCATGTGCAGATGGTGACTGGGGCTGATTGACACATGAAGGTGCTTACAATGCAGGGCTGCCTGCTGGCTAGCCCCACACTGTATCACCCTTGTGCCCCAGCCATCCCCTCCACAGCTTGTTGAGGCAGGGCAGAACAGCCCTGGTCTGGCAGGTTCCCCGCCGTGAGTCCCCTGCCAGTCCAGCACTGCTTTGTCCTGGCTCAAGGTGCCACAGTCCCAGAGGCACTTGTAAATGTTGAGCCTGGGAGAAATGAACTCAAGCACAAACCATGTGCCAGAGCTTATTGCTATGTGCTAATTGCACATGTAGATGCACCCATTGAGATGCAATATTAAGACTAAGATCTTGAATTTGGAGCTTTATGAATACTTGCTATTTGGTTTGGAGTCTATATCAAACATTTTAAAATATATATACTTTTGAGTTGACCTAAGTGGAATTATTGAATTGTTGCTGTTTTGAAATAAAATCATTTCAGATTGAACAAAACGTTTTTTTCATTCTTGGACAACTTTACAAAATCCAAGGAGTAGGTGTCATTCCCAAAATCAGAGAGGAGGAGGGTGCTGTTGGTGTCCTTCCTCAGTGTCTTGTAGTCCAGTGGTTATTTGACCTTTCATATGTAGTGTGTTTTAGGATATATTTTTTTCCTCCATATCTTCTAAGGCCCTTCCACAGTGGCTCAAGATATTTAGTGAATTTTACCTGAATAGAATTGGTTGATGTGACTGCCTTTTCTAATGAAAACGGTACTCACCAGAAATTTTTTTGCCTAATCCTACTGAACTAACACAAGAAGCAAGCAGTTTACCAAGAGTCCTTGCTGGTTTTCTGTGCTAAGCAGCGTCAACACTCCGACTACTCGTAACTTAATTTTACCTCAAAAAAATTGTATTTTTCCCCCTGTAGAGCTGTAATCTGTAGACTATAGACATACAACTGCAATGGGGAAATTGCAATGGAAAGATACTTAGAATATATCATAATTAGGGGCAGCAGTGCAGGGACAGGCCAAGATAAGCAACTGAGTTCTCCTTTTGTGAAGAAAACACATAGGTGTGAATGAGAGAAATAAAGGAAGTTACATGGTAGGCAGATGAGTGCAATGATCGATGATGCACAAATTCTAGGGAAGTGATAATTTTCTGATAGAGGTACACCGATACATCGGTCCAATGATCTGATTATAAATAAAATTGACCGTATTGGAAATTGGCTTTTTTGCTGATAATTTGGCTGATACATGTTCTGTGCATGCACGCAGCCATGGTGCAGCATGTAGATGGTGAGGAGAGGGAGGGAGTGAGGCTGAGGCAGGTGCTGCCCAGCTGGGATGGGGTGCAGGGTGGAGCTGCGGCTCATCTGAGGCCGAGGGTGTGGGGAGGGGAAGCAGCTTTCTCTGCTGCATGCATCCCAGGAGAACACGGGGGCAGGCTGCAGGCTGGGGCTGCGCCTAGCTCTTCCCAGCACAGGCTGGGCTGAACTCGGTATAGGGCAGGTAGCAGTGCTGGGAGGGTGCTACGGTGAATTTTGGGGTCACTGAAGTCTTCCTGTAGCCCCCTCCCAGCACCATGAATGTGTGCCCAGCCCAGCCCTTGCCAGGGAGAACCAGCCCAGTCCCTGCAGCTGCAGCCTGCCTACATCCCACATGCCCTACCAGGGTGCACACAGTGTTGGGAGCTGTTCCCCCACCCCCCATACCCCCTGGATGAACTGTGGCTCCGTTCTGTGCCCCACCCTGGCTGGGCAATGCCTGTCCCAGTCCCTGCCCCAGCCCTACTCCCTTCCTCACTACAGGGGCCTTGATCTGCACCCCCCTGGCCACGCCCCTTCCCTTCCCTTCCCTTCCCCCACCCCTTCCACTGCAACAGACTTACCAGCTGGACACTGCTCTTCAGGCTGCTGGGCTGTGCATTGGAAATCAGATCAATATTGGCCAATATGCTTCCTTAAAAATTGGCTATCGGTATTAGCTCCAAAAATCTATACTGGTGCACCCCTATCTTCTGGCTTGTCTTATAGCAGTTCCCTGCAACCTTAAAATCAGAGTTTATCCAAATACCTATTTTAGTTGGTTTTGGGGGGAGTAAAATGGATTCTTTTTTTTTTCATTCTGATGGACACATGGGTCTGTGCAGAGTGTTATTAAAGCTGAGCGGGCACCATCTCTGTCCTGCAAATCCAATTGCAAAGATGAGTAATTTTCTTTCTCTCAGACACCATCCCTTTGACTTCCTTGATCTGCTTCACTCTTCTGTTCACATATTTACTTTCAGCTTAGGAAACTTGCATTCTCTTTAGGTTCTGCTTTTCTCCTGTCTCTTTTTTTTTCCTCAGGGTCCCTGCATGTTTCTTTGTGGTAACCTTTCCTGCTACGGTTGCTGTTTTTAGCTCAGTGACTTCTGATTGAGTGCTCTTGATGCTTACTTCTTAATTTCTCTATTCTCTTCTGTCTCGCACCACCCAGATACATATTTTGACTGGCTGGGAAGAAGAGTGAATGAACAGAGAGTAACATCTGTGCCTTCGGGTGGCCTTAAAGGAACAGTCATAGGTGAAACTCTTAATCTCAGAAGGATACTATCTTTTACAGAAAATTTGCACATCAATTTGTGTGGACAACAGTGCAAGTCCCTATAAATCTCTGCTGGGTGTTTTTGTTTTGTGTTAAAATTCTATTTGTCATGCTTCTGGGAATGATCCATCTCTGAAATTTTATTTTTTATTCTACAGTAGTAATGTACTTCAGTGTATTGTATCCAGTTCTATGTTATTACGTATCCATGGTAAATTTTATGATAGGCAAATTGTTAAAAAGAAATATAGATGAGACTCTGGTTTAAAGGTTCATTGAGTAATTTAAATGTCTCTGTAGCTTGAATTAACATCTTTATTGCATTATTTCTAGCAACACTTTTTGTGGTGTATCGTTCTCTTTCTTACCTGGAACAGGATTCTATTGTAGGAAACTGGCTACTTCAGTAAAATTGATTTGTATAAATTCTATTTGGAAGCAGGCTGTGCATTATACACGTGTAGAAATGGGTATCAATGATATAGAGACTGTGAAAAAGCATTACCAAAAATTTAGTAATTGACTAATGCCATGTGTAGACAGAAGTAATTACAGAAATGTCTGAATCTGAAGAATTTCTTTTCTTTCACCTGGAAATTAAGATGCAGTAATTTTTCACTTGGATAAATCTGCAATATATTTGCCTCTATTACCAGCATGGATTTTTTTTTATCAATATTGATTTTGGGGAAGATGGCCCTTGTTTATTTTATTTGCTCATTGGGGTGGGGGATGGGGAGGGTCTAAGGAGCATATATTGACCCACTGTTGCTTTCAGTCCACAGTTGCAATTTGGCAGTAAGGTTAATAATGGACTAAGTTAGCTGTCTTTGCGCTCCCCAAATGAAATTTAACAGGCTCAGAAGGAAGGAAGAAAATACTGTTTTAAATGGTGCAAATGAGTCTTGATGTGCTTTACTTTGTAGGTGGGAAATATGTTTCAGAACATGTCACATATAGACACATACCCAATACACATAATATTTTACTTTGGGTTAATAGAATAAAAATATTAGACCCAACTATATACTGTCGATTACCTACCTGATGATTAGAACTATTTAGGCATCAAAAGTTTGATCTTGCAAGTTGTTGAGCTTTTTTGGAGGCAGTCTAATGAAATCCTTAAGCTTGGAGTTAGTTAAACCTTGAGCAGAAATCTTAGGACTCTTATACTCCTGAACCCCTCACAGGGAGTTAGTCGGAAGGGGCTGGGAGTCAGATGTGTCTAGATTTCCAGGGATACATTTTCTTGGGCTAACTACTCAAAATCGGGGTTGGATTTTTTTAAAAGCACTCAGGTTCTATTTAGGCACCTAAATATAAGCCAGAGTTTTGGCTATGTACAGTTACCAATTTTGCAGTTCATGATTAGTCTTTTACCAAAAGCTCTTCTAAAAGTTTAGCCATTTATTTCATGCAATTTATGTCAATGTCTAAATGAGAACTGAACTCCTCAGTTCTGGTCCTGCTTATTGGTGCTAACTTCTGAAAATTTCAGCCTGGTTAGCCTCAGATCTGCCACTGACTGTCTGACCATGAGCAGATGACTTTACTTCTCTTTGTCTTTTTGTCCATCTGTAAAATAAGCATTTATGTACCATGGAAGGGCTCTGATGTTTAGCTGATATTTACAATTTATTTTGAAAATTTTTAAAAATTACAAACTATGAACGCATCATTTTATTCCACTAACAGAAAAGTAGATCATGCCCCTGGACTCCAGATATATTTTTTGAATAACGTGTTTGGCTATGTGAAGTTAGACATGTGAAATTAATATTAATAAAGTGCTTTCCAGGATAGTGTGGAAGTGACGCTTTGAATTTGCTTATCACAAGTATTCTTTCATAGAAATATTGTTTTTCAATTGAAATAAAACATGTACGTAAGCTGTGCACATGCAGTTTTCTTAGGCATTTGAATAGCGTTCACTGGTCATAGTTTATTGCTTATAAATTTCATATTGCACAGCTGGCAGAGTGAAAATCTAAATTCTGCAGAAGAAAATACACCCCTAATTTATTCCTACATATCTTTGGGTCACAGTCAATGCTAAAATTGTTTTAAAATAATGTGAAATGTACTGTGCCAGATAATGCAAGTAAATTATTGGACCACGTCCTTAACAACAAAAAAACCCCACAGAAAATCAAACCTCCTGAATCTTTCTGTACTTCTAGACAAAGAATCCACAGAGTATTTGGGAGCTTCACTTTCTATTTTTGACAGAGCTAAATGAGTAGTTCTCAAGATGCTAAACCAAATTATTACCCACCTATGCTCTGAAACACAGTTCATGTGACTTCCTTGAACTGTTTTCCCAAGAGGCAAGAACCTTCTTAATTGTTATGATCCAGCAGTATCTTAAATGCTAGAGCAGTTCAGAATTTATCAAAATGTTACCAATTTCAATGAAAAGGGGAGAGAGGGGCTTTTATTGCTTTTTATGAACATGTTCAACCCTTCTTGTGAAAGAAGGGATCGGCAATTGGACTCTGATTCAGCAAACCTTTAGTTATAAATAGTTCTAAGTCTATCCTTACTCAGTAAAGCTTTAACTTCTATCTAGAGCTGCTTGTGCTCACAAGCCAGAGCTGCAGTAGGGAGTTCCTGTCTTTATTACTTTCTAATGGACAGCTGTGAATACCAAGAAATATGCTTTATATTCTAAGCATGGGGTGTCCAACTCACCTTGGGGTCCCAAGCTGGATCCAGGCCATGGGGTTCTTCCTGAGCTGAATCCATAGAGCCAGCAGCAGCCCCTTGCTTTCTCCCCTATTGCTGATGGCCATGTTTGGTGAGGCAAAGGCACTCTGGAACTTGCAGTATACCACACCCTGTGGCAAAGCCCCTAACTTCCAGTAGGGACTGTACCCTCTGATGTGGCCCATGAGCCATATATTTGACACCCCCTCCTAAGATTTCAGTATCTGTTGATATAGGTATGTACTTGACTAGTTTGTGTTTTGTGTGCTGCCCCTGCTAAACTTCCTGGAGTCTGTAAGGCTGGGGTGGGCAAAATCCGGCCCGCTGGCCAAATCTGGTCTGTGGAGAGACTTTGTCCAGCTTGTGGTGAGTCTCTTGGTCCCACCTGGCCCAGGCACCGTCTGGCCTGTGGTGTGTCCCCCTGCGCATGCAGCAGGGCTGGGGCAGCTTCACAGCTGAACTGCCCTTCTAGGCAGCCCAGGCAGCAGTTTCTTCTGTGCACACAGCTGTGGCCTGACCCATGCCTGCTCTGGACTCAGCCTGGCAGAGAGGACTAGCTCCAGACCAGCTGGAACCTCTGCATGTAGCGCTGACCTTGGCCTGCTCTGCCTGAGCAGCAGTGACTGGGCAGAAGCTTCTGCTTGGCACAGGGGAAAAGCACTGTTGGACGCTGGAAATTTCACCAAGTGCTTCATTTCAAAGCTATTTTGATGCATTTTGAGCTCTCCCTGCCTCCCACTGTGGGGCTGTGCTCTGAGCAGCTCTGCAGCCCCATGGAGCTTAGCTTGGTGGCAGAAGGTGGAGCGCAGCCCTGGCTCTCCCTGTCTCCTGCTGCTGGGCTGTGCTCTAAGTGGCTCCACAGTCCCATGGAGCTCAGGCCGGTGGCAGGAGTTGGGCAGAGTCAGGGCTTGCCTCTGACCAGTTTCGTCAGCCCCATGGAGCTTAACCTGCCCTCCCAGCGCTGCTGGACTCCTCCCAGGGGTGCAGGCCCCTGGATCTCTATGCCGGATGATGGGAGGCTGCTGCTGCTGCCTGGGGCCAGCGGCAGCAGCAATTTTCCTTGGCACTGTGTGCATGCTACGCCCAGCACCAGTCCCAGGCAGCTTTCTGTCATCTGGTGCACAGATGTGTAGGCCCCTGGATCTGTGCATTGGATGACAGGAGGCCGCCACTGCCAGCAAGTGTCACGAGATTTGCTTTGAATAGTGTGAGGTGTACTTTTCCGGAAGCTCCACACCTATCTCCTTGGAACTTGGCAGGCTTCATGCCCTCAAAGGGGCTATTATCGCTGCAACTTTGCTTCAAATTAGGCAACAAATAACAACATTTTAGGCATTTTCATGATGCCTATGGGCGAAATGTCAAAACAGTGAAACAGTTTCGATGAAACAAAATGGAACAGTGCTTCAAAATGAAACGATGAAACAAAACACTGTCCCTTCGAAATGGTGAAACAGATGTCAAGGCGAAACGATGGTGTTTCACGCAGCCCCTCCTCTTTCCTGCTGCCAGGTCCTGTAGGCCCCTGCTGGCTTGAAGCTCCTCTGCACTGCCACCACTTCCCTGTTGGATGGCCTGCAGGCAATGGTGACAGCAGCGGAAAGGTTCTCCCTACTTGAAACCTAAAATAATCCATGTAATGAACCTTGGGCTGCTACTTTTTTTGTCACTGAATGCATTTGCCCCTGCACGTGGTGACATGTCCTTGGAGTTTATTTTGTTCCTGAAGACAAACTGGGTTATACCAGCATTAGTCACTCTCTCTGAAGTAGGAGATGCATAGAATTGCACCAAAATGAGAGCTGTACCTGGCAATAAATTCAGTTATTTTGATTCCAGTTGCCTGTGTAAGCCAGTACTTAGACACTTATTTCTGAACCTTTTCATAAAGCTTTTTTTGAAAAAAGCATTGCATTATTCCTAAATGGGACTCATGGCAAATGCAGTGGATGTTAAAGCTTAGATGTGAAAGCCTGAAGCTGATTTCCTCTTATTGGTCAAGAGCAGTGGTTCTCAACATTGTTAAATTCCAGGTACGCCTCAGAAAATGCCAGCTTTGAACTTTCACTTGTTTTCTGACTACAGAAAAATGATAGAGCAATTCTTCTTTTGCAAAGAACTCAAAGCCTAAAACAGGGCAGAACATTTTGTGACACTATAGATTTTTATTTCAGATGTCTTGGTTTAAAAGGTGTTTGCACACCTAACAGTGCTAATACTGTATGACACCCTTAAACGCATATCATGGCAACTTAAGGTGTTATGGCACTGTGGTTGAAATTCACTGGTATAGAAGATATTTGCTCTGGACAATTCCCGGCAGTGGATATTTACACATAGTTCCTGTTGATTCCCAAGAATGTGAAGTATGCAATACAATGTAATCTAGAAGAATGTAATTGGAAGAGCGGATCCTGCAAGATACCTTAAATCAGTAGTTTTCAATTTTTGATCTGTAAAATATTTTGCACGGAGATGTGGAACCCTTTGAATTGTAAGTGTAGATATTCAGATACTTTTGATTGATCACAGTTATCTTTTGCGGATCCCTTAGACATAGTCTGTGGACCCCCTGGGGTCTGTGGACCACAGATTGATAACCACTGCCTTTAACAAATGACAACAGGAGTTCTGTGAGTGGAGTGATTGCAGGATCAGGCTGTAGGTACTAATGTGAACTCCCATGAGGAAAAACAAATTTGTAGGGAGTGTGTGGTTTTTTTTTTTTTTTTTTTTCTCCTTTTCTTTTTTTTTTAATACTGCAGATGCTGTAATGGAGAAGTATTTGTTCCTTTGGAGTTTGAGAAGTGCAGGGTGATTGTTTTAGTTGTTTTACTTTTATGTACACATGCACATACCAGTCATTCAGTTGGCATGTTTTTTACCTTTTAGTTGTTTTTCATATTTCCTTGCTTCTGGTACTGAGGGGAAGAAACAGTTCTCTGTGGATTTAAAAAAAAAAAAAAAATCAGTATGTACACCAAAGATTTCTGGTCAACAAAACACAGGAGTATGACAGAGGACTATGCTACTAAAAGAGATTAACTATGAAGATCCTGAAGTAAACAAACTCCACATTCACAGACAATGCATTTGATTAGGCAGGTGTTAATGGTCATGGTTGATCAGAAATGGTTTGTCATAAGAGGGATTTTGCAGTGAAGTCCTAGGTAACAGTAAATGTTTAGAATCTGTACATTACATGCATATTATGCCATGAGTGCATTACATGTATGTTTTAATGAGTATGTTATACTTGTGTGAACTATTAAGATTAATCTCTGACCTTCAAGAATAATCAGGGTCTTGAAACTTATCTAGTTGGTCTCTAACTGATTAAATGGAACACGTATGTTTATTTAATTTTCTTAGCATGTGCATTCATGGCCTAACTTTTTAGAGGTAACAA